>NC_090265.1:1485033561-1485633561 GCF_040414725.1 Anabrus simplex | reverse complement strand
AGCCAGTGTGACACTCAGTGAGTTGGGGTTCGGTGGCTGGGCTGAAGGCGACAGAGGTGTTGGCTGTAGCTAGTGTCCCATCGAGGTTTTAACCAGGAGTTGTGATGTCGGAGAGACCATTGAGTGTGTAACTGGAGGCGACAGAACGAAAGACTGTACTGTGTGATCCTGTGGACTGAGGATCGCCGTGAGCCAGCGAGGAAACGCGCTATCGTGAGTGCGAGGATAAATGCACCTCTGTTAATGTTCGCTGTTGTGAGTATCGTCCTGCTGTTGAATACTGTTGAGTTGTATAGTTGTTCACTGCATGGGACTGTGTGAAATGTGGAGTCGAACCAACGAACAGTCGTCGTGTGTTGTATAACCAGTGTTGGATTCCAGCTGTCTACGAACATTAATTCATTCATTCGCCCATTGTTCAATTATGAGAGGTACTATGTAGATCTCGCCAGTCGAAAAGTATTTTTAGTAACTTGGCCACAATGGACAAAATCTTGTGAATGGCATAACAAGTGAAGTGTCATTTATCTGTAGAGATATATGCCAGGATATGAACTGTTATAATAAGATTCACAATGAGGTGAATTTTCATTTTAAAGCCCCACAATCAAACGAAACGCGGATGTCTTGGTGAGAAGTCAGAAACGATATCACCCAGCTACTATGATTACGAACAGCATTACCGTTTCCGTTACTGTACAATTAACCCCTATAGGCTTTAGAAAATGGTAATTAAGTAACTAAAGCAGAATGATTTCCTTTTATTTTCCACTTAAGCACACTCATTGCCCCCAAAATCTCTTATCCAAGACGGAACTGCTGTTTTCAAACGAAATGTTATTAGTATGATGGTTCGCATTAGTCACGTACCCCTTAGCATCTCATCGGACCATCTTGTGCCTACCTGAATGCGCTGAAACTGTATACTATCCTGCGGTATAATTAATACAGTTATCCAACAATTGACATAAAGAAACCTGATGTCAAAAATATTCAACAGGCGACAAATCAAGAGACCGAATAAGCCTAGGCAGTGTTTACAAATAACGCTAACACGCGTGATTAAAACCGGGCTCCGTGCAGGCGAGCAAAAAATTGCTCCTGGGCTCGCATATTTATTCAAAGTAGCAGCCAATAAGCCTCCTAATACTACTAGAGACGAACGACGAACATAGACGAACTCTAAAGAATTGTGAGGCTGGGATTGTAGCACTCGCCTGAGGTCTTCCAGGCTCTAACATAGTGGTCATCCTTCAGCAAAAAATGTCTGACTAGTTTCAAAAGACAATAAGCCTGTCTGAAAAACTAGGTCGTAACTGAAAAATGACTGAAGCACTAATGCATACCTTCCATCAGTGTAGCTATTTAGCAACTTCCGCAACTTCCGAATGTTCTCTCTGACAAGGTTTGCAAATTTTTATATCAATCAGCAACCTAGCGAAGACGGTAGGGGTGTATACTTGGTTAACCCAGAAGGGGATGGCAGTACTCACCTGTAGTTCTGCATGAATTGTTCCTACAGACAATACGTTATCAGTCAGCAGCAAACAACGATACTCACTGCTGACACCAATGCAAGTGAAGACAATCCTGAGACGTAGAAGTCACCGAAACAGGTAATTTGCCCGTTCTTTGCTCCTGGCAATGATTCTGTTATAGATGAGGTGCTCCACTGAAGCTGCTATATGGCTCCGGATAGTTGACAAGGAAGCTGCTAGATATGACCATCACCGGGCGAGTTGGCCGTGTGCGTAGAGGCGCGCGGCTGTGAAGCTTGCATCCGGGAGATAGTAGGTTCGAATCCCACTATCGGCAGCCCTGAAAATGGTTTTCCGTGGTTTCCCATTTTCACACCAGGCAAATGCTGGGGCTGTACCTTAATTAAGGCCACGGCCGCTTCCTTCCAACTCCTAGGCCTTTCCTATCCCATCGTCGCCATAAGACCTATCTGTGTCGGTGCGACGTAAAGCCCATAGCAAAAACAAAAAGGTTTGAAAATCAAACTGCTCATATACGCTATTTAGGGGATTTCAATTCATTGACTCTCTCGCCATAACTAGGGAAAAGTAGCAGTTTAAAGTTTGAAATGCGTGTCAGATGTATGTGTGAAAACATACTACCCACGTACAGTACCGTTTATTGCCTCAGATGACGTTGCTACCGCGCACGGGTAGAACAGACTTGCGTAATTCACGACAGTATGCGGGTGCATTTCTGGACAACGTTCAGACACCATGCAAGCAATCATGGGCAACGGTCGACAGCCTAGTTTCTCTGGAGGGAAGGAGTGGCTGATTTGTACATTCACAAGTGGATGATAGGTGTATGTGGGGAAGCAGCACGAATTCGCAGAACCATGTTTTTCTGGATAAAAGAATACAAAAACTGCAAGGACTGTGGCGAAGAAGGCAAAAGCAGTGGGCGTCCGACAACTGCACGCAAACCCGACAATAACCGCCACGTGTCGGACGATACTGGAGAATAGGCGATTGCTTTTGATAAACTAGAGGACACAACAGGTTTGTCACATGGGAAAATGCACACCATTATCCATCAAGATTTGAGATGAAAAGGATGTGTGGACAAGGAGTGCCCCAGTCTCTTACCAGTGCGCAAAAGCATGTGGATACTACCAGTAGTTACTACAATTTTGACTTGGATCCGGATAACTTCTTTGAACGTCTGGTCACCGTCGACGAATCACGGTTCTGACACCAGACTCCAGAAAAGGAATACCAGTCCACAGACTAGAAGCACGCTGGGAGACCTCTCCCACAGTAGTCACGGCCGGAAGCATCTGGTAACTTTGTTCTCTCCGATACGAGCTCCCAGACCCATTGATTGATCCGGTATAAGAATGTTAGAAACTTCAACAAATCAACAGTTGTCTATCGCAACAACTTTATCGCTTTCGTCTTACCACTTTCATATTATCGCACCTAGAGTACGAAGACTTGTTTTCATACATTCACAAGTGGATGACAGCTGTATGTGGGGGAGCAGCATTCATCATAATAACGTACTGAAACATATTCAAAAATACCACAGAGCACACAGTCAACAGAATTCCGATCACGCCGACCGACATATTGGGAGACTACGGCCCACAGGATTTAAATGCAAGAATAAAACGTTATATTTCCCGTGGTTCTCTCTATAGGTTTAGAACTCCCAAGAATCTGATTTGTTTTATACTGATGCACTTTTACTAGCATTATCGTACTTATTAAATTTAGAAGTCAAACAATCTGCATATCAAACTTACAACAGATAAGATTTAGGATGATAAGGCTAACTTACTTCGGAGTATGAAATCGCGGTGGATGAGATTCAATCCCTAAACAACTATATTATATCTAATGATGCCGACATTTGTGTTATAAGCTAAAGACAGTACGACTCTAGAGAACTTGAATAATATACAAAAGGTACTGTCGTGTGATTCTTGTTTTAGAAATACTCTACAAGAATATTTAACATTTAAAAAATACTCCATGACGGACGATAGATAACTTCATAACACACGTTTATCAACTATTCAATATGTTATTTCACAGAAATCGGTAAATGGACCCCTAAACTTATTACCAACATTTTACTAAAGGTCCACTTAACTTCGTAGAAGAATAAGATGTAATTGATTGTTTATATTTTATATTATTTTTATTATTGATAATACTAGGACTACCAGCACCTTCATTCCTCTTTCTGTTATAAGATACTTCTTTCGTTTTCTGTTTGTTCATAACTTCCTGGCCTAAGTTGGACATTGAGGAGGCCTAGTACGACGAGTTGTTGAAAGTAGAACGTATTTATTTATTTATTTATTTATTTATTTATTTATTTATTTATTTATTTATTTAATTTTATACTTCCCAATGTATGGGTTGCCACAGTACATACACAAAAGATCTGTAAACATGCTACTTTATGAATTTAGATAGACTTTGCAATTTTGATTAAGACATTATTGCTGGTTATAAAGACAATTCTTTAGAAGTTGAAGAGAGTCCAGTAATACTAAAAATATAGATTATTTCCAAGATGGAAATCAGAACAAAAGTGTTGAAATTATTTTGGAATGTACGCCTGAAACCCATTAGCAATCCAATAACTGTGACATCCTTTAAACTGAAAATGATTCTGAAGAAGTCTGCATATGATTAATATTTCTTTCTTCTCTCGATGGACTGCTGTTGGCTGGTCTATGCCTGTTTCCATGCGCACTTTGGACTTTATGGATAGCAGTTATGTCCACTCTCCGTCTACTCCCATTTTTTTCTTGCTAGTTGCTTTACGTCGCACCGACACAAATGGATCTTATGGCGACGATGGGACAGGAAAGGCCTAGGAATGGGAAGGAAGCGGCCGTGGCCTTAATTAAGGTACAGCCCCGGCATTTGCCAGGTGCGAAAATGGGAAACCATGGAAAAACCATCTTCAGGGCTGCGGACAGTGGGGTTCGAACCCACTATCTCCCGGATGCGAGGTCACAGCTGCGCGCTCCTAACCGCACGGCCAACTCGCTCGATACTCCCATTTTGAGCTATACAGTGTACTTCTTCGTGAACTTCCCAATTGTTTTCTGCCAAAGAAGTTGCTATCCTTGATGTTATGCGATGGTGTCGTGTACTTCTTAACATTTCTCCAAGTGGACAAGAGCCAAGGACATGTGTTAAAGTTTCGATCTCGCTGCAATGTCTGCAGCGGTTGTCATCTTGACTTCTGCCATGGAGAGCCCTCAATGAAGATATGTTTGTCTGTAATTTTAAAGCGTCACACCATTCCTGTTAAAGAGCCATGCCTTTTCCATGGGTTTACAAACGGCAAGATTTGTTGTTCTAAGTAATACCGTACACGTTTTTTCATACTAATTTGAGAGTACTGTATCTAACAAACGACAGTGACCTCTACGGACTTTGTCTACTTTCGGGACTCGTGTGCTTCCTTACAGAAAATGAGACTTTATAAACCATATTTTACCTGAACAAGGTAATGGTCAGCGTACTGGCCTTCGGTTCAGAGGGTCCCGGGTTCGATTCCCGGCCGGGTCGGGGATTTTCACCTTAATTGGTTAATTCCAATGGCTCGGGGGCTGGGTGTTTGTGATGTCCTCAACATCCCTGCAACTCACACACCACACATAACACTATCCTCCACCACAATAACACGCAGTTTCCTACACATGGCAGATGCCGCCCACCCTCATCGGAGGGTCTGCCTTACAAGGGCTGCACTCGGCTAGAAATAGCCACACGAAATTATTATTTTACCTGAACAAGAATATACGTAATCAACGGCAGTACATGGAAATGTACTTTTTAGAGTTTGTAGATCCTAATATTTAGCAAGGAAGGAAGTAGACTGTGTAACTTGTCACTGACTGGAGCAGCCTGAAATGTAGTCTCCTATAAATGTCACCTAAGTGGCGAGAATTTCTTTCGAAAGTCACTTGTTAGCCTTGATCTTTCTTCATAAAACTATCGCTTCACTGGATTATGACTCCACGTCACTATATGAAGGGAAGACGGATATACAGTCTATGGAAAATTCTCGACAGTTTGTTTAATCCCGTGGCGTTCTGAAACACGCTACTTCGTTTCATAAATGAACACAACAAGAAAATACAATTTTGTATCAGGCTAATTTCTGGGGGCAAAGGCGGCCGGACTTAGATTGTGAGGTAACGTTAAGAAACAGAACATATAACTCCCAAATGCTAGTTGTCGTAAGATATGCGATACGACCCAACAATCTAAGTAGCCAAAAAAAAAAACGATAAACTTATCTACAGTGTCAATTTGTCACCAATCGTTCCCAATATGTTTCGGAAAGCCATCGGCAAGAAAGAAAGGCTTTGCTGACAGAACGACTGAGTGCACACGTTGCTCTTTGAACAGATGCTGACAATCGTTCCCCTTCTCAAAATGGATATTCGATATTATCAAAAGAGCAATAAACGTGATTACTTATAGGCCTACATTTAATTTCCAAGTTCCCTCACTAATCGTAATTTTACATACCGGTACTTGGAATTATGTGCCCTGGTGGTTCTAGAGTAACGAGGTTTGTTCTTATAGCGAACAATGAGAGCCGAGTATTAATTAAAATCGTTAATCAATGCACACGTAAAATTAATAAAATTTAACGCTGAAGTGGATTTTAAGGACAATTCTCAAGTTTACGACGGGGAGGTTATTATGCAGCTAACAAAACAGTCCATTTATCAAGATAACTACCATATGGGGAACTAAGCACGTACAATGTGCCACGGGATGCCGTGTCCCTCTTATTCATGGAGCCAACATTATTCAGACTAGACGTAATTGCCGAACAGCCAAATCATTGGCGGGTCCCCGAACTCTCATTATGCGTAAGGGTGAGGGCAAAGCGCAACCTGCAGCTTCCCTATTTAATTAAATACAAGCTTCCATCTTGAGGCGAAACTGAGCAACCCTTCTCTTCTCTAGAGTCAGGCAATATCCTTGTTGCTCTGGCTAATTAAAAAGAGTCGTGGCCAGGTTAAGGGGCCCGGCCCGATTTCTCCCCGAGAGACTAGCAAGTAGGGGACATAAGGATAAATCACCAGCTTTCAAGGGAAACAAGGCTCCTGTTAAAGCAAATTACGACTGTGGGCCCTCTTTTCCAAACTGACAGCACTTCTCAAATAGTGGTACAGTCACGTCGATGAGTGGTAATCCAGTCTATTCCAACTCGGCGTTGAGGTCTAGCGAGCAGTGCCAGTCCAGGGCTGAAACCTTACTACTCCCTGTCGCTATTCCTTCCTTTCCTCAATCACTTGCTATCTCTCTCCTTCGAAGATCTGCTTCTATACAGCTTCTCTCTGCCCTGAAAGCACGAGGCAATCTCGGTGGCTGCCCACTAGGGAAGTCTGTAGTAACCGACGGCAAATTCATGGTACGACAAAGAGAAGTCGGCCCATACAGTCCTGCTACTTTTTCTTCTAGATATAATTGTGGTGCTGGTGATGATTATCGTTTAAGGGAAAGTACAACTGGGCAACCATCCTTTATTAACACTAGTCAGAAAAGAAACAGGAACAGGTACGATGAATGAATGTATCAACAAAAGAAAGGTAAAGGCCACTAACAACAAAACCATGAAATGCTCCCTAGGCCTCAAACACCTGATACCGTTGATACAACAGTTGATCAAGGGAGGTCACATAGGAGCCTGACATAAGTACGTGGAAGCATAGCCATACTCAGCGAATGGGCCTCGTGGTCACAATCCCACGCTCGTAAGATAAAAGTCACTGGGAGTTCCTCTGTTAGTCGCCTCTTACGATAGGCAGAGGATGCCGCGGAAGTATTCTACCACCTGCATCCATAGGGGGTTCGAAGATGTAAACGTCCTGTAAACTTAACGTGATCCCGCCGAACAAATGTCTCTGTATCAGCATCATGTCGCGGAGAAACATTCTGTCCTCAAAATTCTGGAATATTCTGAGGATTCACAATTGGTCTGCAACTATACTTTATTTCTACTTGCCACAAATTATCACGACAGACCGGCTCCTTGGCCGAAATGTCAACATCGCGACCTTCGATTCAGAGGATCTTCGTCTGGTTAAGTTCTCCGGCCCGGGAACTGGATATATGGGTTTGTCTCAGTAACAGAGTACCGCTAATTCGGACTAACTGAGACCTGGGCCTGGCTAATTTTCGGATTTCTGAAATTTCTTCCAAAATCCAGCATTGCGCTGCAACTACGAGCTTTGGCGTGGAATAACTAAACAGGAATAACCGACTTTACAAAGAAAAATATTTAGTGGTTGATACTTGTCGAGCGTTGTTTGTTTGTTAATTTGCAGTACGGAAGTGAAAGTTGGAGTAAGACATGAAAATAGCGAGAATGACCGCTTGTACAAACAGGTGGGAACAATGGCAGGAGCGTACTCCACATGTGGAGTTAAAGACTGACTTAAGAATTAATTCTATAGATGAAGCGGCATGCAAAAATCGGCTTCGATGGTGGGGTCATGCGAGGCAATGGGATAAGATAGGTTACCTGAGAGAAGTAAGGGAGAGTAAGGGATGTGGAGGGAAATCAAGGCGACGATGATTAGACTTAGTTTCTAACTATTTAGAGGTAAGACTAAACGATACCAGAGAGCTAGTTACGAATAAAGGTCAGGGGAAGCGTTGAATAAATTCACAGAGGCTTACAAACTGAACCCCGAAAAGTATAACTGTGTATAATGAAGACGACTGTATGTTCTGTGTAACCGAACACCACGAAACCCGTTTAACTTTGTTATATTGCCTACCATAAATTTAATTTTGATTCCTCAAACTACTCAGTTATCGCAACTTAAGAGGGTCGTACTATTTAAACCGATTTCATGCATGATTAATAATTAACTTTCATTCTGAAATGAATGTTTTCATTTCATTACAACTTCGGTACTGTTCTAATCTTGCTCGAATTAACCGAGTTCACGGATTATCGGAGTTTCGAATTAATACGACTTTACTGTGCATACTTCTTCATATACTGAACATGTAATACACTACACTACCAACCACCACATAAACTCGCAATAGTGATTGCATCCATTCGTACAGATTTGGCATCAGGAAGGGCATTTGACCGTAAAATAGGAAATTCCACATGTTTGGCACAATTCGCACCCGCGACCTCACCAGGATGTAAGAAGTGTAGTCAAACTCTCCTGTAAACGAAGAGTGCTTAAAGCATAGTTAGGATTTAGTCTTTGGACAATGGTAACGTTGTTAACGCTGCCAAGCCTAGGCCTCTGAGGGGTCGTTGTGGTCAAGATTTTATATATGGTGGTGAAAACGTTACTAAAACTCATCTATCGAAAGAGTTTGCAATGGGGTAAAGGTTATATTTTCGATATAGTGGGTTCAAACTCCGCCGTACGCATACCTGAAAATAATTTTCCGTCATTTAACATTTACATAGAAGACAAATGGTGGATCTGTACCTTAAAATAAGACCGCAACAAGTTTAGCCCTAGCTCTTTCTCACGATACCATTGCCGAAAACCTACGTGGGCCAGTGTGACGTTAAAAAACAAGTTATGGCCTACCCAAGTTTCAAAAACGTTAAATGTTAACTTCGAAGATTTTATATGACCCTGTGAGATTTAAAGTATTTGAAATCTCTCTCCCCAATGTTCTGTCTCGAGCACCTTAGGTATCACTTCCTGCCGTTACAGTATTTCAGCTGTTTTACTAGTTTGACAAGAAATTAATCACTTTCATTCCCGCTAAACAAACAAGCTTGGCTACTACTCTGGCTTGGTTGTTGATATCGTAATTGGGTTCGTATCCCACTATCGGCAGCCCTGAAGATGGTTTTCCGTGGTTTCCCACTTTCACACCAGGCTGTACCTCAATTAAGTTCACGGCCGCTTCCATAACACTCCTAGCCTTACCTATCCCATCGTCGCCATAAGACTTATCTGTGTCGGTGCGACGTAAAGCAAATATAAAAAAAAAGATATCGTAATTAAAAACCACAAATTCATTGCTAGCAACAACTAGGTTCATCAAACTCTCATAAACTGAGCACAAGGAAAGGTAACTGATCCATGGGCGTAAAATACTTATATATATTTCTGCTAAAGAACATTTCACTGCAGTTACATTCTCATTCCTGCACGAACTACGCAGGGTCTGAAGACGAGACAATGGTCCTGTTGCTCATTCAGAAATTCCAAACAGCACATCTGTTATCTTCTGTATCTGCTGAATTCTGTGTTATCATGCGCCGAGGAAACAGTATTCTTGTACTATTATAAGTTAGTAGCTACCTTAATGGAAAATTACAGCCCGTCTTTTTATTATGTTCCCCTTTGGATCTCTCCCATTATTCCAGCCCCTAGAGAATTTTTGATTTCACACTGTAGATAATGGTTTTCATAAGCGGAAATCAGTGAATATAAAGTATGAACTCTTTAAAGGGAAGAGAAATGACTACTACAATTTTTTTAAAAAATTATCCCTAATTTTAGGAACCCCATGGGAATTTTCGGTCACCAAGCATTCCTACATCCTTGATATTACGGGCTACTTCAATCAAACTTGCAGCTCTCTCGGATGCTAGTATATGAATATTATTTTCTGGGCAAAGAAACTTTCTATCCAACACGTGTATAAGAGATAGATTATATTATTATTATTTTTATTATTATCATCATCATCATCATCATCATCATCATCATCATCATCATAATCAGAAGTAGAAGAAGAGGTGGAAGTGAAACGAGAAGAAAATAATACAATTTCAGCAGGCCTATCATTACGTCACACAAGTAAAACCATCAGCTAAAGAGAGCATTTTCTTTTCTCTAAAATTTGTCTCTATTAAATAACGCGCAATGTCCGATTAGGAGGTAGAGGCAATGAAGAGTGCTGACGGCTGTGAGTGATTCTTCGCCTGAAGGAAAAAGTAATCTGTGCGCCTTGGTAAGAAAGAGCCAATCACCAGCTCCCGGGAGAAGGCATACGAAGTTTAATTTGCAATAACTGAATAATAGAGCCAATAAAAAAATCCAGGAAATGAGGTCGCAATTTAATTTCTAAAAAGAGATTTCTTCCTTTCTTCCTCGACTTGGTATTGTATATATAATGAAAAATAAATTCTCAATAGCTAGGCTGAGACTGTGGTCCTTGATTGCCGAGTCGACATGTGCATCTCATCTCCCAACCTTATTACTTCACGAAATGAAGTTTCGAGGGACTGCAGCAGTTTGGCTTCCATTGCACACTGAACAACTGTTCCCCCCAACTCCACAGTCGTAATAAACGAAAAGTTCACAACAAAGTAGATAGGAAACTGCTTTCTAATTCGAAGAAACTTCGCAAATACTGTTTTATCATCATGATGTTATTGTTAATAATGATTTCCCATTCGTTATTATCTCATTTCCAAGCTGGGAACATCGTGGTCATCAGTTCAGTGTAAATACTGCGCGTTAATTCCATTATTATTATTATTATTATTATTATTATTATTATTATTATTATTATTATTATTATTGTGTGAAAATTAATATTTCTGAGACTTCAGAAATTGGAATGCCAGGTAAGGAATACAAAACTGGGGCCAGTATTTTAAGTAACGGTGACAGCGCGGTGGGAGAAGTGGAACCAATATGTAGAATAGCTGACACAGTAAGTTTACTATTGTGAAAAAGGGAGGAATTCTTTTCTCACTAAATTTTGAATGTCGCATCACCTCATATTGGATAAATTTTAGGCAACGGTGGGACGATAAATTGCTAGGAAAGCGGAGGTAGCGTTTGTGGAAGTACATCCATAGTATTTGGCTGGTGTGAAAACGGGAAAAGACGGAACCAGGGCTATCGAAGATGGGGCTGGAACCCACAATCTCTCGAATGCAAGCTTAAAGCTACACGACACGTATCAAACTTGCTCGATAGAAACAAATGTTTCGAAATCAAATTATCATTTAAATTTCATTGTTTCCAAGCCGTTTTTGCTACTGTAATTCCGATGGCAGCATAGACAGCGCTATACTAATGCAGCGAGTTCGCTGCAGCGATGAACAGTATGGTGTAGGAAGAAAGTGAGTTTGGAGATCGAAGTAGCTTTACGAAGTTTTCTGATTCCAGGCCACCAGTGCAAGAATGAAAATTAGTCCTTCTCGTACCTCATGCATACGTTTAAAGTAATATGCATGAGGGAAATAGCTGTAGCGAAGGAAACAAGCAAGAAAGAAAATAAGTACAGTATATGGTATGATTTGATGTAGAGAGACAAGAGGCTTGAAAGCAGAAGTGGCTACAATCCTAGCTGCGAACGTAAAAGAATATCCGAGGAACAAAAATTCCGGCACGTCGTAAAATGAGTCAGCGGGACGAAAATCCAATAAAATTACCGAACTGTTACGTATGAAGTAATTATTCGCAAACTATACAGGGTTATTCACCTAAGATGTTACACGGAAATAACGTCTAAACCATTAAAGATATCGGTATTCTGTTTTCATATTCGTAAATTATACCCAGGGGCTTGTAAAATAATACGCTACTTATTCCCGTGGGGTTATTAATAACTAACTCCATATTTTTAAAAGGAATGGCATGAATACATACAGCTTGACTAGAAGTTCAACCGCGTACAAGTTCAAATATGTAAGTATTTTCAAAATCAGACAGTTACTTTTTGAGATATAAATTAAAACCGCATTTCGGCTTTTGCGTGCCCCATCAGACAGCGTGCGATCGGCAAATGACGTATTGACACGCAAACTGTTTCCCGGCATTGATTACAGCCCCAGAACGGATGCCATGCAGTAACTGTAAATTATCGTACACATAATGTGATGTACCGTAACATACCCTGGGTGTGCAACGTTATTGCATGACTGGTGAACACACAATGGGGAAGGGAGATTAAATTTGTTTTGTTTTGAAATCAATGTGTAACAGGTTGCACACAGTTTGTCGACATCCATAGTATTTGGCTGGTGTGAAAATGGGAAATCGCGGAACCTAATGTTAAACATGAGACACCATGAAAATCACTTTCAGGTCGGGCGAGGCAGGACACGAACCCGAATGCACGCTACTATATTTTTCATTTGCTTTTCTAGAAAGGTCTTCAGCTGTTCTGAGTTATGTTTCTTTCTCAATTCTCATGTGAAAGTTATTATTATATTCATTTTAAAAACAACAACCCTCCCTGTCCTGTCATGAGTTCGCCTGTCATACACACTTTGCAAACCCATCACATGTGTACGATATGCTTACATGCCTGGTATCCATTCTGTGGCTGGAATCACACCCAGGAAACTGCTTGCTAGTCAATATGTCCTTGCCCGACTGCACGCTGTCTAATGCGACATACAACACCGCGCATGCTGTTCTTATTGATATCTCAAAAAGTAATTGTCTGATTTTGAAAATACACACATATTTGAACTTGTACGCAGTTGAACTCTTAGGCCAGCTGTATGAATTTGTGCCGTTCCACTGAAAAATATGGAGTTTGCTATCAATTTCTCGGATATTAATCACCCCATGAGAATACGTAGCGCATTATTTTACAAGGCCCTGGGTATCATTTACGAATATGAAAACAGAATACCGACATCTTTAATGGTTTAGGCGTTATTTCCGTGTAACATCTTAGGTGAATAACCCTGTATATTTACCTCAGGTTTTTTTAAAATCACCGAGCTCGATAGCTGCAGTCGCTTAAGTGCGGCCAGTATCCAGTAATCGGGAGATAGTGGGTTCGAGCCCCACTGTCGGCAGCCCTGAAGATGGTTTTCCGTGGTTTCCCATTTTCACACTAGTCAAATACCGGGGCTGTATCTTAATTAAGGCACGGCCGCTTCCTTCCACTTCCTAAGCCTTTCCTATCCCATCGTCGCCATAAGACATATCTGTGCCGGTGCGACGTGAAGCAAATAGCAAAAGAAAAAAAAAACGGTTTTTAAACGCAACCTAAAACATAATATCTGAGATATTGACCAGTATGTTAGATCTGAGTCCGCCTCTGTGATGTAGTGGTTACCGTGATTAGCTGCCTCACTCGAAGGCCCTAGTTCGATTCCTGCCTCTGCCACGCAATATGAAAAGTGCTAAGAGGGCTAGAACGGGGTTCACTTAGCCTCGGGAGGTCAACCGAGTAGATGTGTGTTCGATTCCCAACTCAGCCATCCTCGAAGTTGCTTTCCGTGGTTTCCCACTTCTTCTCCAAGCAAATGCCGGGTTGGTCTCTATCTTAAGGCTACAGCCGCTTCCTTCCCTCTCCCTTGTCTGTCCCTTCCAATCTTCCCATCCCCCCTACAAGGCCCCGTTCAGCATAACAGGTGAAGACGCCTGTGCGAGGTACTGGTCATCCTCCCCCAGGTGTATCCTCGTACACAAAGTCTCCCGTTCCAGGACACTGGCCTTGAGGTGCTAGAGGCAGAGGGAAAAACCATCCCTAGAGGGTAATCAGGTTAAGAAAGACATGTTGGATCTGAGCCTTGGTGACTGAGTTTCTATTTGCTAGTTGCTTTACGTCGCACCGACACAAATAGGTCTTATGGCGACGATGGGACAAGGAAGGGTTAGGAGTGGGAAGGAAGCGGCCGTGGCCTTAAGTAAGGTACAGCCCCAGCATTTACCTGGTGTGAAAATAGGAAACCACGGAAAACCATTTTCAGGGCTGCCGGCAGTGGGGTTCGAACCTACTATCTCCCGAATACTGGATACTGGCCGCACTTAACCGACTGCAGCTAACGAGCTCGGTAGTTTCTATTTGAAAGAAAAATTGTAATACTCCCCCGGCCATGCGCACCTGTTCCCTTCATCACTGTATCAGCACTGAGGTGCATCCTTTTGCTCTTTTCGCTTGTTACACTTTGCTGCTATTTTCCAAGGTGCTGAGCTCCAGAGAAAAATCACGCTCTGACAACTTCAACTCTCACTTAGACTAACACCCCGGTATCTGAAGGTATGTAGCGTGTAGCGGACGCCACGCGTTTGAGGACACTAATAAAGACCCTTCTCATCTCATGATGCATTGTTTACTGTCCATGGAAATAAAGATAACTTAGCTCCTCATCCTCACATCCAAACTTACTAAAAGGAGTGGATGTGATAGCTGAGTGCCATAGTCACTGTTTTATCTCCAAGGCTGTCGTGGTTCGAAACCTTCCCGATGCACGTGGACGCTTGAAAAAGGAAGCCATATCACAATGGTACAGATTCCACGTAAAACTGGAGGTCCCGTGGCTATGTTCGCAATGTTAACATTCACGTACTACAAGAACAGTGGTTCTCTTTCAGTTGTGGTGGCCTCTATAATCATTCCAGATATTTACAATTACATACTCAACCCTGCACTTGGCAGTAACACTGATAATAGGACATTACAACACACATGGGTGCCGGGTTAATCACTGAATGAGCCCAGCCCCTTTACTGAATCAGCAGCAATCACCGCTTCCATATTGAAATTACATAAAAATTAATACGTCACAGTTAATCACGAGTCAAATGGAAAGAATGGACTAAGTAATGCGATATACGGACATGCCTTAAAGAGGAACGTGTTTATTAAAGGAACAACAAAACACAGTTCAGAATGGTTACACACAAAAAAGCTTTTCACGCCAAAGTCAACGCTAGAATGGAACGCACTCTGTGAATACCCAGAGCCCGTTTCTTCTTTGATCGAGAGGTGTACTTCCAGAAGCTGTGTGAGGGAGTGTTTGAAAGACAGATAGGGATTCTGTAGAGGATACGGGAATGTCCGGAGACATCTACTTCAGCACGACGCAGATCGGCTGTGATTTCCCTCCGGACCTAGCCGCGCAACGTACACTAGCCTGACCTTTACCACCGCCCGCTTCTGCCGTCCTCAACAGCTGCTAGAGTACGTAATCGTTGTCACTCAACCATTCAAAGGAAATACAAAAAATCAGTATCAACGAAACACAAAAGTTTCATTCAAGAAGTTCGAAGCATACTCGTTCTTTCTTCCATAATATCCTTCTTTTTAAACACACACATTGCTGTTGGCGTTTACAATCAGCAAGAAAAACTATCCTTTGAAAGTCAAGGACTGGCGGTGATAGTTGTTTTAAGTAAAACTAGGCTATAATCCTTCTTTATAATAATAATAATAATAATAATAATAATAATAATAATAATAATAATAATAATAATAATAATAATAATAATAATAATGTTATTGGCTTTCCGTCCCACTAACTACCTTTACGATTTTTGGAGACACCGGGGCACCGGAATTTAGACCCGCAGGAGTTCTTCTACGTGTCAGTAAATCTACAGAAACGAGGCTGACGTATTTGAGCACCGTCAGATGCCACCAGACTGAGCCAAGATTGAATATGCCACGTTGGGGTCAGAGGCCAGCGCCTCAACCGTCTGAGCCACTCGCCTCATCCTTCTCTAACATCAGGATAAATATCCAGGTGCACACAACATAATCTGTAATTAAGAAGCAATTGGGTTACGCTGGATGAAGTGGAGAGAACGTTGGAACGGTTAAAAAATTAATCTCTGACTAGTCGTTTTGTTTTTAAAGCTGAACCGAAGTAGTTGATATATCGTTATCAAGGATTTATCAGTAGATATAGACAGAAATGTGAATTTTTAAATATGTAAAATACATGGGAACTTCAGGGTTGGAAGTTCCCTAGGTTGCCCCATGAGTCGGAAAATCTCGGGCTACTAGCACTGGTTAGGGAGAAGCATTTAGTCCGGGATTTCGTTTACCAAGTCAGAGAAGGAACCCAGTAATTTCTAACTAAAAGGATGGAAGCGAGAGAGTTTTCTTAAGAAGTGAATTTTGATTCAACTTTGTGATTCAAAATCTGAAGTTGAAAGAGGTTAAAATACAGTACAATGTATATTGAGGTACAAGTTAAGTAATGGTATCGATGTTACAACCCAGTGTTTGTCTTCGTAGTTCTTCAGATTCCTATTATTATAGTGATGCAACGATCACTTGCCGGGTTGAAAATTAATCTAGACTTGGTCATCTCACTGCAGGAATCCGGAGATCCCTAGGTACTGTAGTTTGATATGGGATCGTACCGATGGTGTTTTTCTCATTCGAATGACTTGTGATTAACCCAAGAGTACTTTTCCGAATGTACCTACACAGACTGGCCCACCGAATTTTTTCACCTCAAACATCTTCTGAACTAGGATGTGAGTGGGCGTTATGGAGTATGAAGGAAGGAAGGAAGGAAGGAAGGAAGGAAGGAAGAGTTGGAGAGTTTGAGGGAGATAATTCGAATTCTCATGGTGGACAGGAATGAAAGTAGGTCCACAACGAACAATGTACAGGATTCGGTAGGTATAGTGATGGGGAAGGAAAGGAGGAGGCTGTAGGTGGCCTAATGTTTCACAGGGAAACAAACTTTGGGCCAAGGGGTCTTTTCAGGGGCAGAATTCGGGACAGATATCTGTGATAAATCGGTTTGAGTCACTGAAGATAGAAGAGCAGAGGAAAGACCAGGAACAGGGAAGTGTTGCACAGGAGGGAGAGTTAGGAGGAAAGGAAGAGGTAGAAAAAGGAAATGTAGAGTAGGAAAAGGTTGTGGAACAGGGTCATGTGAGAGAGAAAAGAAAGGAGGAAGTAGGTTCTACAACCATCAGGAAAGATAGGGGAGACCAGAACGAGAGAGGATCAAATAAGGTGAGGTTGAGGTTCTGGTCATGGAGAACCGAATTGTTAGGTACGTGGGCAAAGTGTGTATGGAGGAAAGGGAACCTGGGTAAAATGTTATCCAGAAATTACGATAAGGCAGATGTTGTGAAAAAGTAGAAGTAAAGGAGGAGGGTAAGGAGAATTTGGTAGTTTTTCACATTGGTACCCACCACGTAAAGCAAGCAGGAATAGGTACCAACATGGTTGGGATGTGTTGGATCTAATTAATGCAGGTTAGGAGCAGTTTAAGGAAACGGTGATTGTTATCATTAGGATAATGTGTAGGAGAAACAGTAATTTAACAGATATATATGAATGAATGAATGAATAGGAGTACGCCCATCCCCTAGTTCCAGATTATCCGGAATTAAGGGAGGGAGCACTCTTTTATTGCAATTTGTTCAATGTTGATACATGCCTTACATTTTACAGTTTCCTCTTATATTGATGATGGTGATGGTGATGCGTGTTGTTTAAAGGGGCCCTACATCTAAGGTCATCAGCCCCCTCTTATATTTAACAGATGTATATATTACCAGAAAAGTGAACGAGTTTACCGTGCGGTTAGGACACGCATTCGCATTCGGGAAATAGCGGGTTCGAAACCCACTGTCGGCAGCCATGAAGATGGTTTTCCATGGTTCCCCATTTTTCACACCAGGTCGCTTCCTTCCTGTGCCAGTACAGGTACAACAGATTGATATATCCTAGAATGAGTATTGAACAGCAAGGGCAGCAAATGGCAAGGCTAAATCCTCAATTGGTATTTCCTGCAAATTGCTTTTCTAGTAAATTTATTACATGCCCACTTTCTGCAAGTAGATGGCCTTTCTTCGAACCAATAAATTATGTAAGGTTGATATACTTGCTTGTGTGCTGGCACTACTTCCATTTGCAAAATATTCTGTTTACAAATTATGGAAGTAGGACATACTTGACCAGACCCAGAGTAGGGTAAACAACAACGAACTGAATCATAGACAATTGATACAAACTTTATATACAATAAGGCTGAATCTCTGCTAGTTTAGAGGTTACGAAACTGTTAATAAATTCGAACAGGGCTGTTCCAGTGTCACGCCCGCAAGTTTTTACGAACCGTACCGCGTGATGGGAGGTATTGGCTAAATGAGATTACTGGTCATTATGGGTTTGAAACGGAATTGTATACATTTTATTGCTAAATGCTTAACAAATTTGCATAACTCCATGACTGTCAGTGCACAATGAGTGTGGTGTGAGAATTAACATTCATATGGTAAGAAATCTACGCCAATAATGCACACAAAAGTTACATCTATATTTGTCCACCGTAGAGTCGTGGGAGCTTCGAAGGGCGCCCCGCAGTCTCTTCATCTTCACCAGGACGATCGGTATCCACTCTAAATCATTTTTTAGCACTGGAGGAATGGATGTGCTGGTTGGTGCTCCTACAGAGCGTCCTTTTCCATCACTGGAGGAATGGATGAGATGGTTGGGGCTTTTATACAGTGTCATATTCCACCACTGGAGCAATGGATATGCTGGATGGGACTCCGATAGGCTTCGTGCGTATGGCGCTGTGGGTGGATATTACGAGAACTACTCAGAGTCATGTTTATCAACAGCCGATCGTAGGAAGTTGAGTACGTGTGTTTATGTGTATTTATTCAATCCTTCTTATAGGGATAACTTCAGATCACATTTTTTTATATGTCAAAACATTCCGGCAATACTATGTGCTGTGATATTGGCTGTAATAATAGAAACTGCAATACAGAGCAAAGTGTGAAATGTTATAGTTTTCCATCACGGCCTCTCGAAATGGATTTGAAAAGACGTGGATCTTAGCAGGAAATCGCAAGAAGTAACGGGCAATTTACATATTTTAATTAATACTTAAGTACAATGTACAAACCCTATATTAACCATGAATGTTACAAATAGCTTAACACTTAAAACCAAATAATGATAATAATGCTATACTTACAAAGTAAGCTCCGTAAGCCTTACTTTAAAAGCTCACACATCATAATATAATAAGAGAAGATAAATATGCTATTACACAGTAGTCTTAATGAAAGCCATAATAATAATAATAATAATAATAATAATAATAATAATAATAATAATAATAATAATAATAATAATAATAATAATAATAATAATAATAATAATCTGTTGTTATGAGTTCAAATTATTTTGTGACTATTTGGTTTTATAACATTACTTTGGCAGGACTATTTAAAATACTGTAATGCTCCTTTATTACGTATTTATATACAATATTTCTGTAGGGTATTAAATTTGTGGTTCCATTTCTTGTCATTTAGGCCTATTTCTGTAAATATCATATTTATCCACAGACTTGTTAAACTATACAATTTGACACTTTTCTCAGTATGAAGTTATCTATTAACTTATCGATCTGCTATCTCACCGGTCACATACATCCTCAATACTTCTCCCAAGTTGAGTGGACCTCGAACAGCCCTTAGATACAGTTAAAAATCCCTGACCTGGTCGAGAATCGAACATGAGAACTCCTGGTAAGAGGCAGGATCGCTACAATTATGACTGCAGAAAAGTAGATACGGTAATTTATTTATATGTCTGTCTGTTAGGTCATCAGCCCAGAGGCTGGTTGGATCCTCAAATAGCGCCGCCAAAGGTTATGCGGTTATAAGGAAACCGCAAAAACCAATGGCAGCACCAAAATGAGACGTACTAGGCAAGACGAGGAGTGAGGTAGTTTGCCGTTGCTTTCCTCACTGGGTCAGAAAGTGCTATTGCAGCACGACTGACCCTATGAGCAACACCTTTCATAACACTCAGATTCACTAGTCGTGCTCTGAATGTCATTCATTACTCAGCACCACCCATACCCCAGCAGCTTCCATATTGTCACAGCCATGGATGAGACTGGGACTTCGGTGGAAGCCACACTTTACTCTGGCCTGTGCCAAGAGATAGATACATCAGTACTGTATCCATCATGAAATGACAGCAGGCAATTTATTTATACAGGAAATATAAATTCTACATTCGAAAACCATATATAGATAGATAGATAGAAGAGTGCATTCTGAAGAACAGAACATTATAGAGAAATGTGATGAAAAGGCGTTAATTTGTTTTAATTAATGGAATTAATACGGTCGTTATCGAACGAGTCAAAAATATTTAAATGCTGTCACACAAACGTTCGCCAAAACAATTCAGAGGCGGTAATAATAATTATTGGTTGGCCAGGGTACAAGTTCTCCACTGCTGAAATTGAGAAGGTAATGGAAAGGAAAACCGGGCCTGAACATAAAATAGTGCATACCGATGAATTGGTGAGTTTTGGTAATAAGTTTGTGTCTTCTCTGAAGTCATTGCTAAAAATGAAATAAAGAGATCCAAATGAATTTTCTTAGCTGAAGTATGAATAAGTCTTAGTATGGACAGTACGTTGTTGCTGACATTAAATAATTACCTTTTTTCATAACGGCGCCCTGGCCATCAGATTCTTGCAGATATATCGCTATGATACAGCGTCCTTCTTGGGAAAGGCTATTTAAAGTATTCTAGTATGGAATGCTAATAAAACAGACGTATGTTCCGAGTCAATATTTGAAAATGCCTTAAGTGCTTGACTACAGGTTTATGTAATCAGACAAGGGGGCATAAAACCGTTATATGGTTGAAATATGACCTGCGAGAGCAGATCAGAAACAAAAAGTATGTCAGCGCAAAAACGTTCATGTTGATGTGACGCTAGATTTGTGAGTTGATGTCTTTCGCAGATTCGCAGAGATGCGTGGTTTACGTGAACCGTCACGTGCGGATAACACCTGCTATGTATTCTGTGTAGACAACAAAGTGGAAGAGACATCTGAATTGGTAATATCAACCTTCACTGTTCCTGACAGAGCCATCAACCGGGAGACAGTATCATCTATCGTCTGCTCTCGGAGGATCATCGTCTTAAGAGTAAATGGGACCGATCTATTTCCACAGTACAATTAACAGACTTTAATTAGTTGTTAGAAGCTAAAATATATATCTTAGATCTGAAACATTCCTCACTGTTTCTAAATGCTGTGACTGTTGCCCAAGGGAACAGTGTTCCCTCAGATGACTGAAAAGTAATTCATTCTCAAGTTTACTAATCCTACTAAGCCTTAGTCTCCCGCATCTCGAAAAAAACTCTGCTTTAGGTATTCAGTGGAGACCACAAAGTGACCAGACAGTATATTTTGAAGCCGTAACTCTGAGTGTTGTCTGGTATATTATGTTAATATAACAGATGGGGCTCTTCAACCGGTCAACACGCAGCTTGTCTAAACAGCATTTCCAAATTTTGTAAGGAAAGGTTGATCAATGTAGACAGTGTAAAGATATTCATTAGATACAAATAAAGATCATATTCTTAATGTGAACTCCTATTTTTTTTTTACAATGGTTTACGTCGCACCGACACACATAGGTCTTATGGCGACGATGGGATGGGAAAGGTCTAGGAGTGGGAAGGAAACGGCCGTGGCCTTAATTAAGATTCAGCCCCAGCATTAGTCTGGTGTGAAAATGGGAAACCGCGATAAACCGTCCTCAGTGCTGCCGACAGTGGGGTTCAAAATGCAAGCTCACAGCTGCGCGACCCTAACCGCAGGGGCAACTCACTCGGTACTTATCTGTTAGACAGAAATAAAACATAACAATAATGCAGAATCTTTCTTGTCGGTTATCTGAAACAATCACAATTACTTATTCTCCTTTTTTCATCGGTTGTATTAATTTTCTGTCTAAAGTTATTTCGCTAACTTATCACATACTGGCCGTCTGAAAAGGTATACGAGCACGAGTCAAATGAAAATATTAAAAGTGCAACAAAAAAAAAAAAAAAAGAAGTGTCGCGGAACAGTTCTGTCCGCTGGCAGTAGTTACAAAGGTTTTAAACAATATCCTATAGATGGCAGCATGGTATCGTGCAGATAAGCAAACACCATGAAGGTACCAGTGATACAATGGCTGCCCTACGTGTACGACGAAAGGACAGCGGTCTGTTATTCGGGTTTTCAGATGTGAAAGTGTGAAGGCTACTGAAATTAATCAGGGAATGACAGTTCACTACGGTCTAGCATGTTTATCAAAGCAGTAACATGACAATGCTCGGACCCATTAGTTGCGACCAACGAAGGCCTGCCTGCGTTTTGAGTGTCGTCCCCAACCATCACATTTACCACACCTCACCCCAAGAGGTGTCCGACTCGTTGTCTGAATGGTCAGCGTACTGACCTTCGGTTCAGAGGGTCCCGGGTTCGATTCCCGGCCGGGTCGGGGATTTAACCTTCATTGGTTAATTCCAATGGCCCGGGGGCTGGGTGTTTGTGCTGTCCCCAACATCCCTGTAACTCACACACCACATATAACACTATCCTCCACCACAATAACACGCAGTTACCCACACATGGCAGATGCCGCCCACCCTCATCGGAGGGTCTGCCTTACAAGGGCTGCACTCGGCTAGAAATAGCCACACGAAATTTAAAAAAAAACCGAGAGGTTACCACATGTTGGTCAACTCAAGGAGGCACTGGGAGGATGAATTTGAACAATGACGGAGGTGTATGAGTGGCTGCGCAGACAAGCAAAGGATCCTTTCTACAGGAATTGGAGGACCTAGCAATCACCAATGATCTCCATTCAGGGTAGTCGCGCAGGTGGCAGATTCCATATATTTACTTAGAAATTTCAAAGGAGTTGATAATGTATCGAACATTCCCTAGGTAAACATAATTGAACCCCTCTTCTTCTAAACAAATACTAGCCCCAATGTGTCCTCTTGAATTCCAACTTTTTCTTCAAATTGTAATCTTTCTTACTTTTAAAAACACCAATCATCCTCATTCGATTACTAATATCATTCCACGCCATTTGACAACTCGGAACATACCACTCAGTCGAACAGCTCGTCTCATTTATGAGTTAGTCATCCCAACCCAACCTTCGCAAAATTTTCGTAACGCTGTCCCTTTGTCGGAAATCACCCATAAAATCGAGCTATTTTCTTTGGGTAATTTCCAGTTCTCGAATCAAGCAACCCTGGAAAGGGTCCCATACACTGAGGTCTCACCAATGGCTTATATGCCTTCACCTTTACATCCATACTACTAACCCCAAAACACCCTCATAACCATATAACCTTTATTTACGATCCAGTTTATGTGATTATCCAAATGGAGATCTTTGCTTATATTAAAACCTAGGTAATTACAGTGATCTCCGTGGGGCACTTTCACGCCATCTACATAGTAATTAAAAGTAAGAAGACTTTTCCTCTTAGTGAAACTCACAACATGAATTTTCACCCTGTCTTCCATTACATCATTGACTGCTGCCCATCTCACAATATTGTCGAGGTCGTTTTTCAGTTGCTCACAATCCCGCAATTTATTTATTACTCTATACAGTAGAAAAAAAAAGCCTTGTCTCTGATTCCTGTTCTTTACTCATATCATTTGTATAATATATAAGAAAATATAAAGACCCAATAATACTGCCTGGAGGAACTCTCCTCTTAATCGTTACAGGATCAGATAATGTTTCACCTACTCTAATTCTCTGACTTTCATTTTGTAGAAATGTAGCAATCCACTATTTTGTCGGTTGCCTCCTATGATCTACCCTATCAAAAGCCTGCGATTTCGTTCTGTGTCGTTTCCTACATAGCCGATTATCTTATCAAATAATTCCTCATCAGCGTCAGCGCCACCCTTTCCAGGCCTGTACACCCTAAAACTATCAAGTTGCCTATTATCTATAGCGATGAACCGTACAGTTAGAATTTAGGGATTGTCATCCTTAAATTTTTCGTAACGTAAAGGAGACTACGAAGAAGAATGATTTATTTATTTATTTATTTATTTTATTTATTTATTTATTTATTTATTTATTTATTTATTTATTTATTTATTTATTTATTTATTTTCCTCCAGATCTACAGTATTTACCACCATTACTGATCCGTTAATGAAGAAAAATAATAATGCCTAACCTAGACAAGCTCTTATACAGACAAATACACACACAAAATAAATTCTCATAAATACTCGGCATCTGCTGACAAACGACTCCCGGAAAACTCCCTCCCGGAGAACAGCAGTACAGCAGTACAGCAATTAGATGAACAAATGACAAAAAGGCAAAATTAAAATGAAATGAGGCAGTATGGCACAGCGGCACCCTAGCACCCTAGCGAGGACAATAACCTCCTCCACCTTTCCTGACTGACACAGCAATTCATAACATTCCACACCTACTACTCCTCGCACGATCTACAACCACTTGCTGCAGTCATATTACGTCATATTATTATTCCTTTTCTGCTAGTTGCTTTACGTCGCACCGACACAGATAGGTCTTATGGCGACGATGGGATAGGAAAGGCCTAGGAGTTGGAAGGAAAAGGCCGTGGCCTTAATTAAGGTACAGTCCCAGCATTTGCCTGGTGTGAAAATGGGAAACCACGGAAAACCATCTTCAGGGCTGCCGACAGTGGGGCTCGAACCCACGATCTCCCGGATGCAAGCTCACAGCCGCGCGCCTCTACGCGCACGGCCAACTCGCCCGGTCATATTATTATTATTATTATTATTATTATTATTATTATTATTAAACGGAAGAAATTACCCAGCTCATTGACTTGAATAAAGATACAAAAGGCTAACAATTCAGCAGGGCAGATCCCATAAAATTAATACGCAGGATCACGTCCTAAACTGAGCCTGCTTGCTCAGCAAACGCACAAAAAGTTGTTGAAAAAATATATTTCGTTATAAAAAGAAATAAATGGAGTACGCGTGTTTTCTCAAATAGGTTGCTTGAAAATAAATGGTGTCGAGAAATACATCACTGCATTTCTTATTTTAGATCTTGTAAGGTGTTCCCAAGCATTTACGCGTGCAATTTATGTCGCAGAACAAATAAGTGAACGTTCTTAAGCCCACTCTTTATATTACAGACGGGCTCAATAAATTTAATAAAGGCTCCAGTTTATCGCAAGCGGCGACCTGGATTCCTGGCGTAAATCATGGCGCCAAGACGAGCTTAACGGTGGCCATATTGCGTACCGTGTTATTTACTGGCGATACAAGCTGACACGCACCACGAGGTACTTAAGGTCACAACCGAAAAATAAAATGAGAAAAATAATGCATTTTTGTGGTTTAAGTATATGGACAAAAATAAATTCAAGATCAAAGCTAAACGATTTAAAAGACAGTTGATTTATTCGCAGACGAATTGCGCTCGCTGTGATTTTACTGCGAAGGATCACGCAAAAAGACGATTATCACAGACTTCAATGCAAAGCTTTAAAAAGATAGGTGTAGTGATTTGCAAAAATAGTTTCTTCATTAGGAGTGGTTCGGAAAGGAAATGTGTTTCAGGAGTTTACACAGCCGTTACCAATTCTCTTTAGAAGTAGCCGGTCGTCCGTTGATTTCTGCGAACAAAACGTTATGTAAAATATCTATTTTAGTTGAAGCTAATCCGAATTCTCCAGTTCCTTAGCTGGTCATCAATTTGATAACGTGTTTGGCTACATGATCACATATCTTGAGACGTGTGTACGAATCAGCTGAGGCTACTATTGCTACACATTCTTCCCCCCCCGCCCTCCCCGCCCATCTTTTTTGCCAACCTTGCTTGGTGCACGATGTTCTCTTCAAATTCCCAAGAGGCCTTGGAAGCTGTCCATTTCTCTGTCCATTAAGAGCTTTCCCTAATCTTATCGACAATCGCGATTGTTTGAGATATCTTAACTTCTTCCTTTCCTTCACCGAATATGGCCTAATTTCGTGACAACAGAAAATCGAGTCGTTTTCTTTTCAATGTAACCACAACCAATATCATCGTCAGATTTATCAACTAAGTGCATTCTTATCAAGTGTATCCAAGTTGTATTCAATCTCTTTGTTTGTTTATTTTAGCTATTTATTTATTTCTTATTGTTTTGTCTTCAAAAGAATATTCACAAATGTATTATGATCTAGTGAACCTGAGTTTTGTTTACTATTGCATCTGTTCTTCGTTGCTTTAACCTTAAAGCAATAATAAACAAAAGAATTAACAAATTGTGCATTTCAATCCAGTAGGCCTATATCAGTTTTATATAATATATTGCTTATTTATTGATTGACTGATTTATTTATCATGTATGTATCCTATTATAGAAAAAACGGAAAATGCCAATCGTACGGGAATAATTACAGGTTTGACAGCTAGAAGCTTGCTATTGAAATGGCTTGTCACAGAAGCGGTCGTGGTTCAAATCGAACTCAAAACATGAATCTGAAGAATGAGAGCCAGATAACAGGATTTAGTTACAACAATTTTTGAAAACTTTATAGAGAGTAACAGCAGGGGAAATTATTTCCTTCGAGAATTTAAAGATGGAGAAAGTGATGGCTAAACATACATTTCCAATCAAACTTTCTCGCGAAGTAATCTGAAATTATTAACATCGTTATTTGAACTGTATCGCTGCTGTTGCCATCCTAGTGAGAATATCCACAACAGATCCTCCAATTCAGCTTCCGGCAATCTCCGCTTTCACTGCCATGCATTTCAACACATGGTACAATCGCTGTAATTGAAACTAAGGCCAGTGTGTGCCCCAGCCATAAATTGCTACTTAGTCTGGCAGCCTGGTAGATAGCAAGTATTTTGTAATAATGGGGTTTAATATATAAATTCAGTAGTTGAAGGGTTCTTAGAAAAATATTAGATTAAAACAAAACCTATATACGTTTATGAAAGGAAGTTCATTTTTAATCAGCTAATCGACATTATGGCACCACATCAAGTCATTACTTTATTTCTCTTGTCCCATAATTCCATAATACTCACCTGGCTAATGAAAACGGCTTATTCCTCTAGAAGGAACATAGAAATAAATTACACTCCGTATTCTTACGCTATACATACGAGTAAAATACATACAACAAAACACCGTTAATCCAACCTCCGATGGTTCGACTCACCACATAATCGGAATATGACACAGGTTCAGCCAGATATGCACTGTATATACGTACATTGTAGACATGTTGGCACTTTAAATTTACGTACGTTATCTTATTTTTATGTTATTTAATACATAACATTAAATATGCTGTTAAGAAGGAAGCCATATTTTCTGTATGACTTAGTTGATGCATCCTTAAAAAAAATCAGTATGTTGAAAAGACTTGTTAAAGCATACGTAACTCTGTAACGAAGTTGTGACCTTTGTTTTCTGGGAACGGAACGAGTGTGGCATTATGAAAGCGGAGATTCAAAATGTTTCTTGGTTCTTATATAGAGAAAATCCATTTGAAGGATAGTGAAGGATTCAAGTCCTCTTTTCTCCGATGTTTTTCTTCTTCTTCTTCTTCTTCTTCTTCTTCTTCTACTTCTCTAAACTTATTTTGCTCTTAGGTGTCGGATTCTCACAGACACCTTACACACGCTTTCCTGTCCTGAAAGAGGTGACGCATCTACCTGTCTAGTCACCAGCCTGTCTTCATATTCCTCTCACCAAGCGTGCCACCATCATTACCCTCGATTTCCTTTCATCTTCCATCCTTAGCAAAGTGTCATATTTTCGACACTCTCAGTTACCGATTTCTGTTAGAGCTGATTTCATACGTGGTATTTCTGGAGTTCATGGTACGCATAGCCACTGGCTAACTTAATTAGTTAACAATTTTTACGATTGCCAGGTAAGGTATTACCTACGATAAGGTAAAAAGTAGAACACGATATGAATTTACAAGCGAACAATCCCGTACGTAAGCAGAAACGAAGGTAACAAATGTAGCTGGAAAGAACTCTTTGGCTGGCCAATTACGAGAACCAGGCTTTTCTTTCTGTAAAAAAAAAAAAAAAAAAAAAAAAATTGCAGAGTGGTCACTCCCACACGGAAGAGCCGCAGTCAGCCACCCTTGCAGCTGCGTCAGGCACTCGAGGATTAATCAGCACACAGTAGCCTATCCCAGCGTAGCTACAGCACAATTCAAAATTAGTCTTGTTATATGTTAGAGGCCCACAACTTGTGAGTCGCGAGTGGCAAACTCGGTATTAAGAAGAAGATTCTGAATTATAAACTTCGTAATCAACTTCTTTTCCCAAGTATCTCTTAGTTTACGACTATGGACAATTCTTTCTTCTTCTTGATGATTTGAATCACAGCTTTCGAAAATGGGTCCAGACATGCCGTGTTTCAATACCAAGTGTGGCTGTATAACGAGCGGCATTTAAAAATATGCTTCACATTGTGTGACGATGAGTCAAAACCTCTAGCAAAGTCTTTAATATGTGAAAAAAGCGCTCTAATGCTTGTATGGTGTCTGGTGCGTTACTGCGTCATATGAGCACAGTGACTTGCAAAGAAATGTACTATTTAGAAATTTCAAAGAAATTTTAAGAGACAGGAAAATACAGAGTAGTTTGTTTCTAAGGTTCAAAACCTCCCATAGAGTTCAAGAATGTGACCAGTGTGAATTTCTGGTTCTCGTAATTAGCTAGCCGACGAGTTCTTGCCGGCTACATTTGTTATTTCCGTTTCTGCTTACATATGGGACTTAATCGCTTATAAATTAATTTCATATTCAATTAATTTTTAAGTACCGAGCTCGATAGCTGCAGTCGTTTAAGTGCGGCCAGTATACAGTATTCGGGAGATAGTAGGTTCGAACCCCACTGTCGGCAGCCCTGAAGATGGTTTTCCGTGGTTTCCCATTTTCACACCAGGCAAATGCTGGGGCTGTACCTTAATTAAGGCCACGGTCGCTTCCTTCCCACTCCTAGCCCTTCCCCGTCCCATCGTCGCCATAAGACCTGCCTGTGTCGGTGCGACGTAAAGCAAGTAGCAAGTAGCAATTTTTAAGTGAATCGCAAAGAAAGTACTACCGTACGCTGTTGAAGAGAAAATTAACATTCTAGCATGTTGCGCTATAATGAAAACTATGTTTGTTGCTTGGTAAGAAAAATCCCCTATCTGATAATACAGTATTCAGCACGTGTCTGAAAATACTGAAGATATTGTTAGAAGTTGTACTTCAGAAACAAATGCGATGTTTGCTATTCAGTTGGATGAATCCACCGATATCAGTGGGCTTGTTCAACTTGTGTGGTTTATTTGTTTCACTAACGAAGACAACGGTATGTCTGCAGTAAACAAATAGAAGACAATTATGATCACCATTACACAACCATCGCAGTGCCCTGTACCACTAAAATAATATGTATTTTAAAGAAATAAATGAGTACATGAATACATTCTTCGCGAGATAAAAACGCCGCGATATGCGCAGATGGCGCTCCATCAATGAAAGATTCAATAAGATGATTCATCCCACTGGCAAAACAGAAAAACGACAAAAATCATCATAACACATTACTTTCTACATAGAAAAGCTCAGGTGGCAAAACGATTCCAGTAGATTTAAAGTCACTTTTGCACAAAGTTGTTCAACAGTATTATATTATGGATATGTTGTGTGCCTTCTTGAAAGTACTTCATGCATTAAGATTACGGAAAATATATTTAAACATTTTAGCCATTAATTTGTAGTTATTATGATTTGTATTTGCTTTGTAATTATTGCTGAATGATGGCTCCAACAAAGGTGGTCTATGATCTAGAACATCGAGATGCACAAATGAGTAGTGTCAAAACAAAACTGTCCCATTAAAAAATTATAAACTTAATCAGATACCCTCTGAATTCAACGGTATAAGGGTCGCTTGACCATTAGATGATGTTATGAGTTTTTCAAATGTGAACAAATCCCTTAGTAATTCGGTCGTAAAATGGGTATGTCACAGCAAAACCGGCAACATCCACCGTACGTGGGTGTCACTTCAAAACCGGCGAACTTGCTCGTTGTTCTACTGAATATTATTATTGATAATTCTTCCTTGTTTTCAACAATCCAATAAAGGTTTTGGACAGGAAGCAGTGATTAATACTGTAAAATAAATAAGTACAACCAATTCAGAGGGAAGATTTTCAACAATGACCGGTTTAAAGTCAAGTAGTTGCTACCAGGCTCCACTTTCGGAGGTGTACATGGCCCTGAGGTTCACTCAGCTAACTGCTCTACCCCATGACGTGCCGAGGTTACGGATAGTGGGTACGGAAATGACTTTGCTTAGCTTTAATTACTATTACCGCCTACTCACGATCGCAGAAGTGGGACGGAGTACACTCAGAAGTGATATGCAGATGAACTCGTTGCAGCAAACAGGTACATGATCGTGGTATCTATCGACATGAACAAGTTTCCAATCACAAACACCAACAAACACCAATCATTATTAGATTGGACTTACAAAGCATAGTCACAACAGCAGCGATATGGTTGAAAAAGGAAAGCCTAATATACCCCGGAAAAATCATCAACAATTTTCGATTAACCTTGGCTCTGCAACGAAACTAAGACTACAAGGTCTACAAATGAGTACTCTCAGACTCTAGAAGACAACTGGAAAGAGAATAGAATAAGAGTCCCAATAATAATAATAATTGTTACCGTGTTTTGGTGGATCAGCAGAGGTGAAAGAAGGTGCGGGCTGGAATGGGTCTAAATACAAGTCCGAAAGATGAATTTAAAATTTAAATAAAGTTTAACAGTTTTTCACTAAGTGAAATAACAATGAATATTCAGGTACAATAACAAGCGAAAACACAAGTAAGGTGTCTACAAATTCTGGGCTACGAGCCCCAAAGTTTAACAATTTCTGAGCTCTCAGCTCACAACCACAAATTACCAAAGGGCAGAAAACCCCTAATTAATTACATGGAGCATTTGCTCCCATCTCGTAATGTCAAACCTCCTAGAGGCACCTTTCAAAATACCAGAAAGAGCTGACCCGCTCTCAATCGTCCAAGCCTATTAAAGGCAATAACAGCTTATTACACTTAACTGCCACCAAGGCACAACTTATAATGGAACTGGGGTACCTCGTACCCAATCTATTGGGCCTTCTCAGGAAGGAAAACAAAAACGGGTTAAATTAATGGCCCAAAATACAAGATTGAATGGAGACGAGTACTTGCACTCCTACATGAAAGCTTGTTAAAACCTAAGTGGCGCTAAGCCGATACACGGGGGCTATTCCCACACTACATAGGTGACTTGTATAAGAAAACTTTAACACATTAGGAAAGATTAGAAAATCAGTTACCGTACGAAAACATAGTCACCTCAAGTCGAAATGAAGGGGAGCTCGAGAGGGTAAAGCACTCTCTATCCCCGATTTACATTTAAAGTAATAAGGAAATGTTTACATAAGCCGGCACTAAGTTACATTTTTAAACAGGTAGGCTACTTTGAAAAGGTTTCGAACCTTCCCAGGGGGTTAAACTGCTGAGCAAAAAAGAAATAAAGATGTTAAAAGGCCATTACCTTTGCAGAAGAGCTGCTGCTCGAAGGAAGAGGCGAAACCCGCCCCCTGCTATACTTCCATACACTAAGCTAGATGTTGTTGAAGTGGCGAAGAGCCGAGAAAATCAGCAGTTTTTAAACCTTCGTGGATGATTCGAGACCTTTCATGAATGATAAAGACACACCCACTGCATTTAGGGCAGACGCCCAGGTAGCAGATTCCTTATCTGTTGTTTTCCTAGACTTTTCTTAAATGATTTCAAGGAAATTGGAAATTTACTGAGCATCTCCCTTGGTAAATTATTCCAATCCTTAAGTCCCTTACCTATTAAAGAATATTTGCCACAGTTTTTCCTCTTGAATTCCAACTTTTATCTTCATATTGTGATCTTCCCTACTTTTAAAGACACCATTCAAACATATTCGTCTACTAATGCCACTCCACGCCATCTCTCCACTGACAGCTCGGAATATACTACTGAGTCGAGCAGTTCGTCTCCTTTCTCCCAAGTCTTCGCAGTCCAAACTTTGCAACATTTCTGTAACGGTGCTCTTTTGACGGAAATTTCTCTGAGTTCATTTGTCCAGGAGATCAACGACTGCTGATAGTTTGGCCACCGATCTGTTGTTGCTCGCTTAGCACCACCCGGGGAACACGTAATAATATTCTATTTAAATTGTGTGGAACTTCATGGGGTGCTTCAGCGGACACATTACAACGTACTGCGCTTGGCCTCGTGTATTCTACAGCTGAATACTGCTCTTCTGTATGGCTTTACAGTTGTCATGTGAAGAAAGTCAACGTACAACTAAACAGCACCATGCGTATCATCTCTGGAACTCTGAAGCCTACTGCAACGCACTGACTGCCAGTCCTGTCCCACACTGCTCCACCAAGTCTGAGACGTTCATGAGCCCTTGTACAAGAATATGATAAGATAATGTCCAATCCAACTCTACCCATCCACAGGGATGTGGCAGATCTCTGGAGACAGAGGTTGAAATCCCGTAAGCCACCAATGAAAACAGCTAAGCATTTAATGGATGCTGGTTTCACTTTAAAAGAGGAATGAAAAGAGCAATGGTTTCGTACAGCTCCGGAGTGGCCAAGCGTCTTTAATCCAAACCACGCCCCAGCTGGTTTCAGTTTGCCAAGGAGAACGTGGTCATCACTAAACAGGTTTCGTGCCAAATGCGGAAGATCTGCATTCTCCCTTCACCAATGGGGCTTCAAGGACTCTCCAGCGTGTGATTGTGGTGCATTGGTCCAGACCATGCATCATATAATGGAAGAATGCTCTCTGCGTGCTTATGTTGGAAACCGGAAAGACTTTGCTGATGCCTCAGTATCCCTAGTGCAGTGGATAAATAATTTAGATATCCATGTGTAATTGTTCCCTACTTAGTACCATGTATTCTTTGCAGGTTTTTCTTTTCTTTCGTATAATATTGTATATACTTGTCCATTATGTAAATTCCATACGCTTAATAATAATAATTTGACTGAAATCACCCAGAGCAAATCGAGCTGCTTTTCATGGGATTTTTTACAGTTCCTGAATCGAGTAATCCTGGTGAGGGTCTCATACACTGCAACTTTACTGTAGTTGGGGGTCTTACCAGAGATTTTTATGTCCTCTCCTTTACATCCTTACTATAATCCCTAAATACACTCATAACCATGGGCAGAGATCTGCACCCTTTACAATCCCATTTATGTGATTACTCCAATAAAGATCTTTCCATATATTGACACCTAGGTACTTACAATGATCCTCAAAAGGAACTTCCACCCCATCAACGCAGTAATTAAAACTGAGAGGACTTTTCCTATTTGTGAAACTCACAACCTGACTTTTAACCCCGTTTAGCAACAAACGATTGACTACTGTACATCTCACAACATTATCGAGGTCATTTTGCAGTTGCTCACAATCTTGTAACTTATTTATTACTCTGTACAAAATAACACCTTCCACAAAAAGCCTTATCTCGGATTCCAATTATTTACTCATATAATTTATATATTTATAAGATAACATAAAGGTCCAGTAATACTGCGTTGAGGAATTCCCCTCTTAATTATTACAGGGTCGGATAAAGCTTCGCCTACTCTAATTTTCTGAGTTCTATTTTCTAGAAATACAGCCACCCATTCAGTCACTCTTTTGTCTAGTCCAACTGCCAGTAGTTTCCCAAGATCTACCCTATCAAATGCCTCAGGTAGGCCAATCGCGATACAGTCCATTTGACCTCCTGAATCCATGATATCTGCTATATCTTGCCGGAATCCTACAAGTTGATCTTCAGTGGAATAACCTTTCCTGAACTCGAACTGCCTTCTATAAAAACATTTATTAATTTCGCGAAAGAAAGAATGCTTTCCCAAAGCTTACATGCAATGCATGTCAAACTGACCGGCCTGTAATTTTCAGCTTCATGTCTATCACCCTTTTCTTTAGACACTGGGGCTACTATAGCAACTCTCTATTCATTTGGTATAGCTCCTTCATGCAAACAGTAACCAAATAAGTACTAATGGTATAGTATTGAATCAAAAGCCATTTGTCTTTAGTATATCCCCCGAAATCTTATAAATTCCAGCTGCTTTTCTAGCTTTCAAAATTTGTATCTTATTGTAAATGCCGTTGATACCATAGATAAATTTTAATACTTCTTTAGTATTAGTTACCTCCTCTATCTGGACATTATCCCTGTAGCCAACAATCTATACATACTGCTGTCTGAATACTTCTGCCTATTGAAGAGTCTCGCAAACACGCTCCTTCTGTTCCTTAATGATTCCTGCAATGTTCTTTGTTAAACCTGTTTCTGCCTTGAAGTAACCATAGATACTCTTCCAGTTTTCACTAAAATTTATATGACTCCCAATTGTTCTTGCCTTCATGTTACCCTTAGCTGACTTATTTCCTAGATTCAATTTCTAACTCTATTTCTTTACAACCTACACCTCCTCCTTTTTTAAATGCTATTTGTTCGGGGCGTCGACCTATGAAGATGTTTTGCCCCTACTTGCACCATATGTGAGGAACCTGCGTGTCTCCCCTTTTCCCTAAATGTACTTCCCTATGACCCCTATAAACAAATTCCCTAACTTATACGTAACACTGTGGTTTAAGTGAAGGACATCTGAGCGCAAATCCCTATATCCTACCCACTCGTTAGGATCTAGAAATCTCACTCCCAGTTTCCCACATACACACTCCATAGCCTCATTTAAATCCCCGATCACCTTCCAGTCAGTATCCCTCCAACACAGTATTCCACTGATGACAATCTCCGCTTCCTTCCACTCTACATTTCCCTTTCCTACCATTTCCTTTCCTCCTACTTCCACACTTCTCAGCAACAGTTCGCTGTTCCTCATCTTCGCACTGTTGTTCTACCTGCAGTGACTTGTACCGATTTCTCACAGACACCTGTCCTGAATTCTGATCCTGAACAGAGCCCGGAATGCCCTTCTCCTTAAAACATCAGACAACTTGTCTTCTACACCCCCCCCCCTTTCCTTCCCATCCCCCCTTTTACACCTACTGTATCCCGTACATTGTTTGAGGGAGACCTGCTTTGCTTCATGTCCTGTGAGAGAATCCTAACAAACAGGAGGCTGTCGTATTTGAGCCGGAATCGATACCCCAACTAGGAGTGAGATACTCAAAAGAGATGATGATGATGATGATGATGACGACAATAAAGATGGGTGTTCAAAGAGGTCTAACATCACGGTCATCGGTCCATGGCAGAGATCGATCGATCAATTGATTGATTGATTGATTGATTGCATACTTAAGGGCTATGGACCCCCATTTCATGTACATAATCCGCTCTCAAATTCTAGATGGTAATACATTAATCATATCAATACAAAACAATACAATATAAAGTAATTAATATATCTTAAGTAATATACTGTAAGTAATGCAGTATAGCTAAACGTAACATTATGGATTAGAACAAATAGTCTGAATATAAAGACGATATACACCTTAGAGCACGTGTTGTGTGAGAGAATACGCGAGTAAGATCAATTTATCGAACATATTGCATATAATAATAATAATCGCTGATCTAAATTAGAGCATTCCATGCCAGTCTTTTTTTAAAACGAAACAAAACAACTTACAATATAATAAATTCAACAATGGAATTGCGCAGATAAAATAATGTTACATGATTCAGCAGAATACATTTTAAATAGGAGACCATGATTTCATAGTTCAGACATTTTTCTTTCTCTGTTTAGAAATATAAATTAATCGACCGGAAATACAACGGCTTTAAAAGCTATGTATTCTTAAATTTACACACCGCAAATTACATCGTTAGCATTGAACGAAGTACTCCATGTTTCAGAACTGAGGATAAAAGCAAATTCTCATTCCCTTCAGAACTAATATTCATCTCCCGCAACACGGGAGTTTCATTAAGCGATGGCGAGTTTGGTCTCTACTCTGCAATCATCCAGCCTCCTTGCTCCAGATATATCTAACAAACGTGTAGTATGCTCCAACGGATCCGTCAATATTAGTAAATCAGAGAGATGGTTTCTGTGGTAGAGTTACTCTTTACTATCCCACGTCAACATTGACAAAGACAGTAAGGAGTGAGGGTGGCCAAGTGGGGGAAAAGGGAAGGGGTTGAGCGTCTGAGGTTCGTCTGTAAGACCACAGTTTATCACTGCTCAGGGGTGACCACATCTTATAAAGGTCAACAAGGGACCTCAATAATGCCTCTGAGGATGGCGATTTTGAAGATGAGGGAAATTACGTTGGATGAGTCATTTTGATAGCGTCGCTGTGGGTTGCGCATTCAGTTAGGTGTGCTTCTGTTGTTCAAGACAGCGAGTTCGATCCCGGCTGAGGTCGATGGCATTAGAGTATTAAAATGTGATAACTTAGTGCTGTCGACTTCCGGCAAGGACTCGTGTATGTTCCGAGAATACACCATCTACTGTATTAAAATCTATCGTAACTGAAAGGACAGTAAACAATTTACTTATATTCTATTATGTATTTTAAGCACAAAGAAATTGACACCGATCACTTCCGTACTTCAAACGTTTCTAATAAAATCGTAAGTTAACTGGATTATCTACCATAAAGTGTATAAGCGTGATGGTAGGACTGGACTTGAAATAATATCTTAGCATTTATTTATGCGTTCTAGATTCCACGGTACCTTTGCTTTACAGAGTTCATTAAAATATGTATGTGGTAGTTGCATGCATCTTGAAGTGATCCTTAGGTAGGCAGTGCTGATTTGTTGTATCCATTGCTGTCGGGAACTTCTTGAAGCTAGCGCAATGTGCAAGAAGTGATTGCTGAATTATTTAAAACGTTTTGATTACGGAGTCTTACTTGTAGGTAGAAGACAGATTTTTCAATGTTTTAGAAAACTGTCTTATAGACAAGCAGTAATTTCAGGATTTTTTCTAGTCTATAAATTAGATATCGTAGCATTTTGTTTTTACAACCGATTTCTTGTTATTGTGGTGGGTATTTTAAGACGGATCCCCATTTGGTGTTCATGATGATAGTTATTCCAATTGTGAACCTGTTATCATTCTCCCCTTTACCCCATGCTTTAAAAACCCTAGGGAAGTTCATAAATGACAGGAAAGACATTTGTCATTTAATATAGTTAAATTCATTGCAGAGCACTAAGAATAACTATCCGTGGAATGATTTTCAGGCTGATTTATGTTAAAGATATTTAACAGGTAGTTTCCCATCCAGATAGATGTGAAATTGATATCTTATACAAAGTCCCTCGACACATTTCTAACGGAAAATGTGTAATAGTTTCATAAGGGAAGAGGAACAATGATCGTACAACAGACTAATTTGTAACCATTAAATATAAAACACTGTGCTTTAAACGTTCCAAGCTACCGTGCGGTTAGAGTCGCGCAGCTGAGAATTTGAATCCGGGAGATAGTGGGTTCGCATCCCACTGTCGGCAGCCCTGAAGATTGTTGGTTTCCCAATTTCACACCAGGCAAATGCCGGGGTTGTACCTTAATTAAGGCCACGGCCGCTTCCTTCCCAGTCCCAGGCCTTCCCTACCCCATCGTCGGTATAAGACCTATCTGTGTTGGTCCGACGTAAAGCAAAAAAAGTTCCAAGGGTCAACTCATGATTCTTCTTTATTCTATGTGCCATATGCCTATAACAATACCACTAGTATAATTCCACAGAGCAAATCGATGTCACATCGCGGTCTGGTTGTCTGTTTTCCCGGTCCAACACTTGGAACTGAACAAAGCGAGCCATGGTCTGGATATTACTATGCAAATAAAGACGACGCAATTAACTACTCAGCAATCGTAATTAACAACATTTGTTTTAGCTGAGCTACTATAGCCTTTCATTAGAGTAACGAAAATTAGCATAAAGATCGGTAAACGTCAATGACGTGCATATTCAGTGGCTTGGAAATACTTGTTTAATGAGTCTGTATATGTATCAGAGCAGCCGCACATGAAACGTTCTATCCAAAATACTCACAGAGGTACTAGCTTTGACTAACTGAGAGATCATGGCGGTATCCCTGAAAATGACCTAAATGCTGTTATTCGAAGGAATTCCTTTTATGTAGTGAGGAATTATGTAACAGTTGTCATAAATGTTACAAGAATACCACAAGAACAAACATATTCAGCATGTCACCTAATGATCCTTGTACGCTTTAGCCTCCTCTCAAATCGATTATAAGCATTTCATGAGATTTTGGAAACAGCCCAAACGAGTTTGTTCTAGGTTGAATTTCAGTTCATTATTTGAGGCCTTCTATATAACTGCAATGCCCTTATGCTTTTTATCAGCGCTTTTTCAACGGATAAGAATAAATAAAATTTCATACGACATGTCAAATGAACACGAAGGATGTGAAATAACTATCCTTTTGTATTTACCAAGAAATCCCTGGATTAACAAAGCTTAGCGTGACAGTACATTGCAATGCATTAAAAAACAATGTTCAGATGCTATAAATGCCAATCAAGTCCACAGTCACGTATCATTAGAATATTAGCCCACTCAGGAATATTGATACTTCCTGATGACGATCATGAGGCCCCTTTAAAACAACAAGCATCATCACCATCATCAGGAATACTGTGACGTAACCGTTGCGTAATATTTACACCTTTTGAACACCGCCACATAAAACTTGCACCACAAATATTTCTGAAATGGAAGGTGCTATTGATGTGCTGTTTTCACAGAAATGAAGTGTAACCAAGGGTTCATAATAGCTCATACACATACTTTAATACTTATTAGAACCTGTACTATTTTAGAAAGTTGCATTTTATCAAATGGACCAATGCCCATAGGTATTAACAAAATAAAAGTAGAATGCCAATGGTGGCTTTTTCTCAGTATTATAGTATAAGTAGTTTACGAGTTATCATAGTTTGAAAACTGCAAACACCCACAGCTGTCTGCTGCATTCAACTGTGTAGTCACGAGGCTATGCTGTTCTTAGGTTGGTTTCCTTTACAGTTCACTCATTGCAATATGACTTCCTTGTCAGTTACTTTGTGAAAGTTCAAAAAGTAGGATGTGGTAGAAGATGATATTTATCAATGCTAAAAAAGCCAATATTTCAATGGAGTGCGGAGAATGTTGGAAGAATACTGTTCGTTCTTGTGCTCTATACGCGGAACGATGTCCCAATGGACGTCACCCATCTCGGCAATTATTTGTGTACCTCTTCAATCAATTACGTGAATCTGGAAGTGTAACACCTAGAAAACGCAACAGAGACAAACGAGTGACTGGATATGAGGATAAAATTAATGTTCTTGGTGATGTTGCTGTAGATCCACCGTCGTTAGTTTAATTCGTATCATGTCTATCTCCGTCAGTATCTGCACGTTAAGGCGACAAGTTTTCATAGCCTGACACTGTGGTTAGTTGGTTCGAGTCCCGGTGGTAGAAATCATTTTCCTCCCTATACCATTTGTACACGCATGCACAGAAATGGTCTCCGGATATCAACAAGGCATAGCCTCCTCTTCCCACCTCGCACTTCTGCAGGTATACAGCCCGCTACAAAACGGTTGTGACTGAAATGCGCACAGTAGAGGATATGTAGCAACACACACACTGTGCCTTCAGCACTACCCGTTCACTCCCTTCCCCCCCCCCCCTCTCTGTACAGAAGTGGCCTTCATCACTACCCCTTTACTCCCTCCCCTCCTTTTTAGTACTGGAGTGGGACAGTGTTGATTGTTTACGTCCGGACACTATTTCTGTGCTTGGGTGTACCAGACGCTCCGGCAGATATACTGTCACAATGAACCTATCGAGCAGAGGTGCACAGCTAAGTGCGCGTTGGGACTAGCCCAGTGCGGCCGGGCTGGAGTGACGTAAATGCGGGCAGCTAACGGCAGAGTGAACCGAGTGACCGAACACACTTCGGAGGGAAGGGAGGGAGCATTGACGTTCAATTGTGATTACGGAGCTCTCCTCCAATACTGACCGAAATGCTGATCGGAGTACAGTATTTAAAATAAAGCGATATAATCGCAAAAACAAAAACAGAAACTTGATCTTTTCAAGACATTCCGGATTGATTTAATGTGCTCGATATAAACAGTCGGTTTTATTTTCTTATACTTAGTAAGTAAAAGAAAACTGACACATTATAATTTGTGTGTTAAATCTACAAAGGTACAGGGTTTAAACATACATAATACGGTTTACAATTCCTTGAACGAGCATGACAGTATTTCCATTTATTTCAAAAAGTATAATTCCTGTTATTTATTAAGCAAAAAGTTATATAATTGCATAATTCAACAAGTTTACAGCTTGATTTTGCAGTGTTGTAGTGTTGTGTGTGACTTTTCCTGTTCAATGAAATCTGAAAATAGTATTTAAAATTTAACAGCCGTCCGATGATGATAGCTAGCCTCTAAATGGCGAGAAGAAGTTTCATCACGAGTGGGGACATAAATATATTCTATCCAAGATTAAAGTACAACACCAGAGTAAATATATCTACCAGATAGATATACAGTGAAAATCCACAGCCTGTTTCCACTCATTCGACAGGGTCAGGAATGGAATTAATTGAAGCCCCATCTAGCGGCGAGGATGGGAATTGTGCCGGCTGTCGAAGCCGGTCGCACTCCCCTTGGGCAATGATTAATGAATGGCAGATGAACTGAAATGTATTGGAGAGTGTTACTGGAATGGAACATGACAGGCAAAACCCGGGTACCTGGAGAAAAACCTGTCCCGCCTCCGCTTTGTCCAGCACAAATCTCACATGGAGTGACCGGGATTTGAACCACGGAACCCAGCGGTGAGAGGCCGGCGCGCTGCCGCCTTAGCCACGGAGGCTCTATAGATATAGAGTATGCCTTCAAATGAATAACCTAACTGATAGTATTCCCAGTAAACATGATTGGATTGTTGGTGAGTTTATCAGATAATTTAAATCCAAACAACCACAAGCCAGAGGTTATCCACCTTAATACCGTATTATATTAGAAATGTTTTTTAAAGAACCTTTTAAAATGTAACAGTGAAAACTGTAATCCATTACGCACATTATAAAAATATTTGAGGTTGTACGCCTTTTTATTGTATACGCTCAAAATCATAAACTGCAATGAACATAAAGAACTTATTTCTTACATTGCAAATTGAAAATGAGGTGAATTTCTGCCCTTTTTACTTCAATTATTTTCTGCCTCAATTTCAAACTCGGGTATCGCTACTTCGCCCCACCTTCACGGCCTGTGACGTAGACACGTCATTGTGATTGGATACCATACGCTCATCGCCTGCCTGCCTTCACGCCCGCTTTACAGTTCAGAGCTCCCAGCGTGAACACCTGTGCATAGAGGTTCCACTCCCCCGTTTAGCACAGATTCACTATGAATGACGAAGAGTGATTTTGGGATTTCCCTGGCCAACGAAAATTCCCATCTGCAAATTTCAGAGCAGTGAACGGGGAATTAAAAGCACTCGGTATGCAAACTATCCTACTGAACACAATTTCGCACTCAGAATATGGTTAGGCAGGGACGAGAGATTAAAGCTGAATTTCTATAGGAATGACCCGCAGAGAGCAAGTCCAATACGCCACAAGCTCTGCTCATTCAACAGGGCGGCAGAGTCTCTTTCCCGCAACATCCCGAACATTTAATATTTGCATAGAACATGAGCATGCTGGCTGCCTGGCTTTTACATAAGCAACACACGTACGTTACCGGCACAAGCAAGCAAACAGCCTCAACCAACCGTTCTATATTAAAAATCTCCTTCACCTTACTGAAAATAAAGCTTAGGTTAGTTTAGCCACAAGTCTTTCAACTTTTGTATTGGTACAGCATCCAACAAATACCAATAGCCCCGACTAATGTCACCGAAAGTTATGACAGTAATAATAATAATAATAATACTAAGAAGAAGAAGAAGAAGAAGAAGAAGAAGAAGAAGAAGAAGACACATGTTGCTCCGCAGCATTCATTATTAACAGGTCAAATAACGTGTCCTCATATGAAATCGCTCAATGTGCTGTCGAAGTACTTTCCTAAATATTTATTTTTAGGATTTGCAGTATATTACCTGTTAATTTTGTGTTAAGTGAATTTTTGTGGATTTCTTTTTTTGTGACGGTGATTAATATTTTACGAACTATTTTATCCTTTTAGAGATTATTCTGTTTCGCGTGGTAGTTTGTCCATGTTGAAGCCCATATTATCTGGAAAGTAGCCGGTCCTTTCAAACAAGTAATAAAAAATAGGCGATAATTGAATATATTTACGCGTCGCGCTATAGACATGACGTACACGATTCCAATTGTCATTGGGACTGTCACAAATTAGCCTAGCGAAACCGAGAACTGTGGATTCAACACTAATCTCGGTCATTTTGGACATTTTCTTTTTCACCCTTCCTGACTCCCATGCCGATGGAGGTTGAACTTGGACTTACACGGCATCCAGACCGGCTCCATGGCTAAATTGTTAACGTGCTGGCCTATGGCCACAGGGGTCCCGGGTTCGATTCCCGGTACGGTCGGGAATTTAAACCCTAATTGGTTAATTCCCCTGGCACGGGGACTGGGTGTATGTGTCGTCTTCATCATCACTTCATACTCTTCACGACGCGCAGGTCGACTACGGGAGTCAAATCAAAAGACCTGCACCTGGCGAGCCGAAGTTCTGGACACATCCCCGCACTAACAGCCATACGCCATTTCATTTCAACGGCATCCAGAGTGTCACAATTCATCTCAGCAACACCAGAAAGTATAAATCAGGCACTAGTATTTTTCGATGAATTTTACATGTCACTACTTCCCAACCGTAGGAGTGCTGGAGATGTCTTACCCCCCTTCCCCCACAGTATTTTTCTCCAGATAATAGGTCATATGTGTACCAAGTTTGCTTGAGAGCTATGCTGGAAGAAAATCGTTTTGAAAATTGTCTACTTCATCCCTTTTTATCCCCAAAGCCGATGGAGCCTTAAATAGCATCCGGAGTCTTACCGTGTATCTCAGATATCCCTAAAAGTTTCGATTCGACACTAATATTGGTCATATTCGACGTTTTCTTCATGTCACCCATTCCCAACCCCCAACCGCAGGGGTGCTAGGGGAGTATTACTCTCACAGTATTTTTCTCCAGACAGTAAGTCAAATGTGCACCAGGTTTGGCTGAAATTTCAGGTTTATCTATAGACGCCAATCATCTTTACTCGTTTAGTTTCGCCGATATCTTTTTGTTTTGTTTTTGTTTTTTGCTGCTGGTTTTACGTCGCACCGACACAGATAGGTCTTATGGCGACGATGGGATAGGAAAGGCCTAGGAGTTGGAAGGAAGCGGCCGTGGCCTTAATTAAGGTACAGCTCCACCATTTTTCCTGATGTGGAAATGGGAAACCACGCAAAACGATCTTCAGGGCTGCCGACAGAGGGATTCGAACCCGCTATCTCCCGGATGCAAGATCACAGCCGCGCGCCTCTAACCGCGCGGCGCCGATATCTTAACTCCTTAACTCTATGAAACCAGATAAGTACAGAATGTATTGCGGACTAGGGCAATCATTCGCCAGCAATTATTGGAGTGGTCATTTAGTGATTTAATTTTAGGATTACTCAAAGCTGACTGAAATTAGAGACCTATCAATGCCCGATGATTCAGCAAAAAATTGTCCGACTCGTTGGCTGAACGGTCAGCGTACTGGCCTTCGGATCAGTGGGTCCCGGGTTCGATTCCCGGCCGGGTCGGGGATTTTAACCTTAATTGGTTAATTCCAATGGCACGGGGGCTGGGTGTATGTGTTGTTTTCATCATCATTTCATCCTCATCACGACGCGCAGGTCACCTACGGGTGTCAAATAGAAAGCCCTGCACCTGGCGAGCCGAACCCATCCTGGGATATCCCGGCACTAAAAGCCATACGACATTTCATTTCATTTACCAAAAAATTGAAAGCAGCAAACATAAGGTAAGTCATTAACTCCTGTCTATCATCTTCCTTACTTTCCGAGAACTAGAAATACGAAACACTACGTTTTCTAAAAACATGTGGCATTCAGTAGAATGGAGGACAGTGAGGGTAAAATAGCATCTTTGTGTAATGCTGCATAGTTTCCATATAACGTTAATCTGTAAAATAGATTTTGAATAACTGCTGCATTGCATATTCGAGGTGAACGTACAACTATATGATACCACGAGTTTGTGGAGAAAGCTTCACCTCTGCCTGCTGGTTCAAAGGTTTCGCCATTCACGGGCGCGTTAAATCTACGTTTCACACCACAGCGGTGGGGATAGTTAGAATAATATCCCAAGTGTTGGCCGTTAAAGTCCACCACTAAGGGAACAGTAGGTCCGAGCGAGGGACGCAGAGCGATAAGGGACGGATGAAGGGGAATATTCACACATTCCTCTAGTTCCGAACATGAAACTACATAAACTTAACCAAGCAGAAAGAGATAATAAGCTACATTATAACCGAACTTGCCACACAGCTCCTATCCCATTTCCTTAAACGTACCCTGTTTCCAACGGATTGCGCTTCTCTTTGTCTATTAATATTTATCTAACGGTTTTGATCCGTCGACGAAGCACAACAGAACAATAGTACAAATAAACATTTTCAAATAGTAGAGTAATAAGTGGAAGATGCATTATTATTTTCATATATTATTACTTCGGCAAAATGTTCTAATTTATATATTAGTGGAAATACAATGCAATACAGGGTAATTTAATAACATCATGTTCTTATTCTCGTCGTCGTCTTTTTTCTTCTTCTTCTTCCTTCGCCACTTTTGCTCTCCCTGGTGGGGTCACGAGTGCTATGTTTTACGGCCAGCCCTGATATCAACCCTTTATGTAGAGCACTGTGCGGATATACAAAATAATATACGCATACGCACGTCCTTCATCCACACCCGCATCCGCATCTGCGAATGGTTATCCGCGGATACTGTAAATATTGAACTAATGTACATTACACCCAAGATAGATCTGTTAACATAATACAATACGCCTGACACCTGGCACCAGAACCCATACAGCACCGGTTTATGAGGGACTACCCACGTATTGATCTTTGTCCTTTCCTTCCATTAATTGTGGGCAGGAGCCAGTAAGGCTTAGGTCAGGTTCTCGGCTTTATGGTCTCAAGGTTCTTTATATATCACCATTCCCCCCAAATCATTGTCAAGTGTCGCCTAATCACAAGCAAAAATAAGAGTATGCCTGACTGAGAATAAATAACCACCATTATTTAGAAATTAACCGCAAAATTATCAGCACAACCATACAGTTTGTATCAGCCAAATATTCGCGAATATCCACATCCATACAGCGCTCTACCAAACTGGAGAGATGTATTAACTATTGCATATTTCTGTGCTAGTTGTATGTCTAGTGTACCGTACGTAGATGAAGAGAAGTGCAGTAAGACGAACATAAATCCTAGTCACCAAGCCAGAGGAATTAACCGTAAGCAGGTAGTATACTCGGCCGGGAATCGAACCCAGGACCATCGAAGGCAGTAACTGTAGCCATTCAACCAATGGACCGAACAGAGTCAGTCAGTAAGGACGTCCATGAAATTTCTCCATATTCGTTAACCCTTTCAAGGTCAGGTTTTCTAAACGCTCACATACCCCACAACTTAGCTTTTTACAGGCACATACATAAATATCTCTATAAATAGCAAAACACGCTCATTGGACATTATATTCACAAAAATGGATAAAATACAGATGAATGAAATGAAAAACAACAATATCAAACAATTTACCTGCTTAAAAGCTTTTTTGTTCATATGATATTCCTCAAAGCATGGGGCTGGGCAAAAACCAATATTCTTCTAAGCTATGTTTGTTTATATGACCCATTAGCATACATATAGCTAAAAATAAATACATTTCTTCGGCAGTAATATCTGTCCATTTTGACGATAGCTATGTGGGAGAAATTCCAAATTATTCTCTACGTATTGCGCGTGATACAAGTTCGTTTCTATGACTATTTTTTCCACTAAGGTATGTGGAAAAGTTCTTTCGAAAATGCCTACATCTGGAGAGTTTTCAGTCAAAGATTGGTCCTGGATTCCGGCTAGATCAGGCTTATAGCCGAAATCAGTAGCTAAAAATGTATTATTACTCGTTTCTTTTTCCCATACCCGGTGATCAGTTGATACATTTTTTTTCAGCGGTAGCTGGTTGTAATTTTCATCACTGTCAATTACACCTTCATCGTCAACTGTTGAAACTTCGGGTATAATATCGTCAACACTTTCTAAATCACTTTCACACAAATCTGAACTCTCACTTTCGTCATTCATTAATACTTCAAACACTTTTTCATCACCTTTCAAAACCTCCGCATGCCTGGGAGCAGCCATGTCTATCAGATCACATTGACTCGCAAGTGTGGTAGACATTCACATGAAAAATTAAAGTTAACAGTGCTCCCAAAGAGAATACAAATTAGCGCAAGCTTCCATAACATAGCCGATAGATGGCAGATACAACAAATTCTTCAGTCATTGCTGAAAGTCAAAGAGAAGCGAAGATATGATGCTCGGAAGTTCGACACGCAATATATTGCGCCGTAACTGCTGTGAAAATATATGTTTCATATTCCACGGAATTATTAATAGCGGATATACGGATATACGGATATCTTGCATGTTTTAATGTTTCATTCTACAGTACATCAGTGTTAAATTAGACAAATTCAGCTTTCTACTTGTTTTCAACGTACAATAATAAATTCCATTGGGGAAAAATCATACTCTAACTTCAAAAGTGTGTTAGATGGCATTCAGTAGCACGAAGTCGTAGTAGGAAGATATGGATAATGATAATAAAGAAATTTGCAAAGAAGATACAAGTTAAGAGCCGGAAAAGCAGCTGGTACTAATAAGATGTCTGGGATTATAAGGGCAATGGATTGGGATATATCTAAAATATTGTATTACGGCTTGCATGAAAGAGTCATGCCAAATGATGGAGAGTTGCAATAGTAGCCTCAGTGTACAAGGGAAAGGATGATAAACATAAAGTAGAAAATTATAGGCTAGTCAGCCTAACATGTGTTATTAGTAAGCTCTGGGAAAGCATTCTTTATGATTATACCAGACACATTTACGAAGTTACTAACTGGTTTGATAGAAGACAGTTCGGGTTTAGGAAACTTTATTCCAATGTGGCTCAACTTGTAGGATTCCAGCAAGATATAGCAGATATTTTAGATTCAGGAGATCAAATTGACTGTAACGCTATTGGCCTATCCAAGGCTTTTGCTAGGGTAGATGATAGGAGATTAATGACTAAAATGAGGGCTACTGGATTAAAGAAGAGTGGTTGAATGGGTGGCTGCATTTTTTTCTAGATTAGGTGAAGTGACATCTGATCCTGCGGTGATTAAGAGGGGTCCCATAGGACAATATTATTGGACTTTTATGTTTTCTGATATGCAGTATATATTAAAAACCTACAAACTGTTATCCAGTCACTGACCGGATCAGGGATGGAATGAATGAAGCCCCATCTTGCGGCGAGGATAGGAATTGTGCCGCCTGCCGAAGCCTGTCGCACTCATCTGGGGCAATGATTAATGACTGACAGATGAAATGAAAATATAGTGGAGAGTGTTGCTGGAATGAAAGATGACAGGGAAAACCGGAGTACCCGGAGAAAAACCTGTCCTGCCTCCACTTTGTCTAGCACAAATCTCACATGGAGTGACCGGGATCTGAACCACGGAACCCAGCAGTGGGAGACCGACGCGCTGCCGCCTGAGCCATGGAGGCTTCTCTTATATATAAAATAAATAAAATAAGTAAATAAGTTACAGGATTGTGAGCGACTACAAAATGACCTACACAGTGTAGTGAGATGGACAGCGTAAAATGGTATGTTGGTGAACGGGATGAAAAGTTAAGTTATAAGTTAAACCAAACCCAGTTTTCATTACTGTGCTGATGGGATGATAGTACTTCGAATAATCTTCATTACGGTAATCACATTAACGAGATTGTAAAGAAAGGTTACAGATCTCTTCACATGGTTATCAGGGTATTTTAGGGGTTGTAGTAAGTATGCACAGGGAGAGGGCGTATAAGTCTCTCTTAACTCATTGCGGACCGTGGACGGCGTAAGACGTTTAATGTTCCGCGCGAAGCAATGCTGTTTATATTCGTCATCTATGCATTCTTACACCTTAGTCAGCGTTACTGGTTGTAGCAGGAAGTTGGTTGATCTTTCTGAGATAACCGTCGCGTTGAGTGGGCTCGTGTTTATCTTAGCTGTCAAGACACTACTTGAGGTTCCAATGCAGTGCGTGTCGTTCTTGCCGAGTGTAGTATAATGGCTTATAGAACAAAACTTCTTACGGAAGATTAATTATTAGATATTGTTCACAATTATTCTGGTGATGTACTTATTCCTTAAATACTCAGATAGTGAAAGTGAGAGTGACGAGGAAATTCCGATTCCCGAATCCGATAGGCCTATAGAGAAAGTGAAGTGCCTGATGCATATATTCCTAGTTATTGTCCAGCCGTTCCACCATTTACAGAGAATTCAGCTATAAACGTTCAAATAGAAAATAAGCAGGATATTTTAAGTTACGTGAGTATTTTCATGAATGACGAATTTTATCAGTTTGTGTGTGAGCTGACCAATCTATACGCGAGTCAAGTGATAAGTGCGGTGCCCCGGCCTTTCACAAAGAAATTGATCATGCAATCGTGGAAACAGTTCAAAACCTTGATATAAAAATGTTCGGGACCGAAGACCCTGTTTTTCATACTCCGATATTTTTTAATACAATTTTCCGAACACGCTTCCTTATATTCTTTCATTTCTTCACTTCGGTGACAGTAATCATTATGCCGAAAATACAGATTGGCCGTATAAAATTAGACGTATTTTGAAACCTGTGACACCAGATGTCTGTCTGTTAGGTCATCAGCCCAGAGGCTGGTTGGATCCTTAAATAACACCACCAAAGGTTATACGGTTATGAGGAAACCCCAAAAACCAATGGCAGCACTAAACACCACCAAAGGTTATACGGTTATGAGGAAACCCCAAAAACCAATGGCAGCACTAAAATGAGGGGTACTAGGCAAGATGAGGAGTGAGGTAGTTTGCCATTGCTTTCCTCACTGGGTCAGAAAGTACTATTGCAGCACAACTGACCCTATGAGCAGCACCTTTCATAACACTCAGATGCACTAGTCATGCTCTGAATGTCATTACTCAGCACTACCCATACCCCAGCAACTTCCATATTGTCAGAGCCATGGATGTTGACTGGGACCGGTGGAAGCTACACTTTACTCTGGCCTGTGCCAAGAGATGGATGCAAAATTATTGTATCCATCAAGAAATGACAGCAGGCAGGTGACACCAGATATCACACCCTAAATATTTACTAGAGGTAAGCACAAAGTAACATTTTTCTAACATTTATAGTTTAGGAGTAATTGTAAATTGTATTAAGTGATGCACGTCAAGAGGGCCGAGCATGAAAATGGCTGGTCCAGGCATTCAAGTGTCCCGCTCAGAAGCAGGTACTGAACGTGTTAAGAGCTCATTTAGAGTATGGTTCCGGCGTACTGGATACACATCAGGACTACTTGTTACGGCAACTGGAAAGGATACAAATGAAAGAAGCTCGATTTATTTTGGGTATTTCTGACAAAGGAGTAGGGTTACGTAATCGTTGCAAACTTTAGGCTGGGAAGAGTTGGGAGTAAGGAGACGAGATGCTCGTCTAAGTGGTATGTTCCGAACTATCAATGGAGAGATGGCGTAGAATAACGTTAGCAGTCGAATAAAAGACTGAGCGGAGCTTTCAAAAGTAGGAACGATCACAAAATGAAGATAAATTTGGTCCTCAAGAGAAAAAAAAATTGGTTCAAATATTCATTTATAGGACGAGGAATAAGGGATTACAATATTTTAGTAAGGACATAGTTCGATAAATTTCCAGTTACTTTCATAAAGAGAAGGAAGAAACTGAGACAGATCAATGAATGTAACGGATTTGTTCTAGCCCAAATCAAAGGACAAACCAAACGATCGTAAACACTGTCTCACCATAAACAGATCTGGGTCTAAAAGGGAATTGACGCAACGGCACTTGGTGTTCTGAAACAGTCACTCATCCAAGAACTAATCACGCTCAATGATGTATAACATTTTTGATCAGACAAGAACTGGTGTATGCAACATGGTACGGCCGTTTCGTGACTGAAAAGTTACATGCAGTTCACTCCATCGGAGGTGCACCTGAAAATACACTAACTGCACCAAATCCACGAATATGTAGATACGATTTTTTTCGTGTCTATGTACAATACATCTGACGGTCTGTAACTAAGCATTCATGTTCTTACTGAAACTGAAATTTATTTATCCAGGGATCTTTAAAATAATGAATTACGGAATGACACACCACAATCAAAATGTTGACGCACAAAATAAATGATTGGTCAAGGGAAAGAAAGAGCGAAAACTAAAAAGGGACCCTCATTCCGTAATTCGGGAACACTACGGTACTTCTGATGTTTCCACAGATGCAGAACTGAATTTAAACTGTTGCGCGTTAGGGGTGGGGAGATCTATTCCTCGCGGCATTTTATACAGTTTTATTTAAAATGAATTTAATTTCACTTAATGAACGAAAGAGTAAATTCCTACTGATAAAACGTGTGATTGCTTCAGGTCATTTAACAATAAAATACAATTCTATAGTCGCATTTCGATGCTCCAAGCCAAATTGACTTCGAATAATGAAATTCTAGCATGATAGTTTTAATAAAAATGTGCATCGTAAAAACTACAAATGATGCTCATTAAATTCTTCGAAATAATATATTACCGAAAGTTGGAAGATTGATTTATTAATGAAATTGCAGAAACATGAGGCAATATCACTACAGTTTATCTTTTTTTTTTTGTTATTGGCTTTACGTCGCACCGACACAGATAGGTCTTATGGCGACGATGGGATAGGAAAGGCTTAGGAGTTGGAAGGAAGCGGCCGTGGCCTTAATTAAGGTACATCCCCAGCATTTGCCTGGTGTGAAAATGGAAAACCACGGAAAACCATTTTCAGGGCTGCCGATAGTGGGATTCGAACCTACTATCTCCCGGATGCAAGCTCACAGCCGCGCGCCTCTACGCGCACGGCCAACTCGCCCGGTCAGTTTATCTTTTCAAACTTAAAAGTTCTTAAAACAAAAGTAACCTTAACGTAGGTATACATAAATATATTATTTTGTTATTTTTCTAGGGGAGTTAGCAAGCGTAACATTAGGTGCAATGCTTAAGACAACAGGCAATATTGTAAAATAATTACATATACATGGTGTTTCGAAACATGTGAGAAGTAGCTGAGGGGCGTATAGTACACCCCAAAACAATACGAAAAGTCTCTATGAACATATGCCCTACCTCTCGCCGTTTACGAATCACGCGAAGTACTTGTAATAAAATTACCTTGTCAAATTTCATGCACAGTAGCTGTGCCCATCTTTGTGTACTAGCATTGGTGCCGCATTCGAATATAAGAGATTCTCAACATCCACCCACCTCATTCATCGTCGGATACTTTCGAACACTCCAGGCAACCTTGTTAATAATAATATTGTTGTCTTTACGTCCCACTAACTACTTTTGGCGGTTTTCGGAGGTGCCTAAGTGCCGGAAGTTTGTCCTGCATGAGTTTTGTTACGTGCCAGTAAATATACCGACACGATGCTGTCGTATTTGAGCACCTTCAAATACTACCGAAATGTGCCAGGATCGAACCTACCAAGTTGGGGTCAGGATGCCAGCGCCTCAACAATCTGAGCCACTCAGCCCGGCAGGCTGGCTAAGTACTAAGAAAGTCCGTGATGGCACGCTTGACTCCATATTTAATCCTAAATATGAACTATTCCCCAGTTCCAGCCAATAACTAAAATATGCGTAGCTTGTTAACGATCGACCGTAGGACATGTGTTCACACGAATTTTGTACAGGGTATCTCGTTTAAACCCAGTATGGGAGGCGCGCGCACAGTCCTTGACCTTGAAAGCAACCTGCAGGTGTTCGACCTAGCAATCATGAGTCGCCAGTCTGAATCTCAGCTGTAAGACAGTTATCATTGTGACACCGTATTTTCGTATGTAAAAGTTCTGTTCGCATATTAATGGTCGTGTGAGCTGTCATAACTCCCGCTATTGGTGTGCTGTAAACCCTAATGGTGTTTATGAAGTCCCGGATTTTGACAAGAAGATTGGTGTTTGTGTGCTGTTAGTGCAAGACGAATAATTGGGCCTATTTCTTTCGAGACGATAGTAAATGCAGAGGGGTACCAAGACGACATTTTGATGTCGTTTTTCCATCTGTTAGCGGAAGAAGAAGAATCGCATGTGTGCTGTCAACAAGATTCAGCCCCTGCACATACAGCAAAAGATTCTCTTCTTACAATCTCAGAAGTGTTTGCAGACAGAGTGATCAGTGCTGGTCTATTTCCCCCTCGTTCTCCAGATCTAACAGTGTGTGATTTTTACTTCTGGGGTAAACTGAAAAAAAGTGTATCGAACAAATCCTCACACATCGGAGGAACTGAAAGAAGACATTACAAATGATATTAGAAACACTCACCCGCGTCAGCCAGAATGTGGTTAACAGATACAATGTCTGTATGACTCAGAAAGGATGACACTTCCAGCATCTGTTATAAGGTACTATTTCATATAGATTGCATACACGCTTAAAGCAGGGCGGCCGCGTGCGACGTAAGTTCGACTGAGGAAGCTGCCGTAGCGCCGAGTAGAAACACCGTGCGTTCGGTCTTAGTTTATGTGAGAGCTCCTGTATTGGTTTGTTTGGGGGGGGGGGTATACTATCCACCCCCACCCTATCCCCACCCCCCGCGGTGGTTACTTTCCACATGTTTGGGAACAACCTGTATACCAAAAGAAATGAGTTTGAGTTTAGGAGATAGCGGGTTCGAAATTTTCAATCAGCAGCCCTGAAGCTGAATTTACTTAGGTTCCCTTTTTCACACTTCGAAAATCTAAGACTGTATCCTCATTAAGGTCACAGCCACAACCTTCCATAATCCAGCGTCACCAAAACCTGCCTGTGTTCTGAGCAAGAGCACTGACCTAAATTCTACTGAAAAGTTGTTCCTAATTTAAACAGGTCTCTTCACTAAAATAGCGTGAAGCATGGAACTGAGAATCAGATAACATTTTTAATATGTAAGAGGAGAGTGTCTGCATTTTATTCAGAGGTCCCATGTTTGATTCCGGACTGCTCTAAGAATGTTCATCTTGAACTAAGAGTTGTGATGGGGTTTTCTCAGTCGTGCGAGCTTATCTAAGGAGCTGCTTATGCGAGAGGCGGTGGGCAAAATTCGTAATGTCAAGAGAAATCCCCACATCGATACCATGACACTCCAATAAATGCAGGCTGTACAAATGGTATAGAACTCTACCTAGGTAACGTGAAAAATATTTGCTTCTATTGCTCACGAAGAAATTAAGTCCCCATACAAAATATGATTATACTGAAAGTATTATATGAATTTAATGTTGAGAAGCTATAAATGAACTTAATCTGAGATTAGAAGTCTCAAAACTCAAAAAAATAAGCAGGCACTTTTCACGGTAAGTGAAAAAGTACTGATATTCACATACACAACAACCCTGAAACGTTCTGACAAAGAGGCCAATAGTCAAACCACCTATGTCTAGTTACACACTTTACATTGCAAGATATGGACGTAGCTACCGTAATGGGCTCTAATTATCCACTGATGTCCAGTTCGGTTCCATGTTCGGAAATATTACCGCCAGTCTGATTGGGGAATGGCATAAATTTCAAGACGATAGTCCAATAAATGGAGAAGAAAATATTCCATCTGCGTAACATAACACTTTCAGCAACGCAACCAGCCTTGCTAACGTGCCAAGTGAGTTGCCATCGCACTATGTGTCAAGATGCAGTGATACCGACACCGGGACAGAAAATCTCTCGTTTTTGCTGATTGATGTTTCATATTTGCTCGAAATGTCGGCATTTGGTGAGTTTCCGTTACTCTTCAAGTACAAAATTAAAAGATTCCAGCGGAGTCATCTTCAAATTTCCATTTTCTTTCGTCTTTCCAACCCATGACCTTCCTTCTTGCTAACTCTGTAAACGACCCTTGCCAGCTATTGTTGCCATTCTTGTTACACTGTTATTGCACCGGGCGGGTTGGCAGTTCGGTTAGGGGCGCGCTGCGTGAGCTTGCATCCGGGAAATAGTGGTTTCGAACCCCACTGTCGGCAGCCCTGAGGGATGGTTTTCCGTGGTTTTCTAATTTCACATCAGGCAAATGCTGGGGCTGTACCTTAATTAAAGCCACAGCCGATTCCTTCCCACTCCTAGGCCTTTCCTATCCCATCGTCGCCATAAGACTACTTGTGTCGGTGCGACTTAAAACCAATAATTGTAAAAAATAACCATTGTTATTCATGTTAGGCCTAACTAACTGACGATTCTTAATATTGTTGTTAAGCCCTATTGTTACCTTACTGTACGTATTTAAAATGTTTATATTAATAGTGTAAAATGCCCTCCGATCGGCTGCATCTAATAATTAAATAAAATAAATATAAAAATAAATAGGTAATGTGTGCCGTTCCATTGTCCTGATTGCTAATAGACGGAGTCAAGATGTTTAGGCTACTATTTACCGCGAATGAAATTCAATAGTACGCATTTAACCAACAGAAATATACAAGTTGTATGATACAGGTGCAATTCGAATCATAGTGGCCGTGACCGGACGAAATGTATCTTTTAAAATTGTTAGCACCAACAATGAGAACAAGAGAGAATTGATTGTTGTTTTTTTTTGTTTTTTTTTTTGTTTTTGTTTTCTGAGACGAGAGGCGAAAGAAGACTGCGCATACAATTTCAAGAAGAGAAGAGTTATCTGGAAGTCAAACGACAAATTAATCTGAAGAAAGTTATCATAATAATAATATTATTTGTTTTACGTCCCACTAACTACTTTTAAAGGTCTTCGGAGACGCCTGAAGAAAGTAGAAGGAACAGCAATTATATTCATTCACACGTATCATACAAGTATAATTGAATATTTAAGACCGAAAACAAGTTAAATAGAGTAACTGAATTCATCTCGAACGGTAGAAGGGAAAAGAAGCTATTGAACGGACCTGACTTGTATAAAAAAAAGGTTTCGTTAGGAAGCATATTAAGAAAACACAATCATATTGAAAGTACTATTGAATTTAACGAGAGAGTCACGTCAGACATTTGGGTAGTCTATATTATAACTTACACACAGACGTTATATAAGCCAACATAAAACAAGACACTAATACAAGAAGGCTTTGCATCTGACAAAATGTTTTCATTAATTTTGTCTTTGAATCTGTGTTTCCTGAATGTGCAAGAAACCGACGTAATGGACCTATAAATCGAGAATGGGGTTGACGACCGGAGGAGACCAGCTGACATCTCGGGCAGATGAGAGCTCTTTTCCCGCAGAAGAAATGCCAGATGATCGAGCCCGTAACACCAAAGGAGGACCAGTGCAGCGGATGGTGTAGCTGAACCACCATCAATCCCGGCAGACGAATACAGAATAAGATAAGTTGCCAGAATATTATCAAGTGAGTCTTATATTTTCTTTGTAGAACGTAGATTGAGTCTATTTATTTGGAAGGGAATAGGTCGTTATATATTCATAATATAATCCAATATTTTGTATTTCTTTGCGAGTGATCCAAAAAGTCACGTATTTAGGAAGGTGATAGGTAGTCTTCAGCATGAATACAGTTTATCTTAAGATAGGGAAGTGACAATGAAAATGAAAACCTACAACCTGTTTTCTAGTCATTGACCGGGTCAAGGATGTAATGAATGATGCAGATATAGGCTATTAGTACGATGGGTTCGCCACTCCCAGAATGATTTATTAATGGCTGATAGATGCTATAAAATGAAAATGGAGAGTGTTGCTGGAATGAAGGATGACAGGGAAAGCCGGAGTACCCGGAGAAAAACCTGTCCCGCCTCCGCTTTGTCAAGCACAAATCTCACATGGAGTGACCGGGATTTGAACCACGGTATCCAGTGGTGAGAGGCCGACACGCTGCCGTCTGAGCCACGGAGGCTCCCGAAGTGTCCATATACCAGTACAATGTTACGTCAGCGATACTCAGTCAATCATAATAAATCTTACCATTAATAGGAATATGTGATGAGAATAGAATGTATTCGACAATAATATTGAGTTGTAGGATATCAAGTTCGTAAAGATTGATCATGTATCGCCAGTAATAAATCAGAAGAGGTTAAATATGGATGCATATGTATAAATAAATACATATTGATAGAAATGAGAGATAGATGTTGATCCGTGAAATGATACTGTGGTTTTTGTGAGAAGTGAACTGAATTATGCGTTACTGTGAATTGAATAAGATATACTGACATGTGATGCGGTAAAAATATATAAAAAGAAATATGAGGAAGGAAGTTTGATATGGTAGAATGTTGTTATATGAAGGAAAGAATTGGTGAATTATGTTAAGGTGAAGAAATATGAGAAAGGATTTATATATATTAATAAACTGAGCGTAGTTTAGTAGCACAGACGCGGATCAATGGTAGATGTTGCGGTGCTAATGATGTTTACGCAATAAATAATCCATTTCGCATGGCAAATGGCAACATGATACGGTACGTACGAGCTATTGATAGGTATTGGTCATCAAAAATAAATCCAATAACCCATTATCTTCAATCACATGGCAATTTCAATTATAAATACACATTATTTAAGTGACGTAATGTGATTTTAGCTAATATAACAAGTTATTAGTGAAATATAGTCTTTAATATCTTATTACAAAGTAATAATATCTTATGACTAATCCCTACAAACCTATACGAGATTGATTGAATTTTATGAGATAACAGACGAGTGTTGCAAGTTAATTATGAAGCTACCGTAACTATTTAGGACAATATTACTTATTTCCAAAGTAGATATTGAATATGTTGACGATTATATTATAGTTTAAAGATATTAAATTATATGTAGCCAATGAATGCTACGAAACTGATCTTATTCTGTATGCGTCTAATTTATGAAGACAGATCAAAGCAACCGTTGTTAATATCAGGAAGCTAGTTCATGAATAAGTGAGATACGTTTTTGTTAAGATGAATTAATCTAGTTTAACAAGTCCAACCCACGCAGGTTTGTAAAATGTATTCATCTAATTTTAAAATGAAACGTTAAAGCTCAGATGAATTAACTACCTTTTTGAATGAATATTGTGACAATTTGTATGATAAAAAATATTATTGAACAAATAATTTCAATTTCTTCAATAGTTTAAAACTTCAAGCAAATCATATATTTAATTTATCCATCATATTCATTTCTTGAATAAATGATAGTAAGATATAACTTATCATTTATAGATTTTGGTATAGTATATAAGTTATGATTATGGCAATATTGATATTTAAACCGATACCGCAATTGATAAGCGATAGGGACGTCTATCAGATTTATCTTGGGTGAATGGATGCGTTACGTTGAATAATCCTCTTTGAATTCACGTTAATAAAATTTACATATTATTTGTTACAAATCCTGAGATGCCTACCGACCCTAACCGTGGATTTTTCTTTGACGCCAAGAGACTTGGACGCGGGAAACGGCGCAAATGTTGGTATGATTCTTATCTTCACTAAACGAATCAATTCTTTACGGAGTAATATAGAAATCTATCATCCACCTATCCCTCCTTTCTATTCATTACTATAAAGAATACAGCATTTGTCGTGGCAGACTACGACATCAGAAACAGTAGCTAGAAAAGTAATAATCCACAGTATAAATTACTATAGTTCAACAGTTCGATAGAGTCTGTCTAAATTTATAATCCCATTGATCATGTTTGAACACTTTGTGGTCTGTTTACGAGCTCTTAATGGCGCTTTGATAATTTGCAATCGGTTTTAAAACATGATGTATGTGCTACAAATACGACATTCCGGTTCAACAAATGTGCGTGTTGCAGAATGACAGGCTATGATAGCTAAAAAGTATGAAATGAATCCCCTGAGCTCATACAGGAGAATGAATGGAATACATACATCATAATATGAGAATGTAAGATAGTGCAAATGGCACAAGAGTGCGTATGTTTGATTTTTTAGTGGAAACTAGCAAATGTACCCGTGCTTCGCTACGGTATTCTACATTGTATACGGATATCGACGTAAATACTGTGCGTGCAGCAAATGAGATTGTTTTAAAATTGCATGTCTCTTAGCCTTATCCGAGAAATAGCATGGGGAGGTCCACATACGTTGTTTCCAATGTAAAGTGAGGGTTGCGGAGTTGTGATGATAACGCCAGGCTCACTTGCCTACTGCCATTCACAATCGAGTTGGCAAGTTTACATTATAATTGCAGGCCCCAATGCCTACTGCGCGGTCACAATCGATTTGGGGAGTTTTAGTTACAATGGCAGACCCATTTCCTACTTTCAGACAGGTTACAGTTGAGGAGCTTTTATTATAATACCAGGCAACTTCCCTACCACCAGTCAAAATTGAGTTGTGCAGTTATCATTATAATGACAGTCCCTTTTTACTGCTGCTAGCCAGCTTACTGCCAGTCACACAGAATTAGTGAGTTTCCATGAAAATAGCAGGCCACAATGCCTAATGCTAGTCAAATTTTAGATTGGAACATTTGTTTATAATGGCGGGCACCCTGGCCTAGAGCCAAACACAATAGAGTAGGGGACTTTCGAACAAAACTGCATGATCCCTTGCCTTCTGCAAGACAAATCGAAAAGTGAATTATTCATTAAAATGGTAGGCCCTCCTTACTAATGCCAGTTACACAGGAGTTGGAGAAGGACCCCATTCCTACTGCCAGCAGTCAAAGTCGGTGTAGGGAGTACTGATTACAATAGCAGACACATCCTTTCTCGATCTCTACAAATCGACATCAATGAATATATATACAGATGGACATACGAAAGTATATGAATGTTTACAATATTGCAGACCTTCATTTACAGATTAACTGCTGCTAAACGGTACGTCATATCGACAAAGGATTGTACCGTAAGGCGCAGTATTTAGCGATCTAAATGGCTGGTCCTATGATATTTTCTCGCATCTAATCTATTCATGGGTCAGATTGAATCAAAAACGTTGAATAGGTTGAAATTTGTGTAAGAATATCTTACATTTCCATTACTTTTCGGATAATTATGTGGCATAGCATTTGCCTCACATATGGGTACTGGGTGGGCCAATGTTCGTGTAGAGTTTGATCATACTATCTTTCCTGTAAGTGATTGAAATTATGCACATGAGAAGAAAAGGTTTAGAAATTAATTTCCATTAAGGCAGGTAGATTTCCATAAAGTTTGGTTGTGTGTATTTAGAGGGAGTGCAAAATCACGGTTTCGGTTTCGTATAAACCCCCAATTAGTTCAGGGATTTAGAAACAATATTTGCCCTAAAACCTCCCCAAAGGACAGGTGGATTCTAAATATGAAGTTTGGTGGAAATATATCCAGTAGTTTTCAAGTTAGAGAAAGACAAACAGACCAACAAACAAAGAAACAAACAAACAAACTAACTAACTAACTAACAGACACCAAGGAAACCTACCCCTGGACAGATGGATGCTATATATAAAATTTGGTTCAAATATCTTGTTAGTTTTCAAGTTGTAAGAAGTACGCTTTACACGCACCCGCTGGGATTTGTACCGAAAAACGGTCCGTTAATGATATATCCCTTACTAAATCCTGTTATCGAAAGGATGCACATGAGAAAAAAAGGTTTAGAAATTCATTTTCATTAAGGCAGGTTGATTTCCATTAAGTTCGGTTGTGTATACTTTGAGGGAGTGCAAAATCACGGTTTCGGTTTCGTAAAAATCCCCACTCAGTTCAGGGATTTAGAAACGATATTTGAGCTAAAACCTACCCAAGGAGAGGTGGATTCTAAATATGAAGTTTGGTGGAAACATATCCAGTAGTTTTCAAGTTATAGAAGGACAGACAAACAGACAAACAGACAAACAGACACCAAAGATAAAAATGATGCAGATGGTCATTATTACACCTGAAACGGATAACTGTACGGAAATTTCGCCAAAATCAATGTACAGACACACGGTCGTTACGCTTTTATTTTTTGCGCTAAAACCTACCCAAGGACAGGTGGATTCTAAATATGAAGTTTGGTGGAAATATATCCAGTAGTTTTCAAGTTATAGAAGGACAGACAAACAGACAAACAGACAAACAAACAGACAAACGGACACCAAAGCTAAAAATGATGCAGATGGTCATAATTACAGGTGAAACGGATAACTGTACGGAAATTTCGCCAAAATAATCAATGTACAGACACACGGTCGTTACGATTTAATTTATATAGATGACGGATAAGCATGAGCACGTTGAAAAGTGCAGACTTCCACTTCGAGATTCATATCTCCTAAACGGTTTATGATATTAAGAAACGGTTTGCGCCATCAGACGCCTCATTTATCGCTCTACGTGTTTGTTTCTAAACCATTTCCTCGTATCTCCCATATTAAGGGGGTAAATTGAGATCAAATTTTGAATAGGGTGAAATTTGGGTGCATTTTTAACATTTTACATTACTTTTTGCCTACTTATGTATAAGCTAGAATCATGAAATTTCGTACACATGTGTCCCTTAATCGTGCCAATGTGCGCACACAACGTGATGATCCTATCATTCTTATAAGTGTGTCAAACAATGAAATATACTTGTAAAAATCACCAAATTTACGAACAATCCAGAAATACGGCCAAATTTAACGTATAAGGGAGAGAGATACGACAAAATGTCACAGGACCAAAGTTGTAGATCACTCCGAATTGAAGGGACATTGTGCCATCCGTTTTGTGATACGACTTACCGTTTAGCCAAAAAATAGCTCAAAAGGAATGTCTGCACAGTCATTAAAATTGCCTCCATATTTCGATATCTTTGGGGGGGTAAAAAGTGAAAAATTTGAACATCTTGGAATTTTCCCGTCGGTTAGGGACCAAAAGCTATAATTTCACCAAATTTCAATTGTCTACTTCGTCTGGCAGGTTGTGCCGCCATTTTGATTTGGGGGGATAGGGGATAAAAATGAGGAAATTCTCGAAAATTTTTAAGCCCACGAAACCTATAGGTTATCGTTTTGGATATACTATACGACTGTGTTCTTATGCTGAGCCCAAAATTTGAGCCCCCCCAGCGTGCCCCCTTCAGGGAATTTTGAGAATTTCCGATTTTTCTAGGGATCCTGGGGTCATCAGTTTCCTCCGTACAAAGTTTCAAATTTCTGAGATTTCTGGAAGTGCCTCATTAATTCACGTCTTTTTTCATTTTTAAATATTTATATATACATCGCTCCAGCCCGACTTGCTTTTATATATATAGATGACGGATAAGCATGAGCACGTTGAAAAGTGCAGACTTCCACTTCGAGATTCATATCTCCTAAACGGTTTATGATATTAAGAAACGGTTTGCGCCATCAGACGCCTCATTTATCGCTCTACATATTTGTTTCTAAACCATTTCCTCGTATCTCCCATATTAAGGGGGTAAATTGAAATCAAATTTTGAATAGGGTGAAATTTGGGTGCATTTTTAACATTTTACATTACTTTTTGCCTACTTATGTATAAGCTAGAATCATGAAATTTGGTACACACATGTCCCTTAATCGTGCCAATGTGCGCACACAACGTGATGATCCTATCATTCTTATAAGTGTGTCAAACAATGAAATATACTTGTAAAAATCACCAAATTTACGAACAATCCAGAAATACGGCCAAATTTAACGTATAAGAGAGAGAGATACGACAAAATGTCACAGGACCAAAGTTGTAGATCACTCCGAATTGAAGTGACATTGTGCCATCCGTTTTGTGATACGACTTACCGTTTAGCCAAAAAATAGCTCAAAAGGAATGTCTGCACAGTCATTAAAATTGCCTCCATATTTCGATATCTTAGGGGGGTAAAAAGTGAAAAATTTGAACATCTTGGAATTTTCCCGTCGGTTAGGGACCAAAAGCTATAATTTCACCAAATTTCAATTGTCTACTTCGTCTGGCAGGTTGTGCCGCCATTTTGATTTGGGGGGATAGGGGATAAAAATGAGGAAATTCTCGAAAATTTTTAAGCCCACGAAACCTATAGGTTATCGTTTTGGATATACTATACGACTGTGTTCTTATGCTGAGCCCAAAATTTGAGCCCCCCCAGCGTGCCCCCTTCAGGGAATTTTGAGAATTTCCGATTTTTCTAGGGATCCTGGGGTCATCAGTTTCCTCCGTACAAAGTTTCAAATTTCTGAGATTTCTGGAAGTGCCTCATTAATTCACGTCTTTTTTCATTTTTAAATATTTATATATACATCGCTCCAGCCCGACTTGCTTTTATATATATAGATGACGGATAAGCATGAGCACGTTGAAAAGTGCAGACTTCCACTTCGAGATTCATATCTCCTAAACGGTTTATGATATTAAGAAACGGTTTGCGCCATCAGACGCCTCATTTATCGCTCTACATATTTGTTTCTAAACCATTTCCTCGTATCTCCCATATTAAGGGGGTAAATTGAAATCAAATTTTGAATAGGGTGAAATTTGGGTGCATTTTTAACATTTTACATTACTTTTTGCCTACTTATGTATAAGCTAGAATCATGAAATTTGGTACACACATGTCCCTTAATCGTGCCAATGTGCGCACACAACGTGATGATCCTATCATTCTTATAAGTGTGTCAAACAATGAAATATACTTGTAAAAATCACCAAATTTACGAACAATCCAGAAATACGGCCAAATTTAACGTATAAGAGAGAGAGATACGACAAAATGTCACAGGACCAAAGTTGTAGATCACTCCGAATTGAAGTGACATTGTGCCATCCGTTTTGTGATACGACTTACCGTTTAGCCAAAAAATAGCTCAAAAGGAATGTCTGCACAGTCATTAAAATTGCCTCCATATTTCGATATCTTAGGGGGGTAAAAAGTGAAAAATTTGAACATCTTGGAATTTTCCCGTCGGTTAGGGACCAAAAGCTATAATTTCACCAAATTTCAATTGTCTACTTCGTCTGGCAGGTTGTGCCGCCATTTTGATTTGGGGGGATAGGGGATAAAAATGAGGAAATTCTCGAAAATTTTTAAGCCCACGAAACCTATAGGTTATCGTTTTGGATATACTATACGACTGTGTTCTTATGCTGAGCCCAAAATTTGAGCCCCCCCAGCGTGCCCCCTTCAGGGAATTTTGAGAATTTCCGATTTTTCTAGGGATCCTGGGGTCATCAGTTTCCTCCGTACCAAGTTTCAAATTTCTGAGATTTATGGAAGTGCCTCATTAATTCACGTCTTTTTTCATTTTTAAATATTTATATATACATCGCTGCAGCCCGACTTGCTTTTATATATATAGATGACGGATAAGCATGAGCACGTTGAAAAGTGCAGACTTCCACTTCGAGATTCATATCTCCTAAACGGTTTATGATATTAAGAAACGGTTTGCGCCATCAGACGCCTCATTTATCGCTCTACATGTTTGTTTCTAAACCATTTAATCGTATCTCACATATTAAGGGGGTAAATTGAAATCAAATTTTGAATAGGGTGAAATTTGGGTGCATTTTTAACATTTTACATTACGTTTTGCCTACTTATGTATAAGCTAGAATTATGAAATTTGGTACACACATGTCCCTTAATCGTGCCAATGTGCGCACACAACGTGATGATCCTATCATTCTTATAAGTGTGTCAAACAATGAAATATACTTGTAAAAATCACCAAATTTACGAACAATCCAGAAATACGGCCAAATATAACGTATAAGGGAGAGAGATACGACAAAATGTCACAGGACCAAAGTTGTAGATCACTCCGAATTGAAACGACATTGTGCCATCCGTTTTGTGATACGACTTACTGTTTAGCCAAAAAATAGCTCAAAAGGAATGTCTGCACAGTCATTAAAATTGCCTATATATTTCGATATCTTTGGGGGGTAAAAAGTGAAAAATTTGAACATCTTGGAATTTTCCCGTCGGTTAGGGACCAAAAGCTATAATTTCACCAAATTTCAATTGTCTACTTCGTCTGGCAGGTTGTGCCGCCATTTTGATTTGGGGGGATAGGGGATAAAAATGAGGAAATTCTCGAAAATTTTTAAGCCCACGAAACCTATAGGTTATCGTTTTGGATATACTATACGACTGTGTTCTTATGCGGAGCCCAAAATTTGAGCCCCCCCAGCGTGCCCCCTTCAGGGAATTTTGAGAATTTCCGATTTTTCTAGGGATCCTGGGGTCATCAGTTTCCTCCGTACAAAGTTTCAAATTTCTGAGATTTCTGCAAGTGCCTCATTAATTCACGTCTTTTTTCATTTTTAAATATTTATATATACATCGCTCCAGCCCGACTTGCTTTTATATATATAGATGACGGATAAGCATGAGCACGTTGAAAAGTGCAGACTTCCACTTCGAGATTCATATCTCCTAAACGGTTTATGATATTAAGAAACGGTTTGCGCCATCAGACGTCTCATTTATCGCTATACATATTTGTTTCTAAACCATTTCCTCGTATCTCCCATATTAAGGGGGTAAATTGAGATCAAATTTTGAATAGGGTGAAATTTGGGTGCATTTTTAACATTTTACATTACGTTTTGCCTACTTATGTATAAGCTAGAATCATGAAATTTGGTACACACATGTCCCTTAATCGTGCCAATGTGCGCACACAACGTGATGATCCTATCATTCTTATAAGTGTGTCAAACAATGAAATATACTTGTAAAAATCCACCAAATTTACGAACAATCCAGAAATACGGCCAAATTTAACGTATAAGGGAGAGAGATACGACAAAATGTCACAGGACCAAAGTTGTAGATCACTCCGAATTGAAGTGACATTGTGCCATCCGTTTTGTGATACGACTTACCGTTTAGCCAAAAAATAGCTCAAAAGGAATGTCTGCACAGTCATTAAAATTGCCTCCATATTTCGATATCTTTGGGGGGTAAAAAGTGAAAAATTTGAACATCTTGGAATTTTCCCGTCGGTTAGGGACCAAAAGCTATAATTTCACCAAATTTCAATTGTCTACTTCGTCTGGCAGGTTGTGCCGCCATTTTGATTTGGGGGGATAGGGGATAAAAATGAGGAAATTCTCGAAAATTTTTAAGCCCACGAAACCTATAGGTTATCGTTTTGGATATACTATACGACTGTGTTCTTATGCTGAGCCCAAAATTTGAGCCCCCCCAGCGTGCCCCCTTCAGGGAATTTTGAGAATTTCCGATTTTTCTAGGGATCCTGGGGTCATCAGTTTCCTCCGTACAAAGTTTCAAATTTCTGAGATTTATGGAAGTGCCTCATTATTTCACGTCTTTTTTCATTTTTAAATATTTATATATACATCGCTCCAGCCCGACTTGCTTTTATATATATAGATGACGGATAAGCATGAGCACGTTGAAAAGTGCAGACTTCCACTTCGAGATTCATATCTCCTAAACGGTTTATGATATTAAGAAACGGTTTGCGCCATCAGACGCCTCATTTATCGCTCTACATATTTGTTTCTAAACCATTTCCTCGTATCTCCCATATTAAGGGGGTAAATTGAAATCAAATTTTGAATAGGGTGAAATTTGGGTGCATTTTTAACATTTTACATTACTTTTTGCCTACTTATGTATAAGCTAGAATCATGAAATTTGGTACACACATGTCCCTTAATCGTGCCAATGTGCGCACACAACGTGATGATCCTATCATTCTTATAAGTGTGTCAAACAATGAAATATACTTGTAAAAATCACCAAATTTACGAACAATCCAGAAATACGGCCAAATTTAACGTATAAGAGAGAGAGATACGACAAAATGTCACAGGACCAAAGTTGTAGATCACTCCGAATTGAAGTGACATTGTGCCATCCGGTTTGTGATACGACTTACCGTTTAGCCAAAAAATAGCTCAAAAGGAATGTCTGCACAGTCATTAAAATTGCCTCCATATTTCGATATCTTTGGGGGGGTAAAAAGTGAAAAATTTGAACATCTTGGAATTTTCCCGTCGGTTAGGGACCAAAAGCTATAATTTCACCAAATTTCAATTGTCTACTTCGTCTGGCAGGTTGTGCCGCCATTTTGATTTGGGGGGATAGGGGATAAAAATGAGGAAATTCTCGAAAATTTTTAAGCCCACGAAACCTATAGGTTATCGTTTTGGATATACTATACGACTGTGTTCTTATGCTGAGCCCAAAATTTGAGCCCCCCCAGCGTGCCCCCTTCAGGGAATTTTGAGAATTTCCGATTTTCTAGGGATCCTGGGGTCATCAGTTTCCTCCGTACAAAGTTTCAAATTTCTGAGATTTATGGAAGTGCCTCATTAATTCACGTCTTTTTTCATTTTTAAATATTTATATATACATCGCTCCAGCCCGACTTGCTTTTATATATATAGATGACGGATAAGCATGAGCACGTTGAAAAGTGCAGACTTCCACTTCGAGATTCATATCTCCTAAACGGTTTATGATATTAAGAAACGGTTTGCGCCATCAGACGCCTCATTTATCGCTCTACATATTTGTTTCTAAACCATTTCCTCGTATCTCCCATATTAAGGGGGTAAATTGAAATCAAATTTTGAATAGGGTGAAATTTGGGTGCATTTTTAACATTTTACATTACTTTTTGCCTACTTATGTATAAGCTAGAATCATGAAATTTGGTACACACATGTCCCTTAAACGTGCCAATGTGCGCACACAACGTGATGATCCTATCATTCTTATAAGTGTGTCAAACAATGAAATATACTTGTAAAAATCACCAAATTTACGAACAATCCAGAAATACGGCCAAATTTAACGTATAAGAGAGAGAGATACGACAAAATGTCACAGGACCAAAGTTGTAGATCACTCCGAATTGAAGTGACATTGTGCCATCCGTTTTGTGATACGACTTACCGTTTAGCCAAAAAATAGCTCAAAAGGAATGTCTGCACAGTCATTAAAATTGCCTCCATATTTCGATATCTTAGGGGGGTAAAAAGTGAAAAATTTGAACATCTTGGAATTTTCCCGTCGGTTAGGGACCAAAAGCTATAATTTCACCAAATTTCAATTGTCTACTTCGTCTGGCAGGTTGTGCCGCCATTTTGATTTGGGGGGATAGGGGATAAAAATGAGGAAATTCTCGAAAATTTTTAAGCCCACGAAACCTATAGGTTATCGTTTTGGATATACTATACGACTGTGTTCTTATGCTGAGCCCAAAATTTGAGCCCCCCCAGCGTGCCCCCTTCAGGGAATTTTGAGAATTTCCGATTTTTCTAGGGATCCTGGGGTCATCAGTTTCCTCCGTACCAAGTTTCAAATTTCTGAGATTTATGGAAGTGCCTCATTAATTCACGTCTTTTTTCATTTTTAAATATTTATATATACATCGCTGCAGCCCGACTTGCTTTTATATATATAGATAACATTATTATTATTATTATTATTATTATTATTATTATTATTATTATTATTAAGAAAATAAAATTTTCCATGTTGCTATTAATAGCTTGTACAGTCCTTGTAAGGAAGACCTATCGACAAGTGTTGGACGCATTTGCCGTGTATGGAAAACTGCGTGATACTGCGGTGTGTGTCATATACGAGTTTCCGGAATACTAGGGACGGCACAGACACTCAGTTCCTGAGCCATTGGAATTAATCATTGAAGATTGAAACCCAGACCCGGCTAGGAATCGAACCAGATGCCTTCTGAAATGAAGGTCATTACAATGAACATACAGTCCAGGAGCCTGACTCTACAATAATATTAATGGCTTTATACGCACCAATTATTTGTACGGTTTTCATAGACGCCAAGGTACTGGAATTTAATCCCACAGGAGTTTCTTTTCACATTAGTAAATCTACCAGAACGAGGCTGGCGTATTTGAGCATCTTCAAATACTGAATAGGAAAAAATCAGGACACTTCGACTTAAAAAAAGAAAGAGCTCTTTCGTCTGAATTACTCAGCCTAGCAAACATGTAGATCACCATATCCAATAGAAGAGAAGGAAACTAACTCTCTAGCCCATTACTAAATTATAGATATAACGGTGCACGAAGACTTCTGCAAGGTAAGAACACGGCTTTCAAGTTGTCATCGATCAGTTCTCTGGCCTTGTGCCTTTGGGGCAATGAGTACTGGATTCAAGAGAGGCGAAGGTTTAAACACTACTGTTAGCTATCCTTGGAATGAATTTACGTTTGCTCTTCTTCAATTGGGTACCTGTAAGGCCATGGTCGATTCCTTTCCAATTTTCTTCCGAGCCCATCCTTATTCTATTCTCCATAAAGACCACTACAGGCCTATTATCCATTACACAAATAACCTCAGACCATATTACGTGATGCGCAGTGATGCAGTGAATTACGTTGGATGCACATGAAGTGACAATTCTTTAGTACGCTAAATGACAAATTGTCAGCAAAATGATGACTTTGAAATTACTCAGGTTTCTTATCCTACATGTCCATCATCAGCTCTAAGCAGAGTCATACAGGCGAGTACCTTTCTGACTTACCACAGCAAGGGCAGTGACATATCGAAACTGAATTATTATTATTATTATTATTATTATTATTATTATTATTATTATTATTATTATTATTATTATTATTATTATTATTATTATCATTTTAGGAAGGCTCGGCTTGTGCCGGTAACATAATGGGCTGACTCGGCCTAAGCAAGGAGTCACCCTCTTGATTATGAAACTACAGGTACATATATGTACAAATATTTACAACAGAAATAATTACAACATATACATTTATACAATAAATACAAACAACTTCAGACTTCTTATGTCCCCGTTTTGGGAATCTGTTCTTCAGTATTACTGGAACTGCGGCCTGGATCTTCATGCTGTTTGGCGTGAGTCAGAGGAAAAGTCGTTTCCTAGGAACTTCCTCACAATGTGGCAAGTGCTCAGGAGGGTGGCTTTCTGTAGTTCTACGTATGTGTGATGATGCAGGTTTAATTATTATTATTATTATTATTATTATTATTATTATTATTATTCGGCTTTTTGTTGGCTGAATAGTATACAAGTACCGATCTTCAGTTCGGAAAGCCCCGGGTTCGATTCATGGGTGAACCGAGGATTTTAACTGCGTATGGTAAATTATTCTGGCTCGAGGACTGTGTATCTATGTTCGGCTTAATACGCTTCTTATGATCTACAGACACCACTCTACCAGTCGCGATAGAAGCATGAAATCTCCCCATGTAGATTTGGCGTTAGAAGGAGCATCCAAGCCGTAAAAGCCGTAAAAGTTCTGACCCTAATAAATTGAAGAAAAGCCAGGAAGATTATTATTATTATTATTATTATTATTATTAGACTAATATTTACTTGGGTAGTAAAATAACTAACGTTGGCAGAAGTAAGGAGGAAAGTGCAAACTAACACAAACAAGGAAAGCATTTCTTAAGGAAGGAAAGTTGCTCACTTCAAACACTGATATAGGAATCAGAAATATATGTTTGAAGACTTTTGGTTGAAGCGTAGCCTGGTATGGAAGTGAAAGGAAGAATGAAAAACTTTTGAAATGTGGTATTATAAAACAATGCTGAAGGTGAGATGAGTAGATCGATTCACGAATGAAGAGATACTGAACCTAGCTGGAGAGAGGAGATCGATTTGGCTAAATATGACGAGAAGAAAAGATGAGATAGAATGATAGGGCACATCTTAAGACATCCAGGACTTGTTCAGTTGGTTTTTGAGGGAAATGTGGGTGGTAGGAACGGTTTTGGTAGACAAAGGTATGAATATGAGAAGGAGATTAGAGCAGATGTAGGATGTAGTAGTTACGTAGAATGAAAAGGTTAGTACAGGATAGGGTGGCGCGGAGAGCTGCATCAAACCAGTCTATGGACTGATGACTCAAACAACACATTATTATTATTATTATTATTATTATTATTATTATTATTATTATTATTATTATTATTATTATTATTATTATTATTATTATTATTATTATTCACCGTTCGAACTGCTAACGATACTGAATATCTGGAACTGTCGGAATACAGTGTCACAAAAGTGTTACATAACGAGCTGGAAGCCGTTGATATGGAGTTGACATTTTAAAAAACTTTCAAATATCACCGAAATATGCGGAGATCAAATCTGGAACCTTGGGAACAGAATGCTAACAGCCAACTGACTGCTCCACTGCAGTCTTCTAAAGACGACTATCGAGATGATACCTAACATATAACTTAGAGCCCCTACCTTCTGAACGTAAGTCTCAAAAATTTAACAATACTTACACCAGCAGAGGATCACAACCATAAGGACTTCCAGGCATATTTAGCATGCATTAAATGCATGGAGCTAAAGACTGAGCTTTCCCACCTCCATTACAATAAGGTTTTTTTAAATACAGTATTTAATCGTTCAGCATAAATACATGCTATATCAGATTACTGTTGACAAGAGATAAAATCAAAACAACCAAACAACAAACAAAAATCTTAGTACATAATAATACAGGCAAAAATAATCACTTACTAAGAACGAGATTTGAAGTCGACCTCCTGTAGGCCCTTCTGTAACTAGAATAAGTGAGGAAAGTTTGTAATAAAGTGCTGGAAAAGATGCACACACAGATAATAAAAAAGAAAAAGCAATTGTTCACTAACACAAAGGGATGTTCCAGTTTTTCTTGTCAAGTTAACTCTTATTTTCTTTGTAATGCTTGTTATACTAAATATTTCTTTGAGAAGTAAATTGGCAGTTGATTAAAAGAAGCACTGAGCAACAATAGCACTCGAGTGGAAATTCGTATACCTTGTTTTATTTTATTTTTTGTATACACGAACACTCACTGATCATCTACAGATTCTTCTCTTGGCGAAAGTAAAAGATCTTGAGGAAGTCTACTTTTAATCCGGCGTGGAAGTGTGGATCGTTTTCCGAGGGCGAAGAACACAGCACCAAGCACATTCGGGAGTTTCTTGAAGAACGTCTTGGCTTGCGTTAAAATCACGTGTTCTAGAGTGTCTAACTGAAGTTCACGATGTAACTGTTTGTTTCGGACGTACCAAGGAGCGTTGGTGGCGATACGGAGAACTTCGCTTTGGAATGATTGCAGACGTCTGATAGTGATTCGAGCCGCCCCTCCCCAGACTGGACAGGCGTAGGTGAATAAAGGACGGAGCAGTGATTTGTAGAGAAGTAATCCACATTCAAATTTGAGGGAGATTTCCTGTTTAGGAGAGGATATAGTCCTCTTAGTCGTGCATAACATAGATTTAATTTCTGATTTTTATGGTATTTCCATGATAAGCGACGGTCAAGGAATACTCCCAGGTACTTCACGGCCTTGTCATTAGGCGTCCACTGGATGGCTGTTCCATTTAGGAAGATTGGTGGTGGGAGAGGTGGACGTCGAAGAGTAAATATCATGGTTTCACATTTTGGTACATTCAGTGAAATTCTCCAGTCATCTAACCACGTTGATATGGTTTGCAGAGAGGCTTGCAGTCGGCGAGTGGCAGTTAAAATGTCATGGTGGGATGTGAAGACAGCAGTATCATCTGCATACATTGCGATGTTGACGAATGGAGGCGATGGAATGTCATGGATATAAATGTTGAAGAGTTTTGGACCAAGAATAGAACCTTGAGGGACTCCGGCGTTAATGAGCCGAGGTGTTGAATGCGTGGAATTGATGCACGCAAAAGATACGCTGACTCAAGAAGCTGTAGATGATGCTGTATATATAATGTGGGATTCCCATTGTGTGCAATTTGTATAATAGGCCCTTATGCCAAACTTTATGAAATGCCTTTGTAAAATCTAAGAACGCTGCGAGAGTGTGATGTATGAACTCGAAACCTTGCGCAATGTATTCCGTAGGACGTAGTAGCTGATGAGTTGTCGAATGCCGTTGACGGAAGCCAAACTGGTGATGTGGAAGGAGAGGTGTGTCTTCTAAGAAATTAATTAGACGTTTAAGGATGATTTTCTCAAATAATTTGGATAACGTTGGTAATAAACTTATTGGTCGGTAACTCGTGGGTAGTGTCGAAGGTTTCCCAGGTTTGTGAATTGCAATTATTTCTGCATGCTTCCATGTGTCAGGAAAGTACCCAAGACGAAGAAGGGCATTGAATATAGATGCAGGAAATGATAGTGCTTTTCGAGTGAAGTGCTTCAAGGCTATGTTAGGGATGAGATCATGTCCAGCAGCTTTCTTGACGGGCAGGTTCTTGATCAGATTTCTTATATCTCCCGGTGAGGTAAATTTGATTCTTTCCGGAACTGTAGGGCAGAACGTTGGAAACGCTTCTATTTCACTGTTATGCTCGTGGTTGATTGGTGGGTTTGGAGTGAATGAAGCTTCAAAAACATCTGCAAGTAGATCACTCAAATAATGGGTATCAGATGCTTTCAGAGGAGGAATAAGGCTTGGTTCATGCAATATTCGTTTGGTTTCCTTCCAGAGTGTACAATCATCAGGCGACAGACCAGAGAGATGATGCTGGTACGAAGCATAACGGTGATTATCTAAAGTTGTACGTACTAATCTGATAAGCTGGTTTAATCTATGATGTTGCCAAGGTAGGCGCTGAGCCTGCCACAGACGTCGCATTTTATGTTTAGCCTTGATGAGTCTTAAAATTCTGAGAGGAAATGTTAAGTGAAGAGGTGGCTGTTGCTGCCTCCTCTGGGACACAGTAGCTGCTTTGAGTGAAGTAGATATAATGGTGGTGAAGTGGCATTGTCAAGATCTTCTCTAGTTTTTAGGGGAATATTTGGTTGAAGACAGGAGTCAAGCTGGTGGTGATAAATGTCACAATTAATATAACCATGAGTAGGAGTACGTGGCTGTTGAACGAAAGTTTCTGCAGAAAAGGATGTAATTACTGGACAATGATTCGAATCCATTTCAGCCACTGGTCTCATATAAATCGGGAAGGCGACGTTTTTGATTAGGGCTATGTCGAGAATATCCGGCTGGTGATTGAAGTTAGATGGGTAATGAGTCGGTTCGTCTGGAGCAACGACGTGGATGGCATGAAGTTCAGTTGCTGCTAACAGCTGCCACCATTAGGAGTTGTTTCACGGCAGCCCCAAATCTCGTTCTTGCTGTTAAGATCTCCCATTAGTATGGTTGGTAACTGGTCTTGAAACAATTATCTTATATCTTCTACGTGGAGTCGAGCTGATGGGGGTTTATAGGCTGCTATGACTGTCAAAGGGTTTCCATTGCTTAATTCAATTTTAACAGCACAAGCTTCGATAGTGGTTAACTGTGGTAGGAATATCGGATAATGTTTAAGTCTTTTCTTTATGATGACTGCCACTCCACCACAGGCAACAGGAGCTGGGCGATCACATCGGTAGATGTTGAAACCAGGTGCTGTAAAACGTTCATGTTCAACGAGGTGAGTTTCAGAAATGCATGCTACATCGATATTATGGCGAGACATGACTCCAAGAAGGAGGCACGTTTGACCTTCAAACCGTTAGCATTCCAGTTGAGAAATGTAAGATGGGAAAACAGGATTGGCACTAACAACCGTTATTAAGGAGTTCTGAGAGTAATTTCACGATAAACGATTTGATTTGAGGGATGAAAGGCGTAGGAAACGCTATAATCTGTTGGAGAAGGCTGGAAGACGAGGCAGGTTGAGAAGAATTTTTGCGGTGGATTCTGAGTTGACTATACTGGGGTTTGAGGAGAAGGTTGGGAAAGCGGGCGTTGCCATGCTGATGAGTTAGGGGTTCGAACTAGCGAAGGTCGAGATGGTAGCGGAGGAAAGTTCGTAGCATTATTAGCTGGTGGTGTGGGGGCGATACTGTTGGGCTGGGTGCTGGTGAACATCGGTGTTGAAAGAGAAGTACTTGCACGCCTGATCTTGTTCTTACCGGGCGAGTTGGCCGTGCGCGTAGAGGCACGTGGCTGTGAGCTTGCATCCGGGAGATAGTAGGTTCGAATCCCACTATCGGCAGCCCTGAAGATGGTTTTCCGTGGTTTCCCATTTTCACACCAGGCAAATGCTGGGGCTGTACCTTAATTAAGGCCACGGCCGCTTCCTTCCAACTCCTAGGCCTTTCCTATCCCATCGTCGCCAAAAACCTATCTGTGTCGGTGCGACGTAAAGTCCCTAGCAAAAAAAAAAGATCTTGTTCTTCATATTGAGATAATATGTGCAGCCTTTGTAATTTGCAGCATAATCTTGACCGCAGTTGACACGCGTTGGAGGTACTTGTCGTGGTTTATTGCATGTTGAACTTGCTTAACTTGCAGAAGTTTTTAGTGTGACCGAACCTTTGACATCGGGTACAATGTGAGATGTCTTGCGGTTTGCGACGAAGTTCGATCGAAATAATGGCACGCTGAATGTGTGTCAAGTCAAAAATTCTTTTTGCATCTTCCGTATTGTCCAATTCAACGGCGCAGAAGGGCATGGGCTGCTTATCTTTGAAAAAAAGCCGGGTAACTTTACGTACCGGTAAGTTAAGCTCTTGTAACTCTGTGTGAAGTTCCGAGTCAGTAACAGAGTATGGGACATCACGAATGATAACTTCAAGTTTTTTGGTTGTAGGGTCCTGGAAGGTATGAAATTGAAGTTCGGATTCTTCTAGAAATTTGGTGACGGAACGATAATCGCTGATAATGGTAGTATTTATTCTACTTTGCCGCGCTGTTGTGTAGTGTAATCACTGTTGATTACAGTATTCAAGTCTCTAATAATTTGCTGATAATTATTTACTTCGTGGAGAAAGAATGGTGGCACGTTAACTTTAGGTGATAATGGGGCAACATTGTCGCCTGCAGTGTTATCATCCATGCGTTCAAGAGGAGCATACTTATTATGAACGGCTGTGAGATCTACCATGTACTTATTGTTTAATCTTGCAGCTGATACAGTTAACTTTTTACTGGGAGTCTGAAAACCATCGTCCTGTTGTAACGGGGGATGGGGAAAAGCAAGTGCTTCGTGCGCACGTTTAAGTTCTACAAGTTTACTTGGTTGTAAAATAGGTCGTGATGAGGTTGAAGACATAGAACGTTGATTAAGAAGTTCTGAACTTACATGATGTTGTTCCCGTCTTTGTGAATGCTGCTGCTGTGAAGCTGCTTGTTGCTGTAGATTTGAGGAAACATTCACTAAAGGCTGGTTTGTGTTGACGTGTTGACTGGGTTGAATTGGTTGCGTTGAATCCATGTCCGCTGACGACGAATAATATATTAATAAACTTTCTTTTAATATAGTCCCCGTATCAGGGTTTATTCCATTAGCCATGTTGAGAGAAGTGTAAGTTCGTAGCGTGAAAGCACACGAAGTTTAATTACACAAACGCACTGAAGAACGAACACACAATACACGTTATGCTACACTGTCAACACAAGCGAGAGGTAAGAGCTCGGAGTGACTTGCTTCGGCTGAAGCTCGCTAGCGACTCACAATAAGGTTTATAAACGGATCAAATTATGTAAAGGCTAAAATATCAAGGACTTGATATTTTGATACATTAATTTTATCCGTTTCTTGGTATATGATACCCCTATCTTTCAGTTTTAAGTGGTATTTAAGCTACAGTTGACGATGTCTACGATACAAGGACGAAACAAGTACTAACTGATTTTAATTAAATTGATGTTTGTATTGTAAGGTGGGACTTCTGTGAACTCTCTTATAAGCTTTACAGTGACAATACGGAAACATTATGAAGTTTATAATATGTAATCCCATACAATAACCATCAACAATTCGTTTGAGTCTCTACAAGTCAGTATCTCTTCAGATAGTATAATGTACAATATACGCAATGAAATGGCGTATAGCTTTTAGTGCCGGGGGTGTCCGAGGACATGTCTGGCTCGCCAGGTGCCGGTCTTTTGATTTGACGTCCGCAGGCGACCTGCGTGTCGTGATGAGGATGAAATGGTGATGAAGACGATACATACACCCAGCCCCCGTGCCAGCGGAATTAACCAATGATGGTTAAAATTCGCGACCCTGCCGGGAATGGAACCCGAGGCCCCAGTGACCAAAGGCCAGCACGCTAACCAATTAACCATGGAGCCGGAGAATGTACGCGATATTTTTCACCAGTTTTTATTTCAGTTCATTGTTTTACTTCAATTCTCCCTTAAATAATGATAGATGCTACCCAATACAGAAGAATCAGCCGGAAAGCAAATACTGAAGCCTGCCTAGGCGGAATTTACGTGTGTAATGACCTCGCCAGTAATATCGTTTTGCCGCCAACCTACGATAATTAGACATTACAAATGTTGATAAATGTGATCCGATTGGCCTGTCCCCAGGTAGAATGATACGTATGGGTCAGTTAGACCAGACCCGGACCGGTCTGCAACACTGTCATTAGTGTGCTGTTCTTGCTTGTGTCATGTTCTCTCCAACAAAGGCACATTATATTCTCCGCTGAAATTGGGAATTCCAATCACGAGCAACAAACCCCCTCCACTCCCACACAGAGGAAGAACGAGCAACCGTATATCCCGCGCGGTTTGGTAATAAAACGTTGTAACAAAAAGATATATATGTACATGTTCTCCATTGGCATTTTGATTGGTGGTTTTTGAAAGGCAACCTATTACATCACGAGAGACTTGGGCTAGCAGGAGGCAGCCATGAGATACGTACATGTATGTTTTTTCTTGAGTGTTGCCACTACGTACAATGTCGCCAGGCTGGTGGACAATTAGGAAGTACGGACAAGATGTTAACTGCATTAGGGAAACAGCTAATGCAGAAAGATTCAGTGATTCACAAATGCTCTTTCCATAACTTAAAACATTAGGGTAGTTCACTTTTGCAGTGTCTAAATGTATCTGTTGTGCCAGGATGAAAATACTCCCCACAGACTCTCGGTACCATAAAGCATGATCTGGACCATGATTCCGTTTACTTTGAGGCTTATCTCTGTCTTCTCTACTACAGGCTATTATTGTAAACTGATACTGTCTTATTAGCACTAAAAGACAACACCTAAGTAAGATTACTAACACGAAAATTAACTTTTAAAAGTTTAAGGCGCTCTGGGAAAGACAGGCTGGATACAAAAAGTGCTGACGTTGACGGTCGAAGAACTTCAATTTAACCCTTAAGTACTCGCGTCGGGTCTTTTTGACCCGCAGTTGCAAATGGAAAAGTATAGGTGTAATATGAGGGAAATTATTAATTCGTATACATAATATGAAGTCCTGATCCCTGGCTGAATGATCGCCGTAATGACCTTCGGGTCAAAGGGCTCTAGGTTCGATTCCTGGCTGAGCCGAGGATATTAACTTCGTACGGTTGATTCCCCTCGATCGGGGACTGGTTGTCTGCGTCAGTCTTAATACACAAATCCCTCTATTACTGAACGTTATACATTATAATGCCGTATACTCTTCGGAGTGGCCTACGCAGATATGGTGTGTTGACACCCATGGGCGACCTGCCACTTGCGAGAGTGGGGCAATACATGCGATGAAATCTAATGGTGAACGGGGCACAAACGCCCAGTCCCGTGTTGGAGGAAATAACCAATGAAGGTCAAAATATCCGATCCAGCCGAGAATCGAACACAAGAACTCTTGGACTAAGGATCAGCATGCTAACCAGTTAAACCATAGAGCATCACCATAAGATAACATTTACACATAAAATAAGAAATTTGTTTAGCCGTTGACTAATTTTCTTGTCATTTCTACGTATATCTTCTTGTAGAACACACACACTCGCTTCCGGTCAAATCTCACAATCCAGCAGATGCGCAAGAAATTGTCAGCAATGACCCATACTGCACTATGACAAATACCGCAACAGCAGATGAAATTAAATAGTTCCAGCAATAATTTACATTATTATATATCAAAAATGGATAAAACAAAATGCACTCGGGTCTCTGTGACCCGACACAACTAATGAAGGGTTAAGTGGTACGGAGATATTAGGAGAATGGGAGAAGGAAGACAAGCGAAGCAGGTCTAAGAAAAGCGAGTGGAAGGAAGAGGTGGACGACAAATTCCTGGCATATCATGAGATGACATGATTGAGAGAAAACCAGAGGTAGAAATGAAGAGATGAGATAACGCGTGAATAGATACGAGTAGCAAAAATGCATAGAAAGAGGTTGCACTGACGTTCGAAGGAATAAGGTAATTGAAGATACGTGTTGTTACCTAGACCGTTATATGCATAAATCTCGATTAGATACCACACATTACAACACTGCAAATCGAAAAGCAAAAAGTATCTTGTTATTCAGAAAAACATTCGTGCTTTGTTGATTTACTGGATTATCAATGCTGATTTAATGGATTGTATCGTTACATTGTGTGTGTTCTTTGTTAATACGATTAAACTAATGATAATACGCTATTTTATATTTGTTTGTATTTCTATTTACATTTTAAACAAATCGCTAAAACAAATAAAATAAGGGAACTTCTCTTTCTGCAACAAAAACAAAGAGTCCCTTGTATTACTTGTATCCCAATGTTATTTGAAAAAAAAAGCGTGAGTATAATTAAATTATGTACGCTATCCATAGTTTTCAAATACAAATCTATAAGTATTCAGTTTATTCCTCAAGAGAATATAATTATCTTTGATTTTGTTCTCCTTCAAGGCGAAATTATAGAACCTAGTTTAGCTCTGACACTGTGCCACTGGAAATTACATTATTAGGCTGCAAATACTATAAAGTTTAAAGGAGGCACTGTCATAGCAAATACATTTTATAATGTCTTGGGAACTCGTTGGCCAACTAGACGTAGATTTAATGGAATGATTATGGAACTCTATGCGTGGCCGGATGTAGGAATCCAGGATAAGTGAAAGAAGATACGGTACTGAAGAACGGAGACGTGGGCAATGTAACTCAGCACAAGGACTAAATATTCCTCTTTTGCATAATGGCTGTGAAATTCGTCACGGCAGTAATGCATATAGCTGCTGTAATATGTACATTACTATATCTTATTTTCTTTTCCTATGTTGCAGACTCGTTAGTTATAATATCATTGGTTTCTCTTTATCAGCGTAATCCTTCTGATGACATATTTTGTTTGATAATATATAGGATATACGCATGGAAATATTCTTGGAGACAGGTATTCTTATTCCAAAAGGAGTCCCACAGTGCAAACGAGTAACTAGAGCGCATAAAGGTGAAATTAAATGGCGTATGACTTTTAGTGCCGGGAGTGTCCGAGGACATGTTCGGCTCGATAGGTGTAGGTCTTTTGATTTGAATCCCCTAGGCGACATGCGCGTCGTGATAAGGATGAAATGATGACACATACACCCAGCCCCGTGCCAGCTGAATTATTTTTTTTTAAATATTTTTTTACGTCGCACCGACACGGATAGGTCTTTTGGCGACGATGGGACAGGAAAAAAGCTAGGAGTGGGAAGGGAGCGGCCATTAAGGTACAGCTCCAGCATTTACCTTGTGTGAAAATGGGAAACCTCGGAAGACCATCTTCAGAGCTGCCGACAGTAGGGTTCGAACCAACTACCTCCCGAATACTGGATACTGCCCGCACTTAAGCGACTGCAGCTATCGAGCTCGGTAAATTAACCAATGATTGTTAAAATTCCCGACCCTCCCGGAAATCGAACCCGGGACACCTGCGAACAAAGGCCAGCACGCTAACCATTTAGCCATGGAGCCGGAGAGCGCATTAACGTGGTAACGTATGGCAATGACACAGACGGAAAGAAGAAGACGAACCGGCGCATATAATATTATTGCTCTATTGAAATCAGTACATCTAGTCATCTGGAAACTGAATTAATCTTTCGTGTGTCACATTACGAAACTTGTATCTCGTAAACATGGTGATAATAAGCGAGTGGATATGAAAGGGCTTGTAAGCTGGTGAACAGCTGACAAATGAGCCACGCTACTAGTATTCACACATTGAGGAGGCCAGGCAGGCAATGGATGGTCGCCAGTAATGAATTGTATGTGACAGTGTGTGTATAGAGTTCGCAACAGCACATTTTTCCTGCGGCTGTCGACGGGTACAGAATATTAGCTTTCGCAGGTAAAATGTCAATACCAACATATTTCCACGTTAGATCGGCTCGAAAGGTCTTTTTATTTACCTCCATTACTGACAGGCAGTCCATTTTACAACACGTTACCGACCAAAATTCTTGTCGTGCTGAAACTACAGCCTGCCTCATAATGTCAGACGTTTGTTCCATGACACGACGCTTAATCGCAAGTGACGAATCACTGGTATAATTCACCCTCACTACACACAATTAATGATTACAACTCATGAAACCACAGTGTCGTCAACAAGGTTCAAAACTCTCACATCCAATTCCAAAGTACAGTAAGTTGCTTTTACGTCGCACCGAAACAGACAGGTCTTATGGTGACTATGGGGGAGGTCTGCCTGCTCTCATTTCTTGATGGTTACAGTACTTTTGCATCCATCTCTTGGCACAGGCCAGAGCAAAGTGTAGCTTCCACTGAAGTCCCAGTCTCATCCATGGCTGTGACAATATGGAAGCTGCTGGGGTATGGGTGGTGCTGATTAATGACATTCAGAGCACAACCAGTGTGTCTGAGTGTCAAGAAAGGTGTTGCTCATAGGGTTAGTTGTGCTACAATAGCACTGTCTGGCCCAGTGAGGAAAGCAATGGCAAACTACGTCACTCCTCACCGTGCCTAGTACGCCCCATTTTGGTACTGGCATTGGTTTTTGTGGTTTCCCTATAACTGCATAGCCTTTGGTGATGCTATTTGAGGATCCAAACAGCCTCTGGGCTGATGACCTAAGAGACAGACAGATGGGAAAGGAAAGAGCTGGGAGTGGGAAGGGAGCACCCGTGGCCTTAATGTACAGCCCCGAGTGCAAGGTGAAAGCTGCGCGCCCCTTGCTGCACGGCCAACTCGCTCGACACAATTTCCATTCCCGAGCGAGTTGATTACGCGATGCATTTCTTGCGGCTGTACCAACACACACAGCAGTTCGTAGTCTGGTGACCTACCATCGATAACACTCAGAATGGCAAGCAAAACAAGCCTGAAGTTTTGGTTGCCTGTCAGTATCGCGATCATAGTAACGGGACCTCCAGTGCAATCCGAATGCGACTTTTCATAATTGAGCAATTCATGTACATTGCTGGAATTCGAATAGAGGTAGGTTTAGTAATACATAAGGCAGCGCCAATGCCAGTCGGCTATTACTCAAAAAGATGGTTCTCCATGGCTTCCATTTTAGGCAAATGCTAGAAATGTATCTTAAGGCCATAGCTTATGCTTCCCCTTTCCTATAATGACGTCTCCGAAAATCTGTGTAAAGGCAACTTTAAACACTTGTAACACCAATCTTTTCTCCCATTCTTACCCTAAATTGCATAGTTCGGGGGACGTGATGCCGAGCGATACAGTGAATGGCTCCACACTAAGGCGGCCGTGGTTCGAATACCAGTCAATGCAAGTGAGTTTAAAAAAAGTTATATCAACTATGTAAACTTCAAATTTATAAAAAAGAAGACTTCATACGACCGCACTCAAAACATATACTGCTTGACTGCGTGAACATATGAAATTTTGAAATATGTATTAATTTTTTGCGCTTATTTATTTGCAATTAGCGATTTACTTCAGTGGCGCTGCATCGGCTATCCAGACGGCATCTTTTTCAAGTATGGTACCGGAGCAGCGCGGAGATAGGGAAATATTACATTTTCTGATATATCCGTGGGCATCGCGCTGAATACCATAACTTTAATTGTGGACACCCGGTGTATTACACATCATTTAAGAATACTTTTTTTTTTGCTAGTTGCTTTACGACGCACCGACAGATAGGTCTTATGGCGACGATGGGACAGGAAAGGCCTAGGAATGGGAAGGAAGTAGCCGTGGCCTTAATTAAGGTACAGCCCCAGCATTTGCCTGGTGTGAAAATGGGAAACCACGTGAAACCATCTTCAGGACTGCCGACATTGCGGTTCGAACCCACTATCTCCCGGATGCGAGCTCACACCTGCGCGCTCCTAACCGCACGGCCAACTAGCCCGGTGATTTAAGAATACAAGCTATTTCAAGTTATATGGAGCTGACACAGAAAGGGTTACGAGTTTCTTCGATGGACAAAATGTCACTGGCACTAGACAGATTCTCAGAAAGGAATTCTGAATGGCTTTCTGGAAATTTAATTTTGCCGAAAGAAATACGCAACTTTGAGGCTATGCTTTCAAGTGGAGTTGTGCCTTTGCCGAACAGGGGTAGAAAGGGACGTCCTGAGAAATTGCTTAGTCCTATCAGTCTTCTTCCTCTTTTCCTACCGCTTTTCCCACACCTGTGGGGTAGCGGGTGCGAACTGCGTCGAACATGTGGATTTGGCCCTGTTTTAAGGCCGGATTCCCTTCCTTGACGCCAACCCTATATGGAGGGATGTAATCACTATTGCTTGTTTCTGTGCTGGTTGGTAGTGTGGTATGTTGTCTGAATATGATGAGGAGAGTGTTGGGACGGACACATACACCCAGTCCCCGAGCCAGAAGAATTAATCAGAAGCGATTAAAATCCCCGACCCCGCCGGGAATCGAACCGACCCTCTGAACCGAAGGCTAGTACGCTGACCATTTAGCCAAAGAGTCGGACTGCTTAGTGCTAACTGTACTGAAAGTAAACAACGGTAGGTGTAATCATTGCTACAAAACACCAGTGTGTTGATGACAACATGGAAGTCATTGAAGTGTCAGTGATGTTGAAAATGCCATTCCCTTTGAAGCCAGTCTCTGTGAAAAATGATGTGAAAATGTCACTCACAGGGTCGGTTAGTGCGTGTATTTCGGGAGGGCCTGACAAACTGACATGTAATAGTACATTCTGGGGAAATACGTCAGTCCTCATTTTCTTCTTCAGTGACGACCAGGCTTTCTGTGACACCTGGTGGTTAATATTTTGAGGAATCGACTAGCTTTCAGCCTGTGGACTCGATGTGCTTCACAGAGCACGTATGGATACTTGATCATAACGAAGAATAGTCGAGTGTCGGGAACTTAAGGTAGTTTTTGCCAATAAATAATTCTCGTTATGCCTTCCTGTCAATGCCTGGCGTATAATTAAACCAGCATAGCTACTGACTGACGAAATTATTTCGAGTTCGATCACACAGGCACGAACCGGTTCACTGAGATACACGCATCTCAAGTGGAGAAGCATTCAGCGAGACGATAATTTCCAGATGGGCTAACACAGAAGATTCCGTAAAGGCCTGGCTTGCATATTAAACTACTGATTTATTTTACGGTCCACAAAGTAGCTTGTTACAACGTTCATAGCTCGTGAGGGGTGTCAGCAAATTGTGATTGTTGGCGACAGAACGGTAAAGCAAAAATATGGTAACTTCTCTAAATTGCAGTTTCCACTCGACTACCAGCAGATGGTGCGAAACTCGTCCTCGTTACCATCATCATGGTCTCGCTCGTATTTGAGAAGATAGAATGCGGTCAAACGCGCCGGTAGCACTTCGCTTGGCCGGTAACCCCTGATTTATCTAACTACCTGCTCTCCAAGGGCGGACAATTTCACGCCACTTGCTGCGATAACCCGTGAACAGGAAGTCGGCTCGAACATTATCATCAATGGTGAGAATGTCATCGCGCCTCATAACGTTTTAGAGAACATTCAACAAATGGTTGGTCGCAGTGACACACGCGAGGACACGAAACTCTTTCGTTTCAATAACTACAAGGAGGGGTTTTGCTACCAGAGGATGGACCACATAGGCCTGCCAGTGGTGCGCCCTAAGTACTGTAATAGTGCGCAAAATTGACATCATTTACGGCACTGCCAACCTTAATGTTTATACATCAGAATTTTTTATCGTTGTAGCGTTGGTAATTTGTATAACACAGAGCAAAGCAATTTGTGTAATAAGGGCCTGTGGAAGAGAAAAAGAGACTTCCACTATTCACAATCTCAGCCTAATTAATAATAATAATAATAATAATAATAATAATAATAATAATAATGAGCGAGTTGGCTACGCGGTTTGAGACGTGCAGTTATTAGCTTGCATTCGAGAAATGGTGGGTTCCAACCCCACTGTACGCAGCCCTGAAGATGGTTTTTCATGGTTTCCCATTTTAATTTTAATTGCGGCTGTACGTTAATAAGCTGAGTTCATTTCCTTCCCTGCCCCTAGGCCTGTCCTATTCCACTGTTACTATAAGACCTCCCACGTCCCAAGAGTCGGAGCGGCGTTATAATAATAATAATAATAATAATAATAATAATAATAATAATAATAATAATAATAATAATAATAGCTGGTCAGTAGAAATTTTGATATAAACCTCGACAACTTACACGATAATTTCAACGTTCTGTTCACTTGACCAGGCTGTGACACCATTATCAATCCTCCAGTAAGCCTTCCTGGTAACGAAAGATGAAACTCCGCACAGAAGGTCTAGAACGCCGATGGATGTTTACCAGAGTTTTTAACAACAGAATGAACGAAATGTTAAAACTATGGAATCAAGAAGATCAATCACCATTTGGGGTAGTCCCCCAGGTGGCAGATTCCATATCTGTTATTTACCTATGATTGCAAAGAATTTGGAAATTTACTGAACATGTCCCATGGTAAATTATTCCAATCACTATCTCTCTTTCCTCTTAAAGAATATTTGCCCCAAGTTGTCCTCTTGAATTACAACTTTAGCTTCATATTGTGATATTTCCTACTTTTAAAAACACCCCTCATTCTTATTCATCAACTAATGTCATTTCACACCATCTCTCCACTGTCAGCTCGGAACAAACCACTTAGTTGAGTAGCTCGCCTCCTTTCTCCCAAGTCTTTCCAGCCCAAACTTTGAAACATTTTTGTAACGGTACCCTTTTGTCGGGAATCACCCAGAACGAAACGAACTGCTCTTCTTTGAATTTTTTTTTCCAGTTCTCGAATCAAGTAATCCTGGCGAGGGTCCCATATACTAGAACCACACTCTAGTTGGGGCCTTACTAGAGACTAATATGCTCTCTCATTTACATCCTTACTGTAACCTCTAAATACCCACATAAATATTGCGCAGAGATCTGTACCCTTTATTTAGAATCGAATTTATGTGATTACCGCAATGAAGATATCTCCTTATATTAATACCTACGTACTTACAGTGATCCCCAGGAGGAACTTTCACCCCATCAACGCAGTATAGAAACGAACAGGAGAACCGATCATAAATCTAGTAACATCAAATTATAACTGGATTATTTTACTTGTTTAAGCGCTATACAAAAGAAGAATAAAGTACAACAGAAACGAGTGTTCAAGTTTCGGAAACTACAGATTTCGGTCGGTATTGCTTAAAATGTCATCAGTTTAATGTATAGCCCCTAAGGTTTTCTCAAATGAAACTAAGACTTTTTTGGTTTCTGTGACGCCCACAAAGTTTCCGTTTCTTCCGACAGATAGCGTACTTGCAGTAATGGTTCAACATGGCGTAACTGATGTACGTTACAACCAGCGTGTTACCCTGACCTAACTCCTCAGACTGTCACTTGTTTGGGCCACTGAAGAATGCCATTCGTGGGAGATATTTGGGGGATGACGAAGAGATGATTCGCTCAGTGAAGAAATGGCTTTGTGAACAGAACAAAGAGTGGTACCAATAGGACATACACGCCCTTGTGTCTCGCTGGAGGAAGGCCATAGAACGAGAAGGAGATTACGTGGAAAAATAGGAAGTGTGGAAGAAACATAATTTTCTTGTGTATATCTATGTTTCATTCCATTCAATAAATAATTGTTGAAGTAAATAATGTAGTGCATTAGTTTCTGCGTTTCTCAGTATCGGACTAAGTTGTACTTAACATTATTATAAATGCCGTGTGTAAGGTCCATCTGGCAACCTATGTATCAATGACATATAATATTACAAGCTGACCTTAGAGGTGCAATAAATAATAATTCTCTTTGCTTTACGTCCCACTAACTACTTTTACAGTTTTTGGAGACGCCGAGGTGCCGGAATTTAGTCGCGCAGGAGTTCTTTTACGTCCCAGCGAATCTACCGTCACGAGGTTGATGTAATTTAGCACCTTCAAATACCAACGGACTGAGCCAGGATCGAACCTGCCAAGTTGAGGTCATAAGGCCAGCGCCTCCACCGTCTGAGCCACTGAGCCCGGCACTTAGAGGTGCAGTCCGTAAGTCGTTTAGCTCTTGGTTCCCAAGACTGTGGATTATATTTCATCTAAGGACGTTGGCATTTGATCTAATTTAGAGGCGACAAATCCGAACCGATATCTTTTTGCACGTTGAAGTAGGCCTACTCCTGACGGCCACATTTCCAACATATCACCGCTTAAAAATCGTTATTCTGTAATATATTATCATGAGAACCGCTATAGGTCTGTGTCTTGGCGTAGACTATAGGTATATATAAAACAAAAACACGAATGTGAATATGGAATTATAGCGATCTAATTGATGGTGACATTGCCTCTCAAGCTATTGGACAGTTTGCCTGCAAGAGATATTGATGTTTATGCGCAGTTATACGATGATAGATCACCTTTTCTCGTGCGGCCTAACAGTAATTGCATTTCAAAATGGTACAATCTTGATACACTGCTACAGCTTTTTATATCACATTTTATATTCGAGTTAAGAGATAGCATAAAGAATTAAGCGGAATATTCGGCTTTCCTAAGCAGTGTTATGCGTTAATCCCTGTTAGAAGCAGTAGATATTGTAATGGCCGCCAGGTTAAGTGGTTCAGGTGAAGGAGCACTGGCCTTCTGAGTCCAAGTTGGCGGGTTCGGTACCGACTAACTCGACGGTATTTGAAGGTGCTCAAATACGCCAGCCTCGTGTAGTTAGATTTAGCGGTTCGTTATACATATCCTGCGAAGCATAATTCCGGCACTTCGACACCTACGCAAACCGTACTCAGTGGGACGTAACATCAATAATGTACATGTTTCGGTAATGGAGTGTGGAGTAATATGTTGCAGACCAGAATTAATACTAGCAATGTATTTAAGGAATTTTATATAAATAATCGCATTTTATGGCGCTTTTTCAAGAGAAGTAATGGCAGGTCAAAGAGTTACATGTGACAAATCCCTGTAGTTGGCTTTTCACACGTTAATTACCTTTTCGCGATACGGAATAAAATGCAGGGGAAAGCGTTCCAACGGGCACCGATATTTAACGAACAGCACAAGAATACCAGCACTGAACTCTCAAAGCATACAGAATGGTCACATGGACGAACGAGTTGTCGTACCAGTTTGTACACGCCGATAGCAGGATACGAGCACGTCACCAAGCACTTGAGGCAACGGATTCTCTTGTCAGCAGGATACAATTCAGGCCAGAGGTGGTTGGATCATCATATGGTGACTGTTCACATGGGATGAAATGTGATCTCTGGTACATCTGACAACGTCCATAACCAACGAACGATACAGAAGCCTGCTGTAAGATCATGTCCACACATCTGTTCACTTCCAGAACACAGGAATGCAATAGTCATCAGGGTGCAAGGCGATTCTACACGCCACTAGCCACATGCCTCATAAAACGGCCCGTGAAAGCATCTATCTAAAAAATAATATTTCTTTTTACGTCACATCGACATGGGATAGAACAAGGCTAGAGCAGGACGGAAGCGACCATGGCCTTCATTAAGGTTTGCCTGGTATGAAAATGGGAAACCACAGAAAACCATCTTCAGGGCTATCGATAGTGGGATTCAAACCCACTATATTCTGAATGCAAGTTCACAGCTAAGTGATTATTAAAACATTGCCATGGTACAATTAAAATCATTAATCAAGTTTAATATACTGAAAGTTAGCGTTAGCACGGCTCGAAATTTAAACAGTGCCCGATAATAGCAAAATCTTAACTTAATTTTAATTCGATACCAGGTTAACAACCATCTCCTGGGCCTTGGATTTTGAACTAGAACAATTTATCATCAATATTAATTGAATAACAATAATACTAATTTTTCAGGAGAGAAGGAATTCTGTCAATAAGGCATGCACCCTAACAGAGAAGATGAAAATTTAGTTATTAGCTTTATGAGAAAGCGTTCCACGTAGTCGACGTATTTGTTTATTAAATCAGGAAACAAATTTTAGTTTTTTTAATTATTAGGAATTATTTAATTATTCTATATTATACTTGCAGATTCTGGTCAAGTGGTTTCCAGGAGGCTGTTTTTCTGGAGAACATATATTTCCCTATTATTTAACTGGTGATTTTACAAACCGAAAGAACGCAAGAAGAGCTTTCTTCCCAACGCAATCTCTCAGGATTTTATGAAACCGCCCAATAACAGTGTTATTTCAAATGAGTTTGCAAAGTATAAGATCTCACTTTAATGAATCGAACCCGATAAGCCAAGGTTACCGATACATTAAAAAATACCAACATGGTGACTTACGTGGTATTGTTTCTTACGTGCTGTGGGATTCGTTTTCACTTTGTAAGGCCTGAGCTCGATTGGATACCAACATGCACATAGTAACATTAGTTCCAATATGGAAACGAACACCGAAATAATATTTAAACAGAAAACCAAAATGGCGAGAATTCGTAAGATGACATGCATGAGAGTGACAGTGGCAGGTCCCCCTGTCAAAATTTCGCCGCTCAGTCTCAAGGGATAGAAGCCGACAGATCCAAACGGTGCAAATCATTTTGAGTTATTGGTATGGAATGTTCCAAACGTGCAGTAAATTATAAGGAATGGTGTCACCTCTAAGTGGCCCGCTTACCTGTTTATAAGTACCATCAGTAAATAATTGCTTTCTTTTTACTAGAGTTGAAGTACGTAAATTGCCTCCCATTTGGCTAGGCCGTCGAATAGTCAAATCTGCCATAGAATCATTGTGTATCACATAATATACTTGTACTTCGGCAAGAAACGATTACTCGATTTGATTCTGTAAGGGTTTGCTTGTCTTAAATTTCTATGCGAGTAAGGAAGCCATTTCTTAATATTTTAATGCTTTACGGCAAATATTTTCTAACTTAAGCTGACAAGTAGGTCTATTTAGATACATGTAACCACATTCCTAACCATACCAGTAATTTGTGATAATTATGCACGTAAGCCAACTGTTACATCACTGACAATCCTAATCGGACGGGAAATATGGTCAAAGTGGAATATTTATAAACACGAAGCACGTTCTTTCCCTCATATTAAGAGAAAGCAATTTGCCTACCGTATCCCATGTCAACAGGAGGCCATTTACACCTATTTTTGACATGGGGAGCCAATCAGAATTTTCCAAATGTTAACTAATAAGGGACAGAAAATATGGCCAACAAATGGTGAATAAGTTAATATAGGAAGGACAGCTGAATTAGAAAGTGAGGAAACCAAATAAGAGGGGAAAATATTCTAGGCATAATACCAGATGAGCTCTAAAGAAAAACTGAAGTGGCAGTTGGTTTAAGCGATCATGAGGCTGTTTTAGAGTAGTTAAAAATAAATGTGATAGAAAGTAATGCTGTAAAAGTAGAACTATTAGGTTGATGGTTGATAAGAGAGGCATGGAGAAATATTTAAAAAGCAATTATCAACAGAAAATGGAAAATAAATATGTAAACAGCCTATGGGACGGGTTTGAAGCAAATTTTGTCGAATGTGAAAACAGGTACGCACTTTTGAACGTTGTAAGGACCCATTGCATTATAACAGGGAAATAAAGAGATTAAGACAAATTAGAAAGAAATAGAGTTAGGAACGGTTGCGCGAGTAAGGAGAGATTGAAGAAATTTACTAGGAAAATGTATTTAAGAAAAAAAAAAGTCAGCTAAGGATGACAGGATAGCAAACATAATTGGCAGCAATACGAATTTGAGGGAGCAATTGAAGGATATGCATAAATACTTTAAGGCATGTTAAATGAGGGACATTTCAGAGATCATTAAAGAATAACAGGAGTCTATATATGATATGGAATCTGCCACCTGGGCGACAACCCTAAATGCAGATCATCAACGATTTATTTACCGTCTCCGTATTTTACCGGTTCAATCAACAAATGAATTATTTTTCACAGGATGTATATTTACAATTATATGTAGTTGTCAGTGGGGGTAGAATGACATTATGTTTGAACGAACACATCATATTTGAACAACTATTACACACCAGACTCAACATCTCTCTCTATAGATCTTCACATAACCTATATCGAAAAAATATAATTCGTAACAACTTACCTCGCAATTGGAGTGGCTAATATTACTCAGATTAAGCCGGAACACTCTGTCCCTGTAACACAAAACAAACAGACAAATGTTAAAAACAGTTATCTCGTGGGTGACTGCTAATTCACACAGCAACAATAAATGACATAAATTACAATTAGTTCCGACAATTATGGGAAAGCTTAGGACATGATATACGACTAAAGGTGAGCGGAATTCAATGCCAGTTTTTTAAATGATCTGTTACTCATACTCCTTGACTCAAAAAGAAAAGTTTGTGAACTGCAAAGGTACATTTTGTGTTTCGTATGCGGAATGTGATACCCAAAATCTTCAAGTGCGTTACCCTGAACAGCACTTTACGTTGTTAATGTAACGAAGAATACCTTAGACCGTCCCATGGAGGGGGTTATTTCCTATTCACAGTGTTCCACTCAAGAAAGATATTATCACTATTGTTTTGTTTCAGAGGTTGCAGTGAGGAGCACTGGGCTCGATAGCTGCAGTCGCTTAAGTGCAGCCAGTATCCAGTATTCGGGAGATAGAGGGTTCGAATTCCACGGTCGGCAGCCCTGAAGATGGTTTTCCGTGGTTTCCCATTTTCACACAAGTCAAATGCTGGGGTTGCGCTTTAAGCTGGTTCCTTCCCACTCCTAGCACTTTCCTATCCTATCGTCGCAATAAGACCTATCTGTGTCGGTGCGACGTAAAGCAACTTGTAAAAAAAAAAAAAAAAAAAAAAAAGCAGTAAGGAGCCGCGAGTACTAAAGTGCGCATGCGTATGAAGTAATTCTGATGGTCTGTGCCAGCTGTGGTGTTGGAATTGGTGTGGGTTCGCGCGAGTACACGTGAAAGAAAGAAAGAAAGAAAGAAAGAAAGAAAGAAAGAAAGAAAGAAAGAAAGAAAGGAGAAACACAACTCAACCACAGGTCATGAAGGTGTATGGAGGTGCAGAAGGCAAAGATCTCCACATTTCGTGGCACAATGTAAGGTAGTTTGGTAAGCTCCATGGCCGTGTGACTGCCGTTTTCAATATGCTGGTCTGACTATGGATGTATGTATCTATGTACCGGTATGCCGTTTCTTGCTACGATGTGATATGAATCTATATGGCATATTCTTGCGGTCGGATGTCCTTCCTGACGCCAACCTCATTTGAGGAGCTAACGAAGATGAAATGAATTATGGTGAATTAAAGTGTGTAAAGAAGACTAAAGAATCAACTGTGGCCTTGGAATAGTACGTGTCCCGGCATCTGCCTGGTAGCGAAAATGCGAAACCACAGAAAATATTCTCGGAACATCCGACGGTGAAATTCAAACCCACCCGTCTCCAGTATGCAGAGCCGTAGCGCGGTAGCACGCATGGCCACTCCGCTCGCTATAAACTGTGGCCTTGGAATAGTAAGTGTCCCGGCATCTGCCTGGTAGTGAAAATGCGAAACCACAGAAAATATTATCGGAACATCCGACGGTGAAATTCAAACCCACCCGTCTCCAGTATGCAGAGCCGTAGCGCGTTAGCACGCATGGCCACTCCGCTCGCTATAAACTATCTATCTACCTATATAACATAGATGTCTGTTCATTCTGGAATATTAAGCTCATCGTTTTTATATCAGACAGGGCAAATAGTAACCATTGTGAGGGTTAAATTCATCGTTTGTCTATTTGTACGTTGCAGTATCATGGAATTGTATGATACTTGGTATTTACTTTAAGAGTGAGTGCGATTAGCATCTCAGCAACTCATTTCGTAGCTCGTATTAACAGGAACTAAATTTGGGGAGAAAGTGGAACACAAAAGAGAGCAATAAAATCGCTAATATCTCCATCAAAGTTATTCTGATTCAATTACTGAGAATTAATATATCTATAGTAAAAATCATTTCCCATCACCTATCTTTTGTAAAATTGCTTTTCATACGACATATAACGAAACGACATTTAATAGGGCTGCGGAGATGTACAGGGAAGAGGAGGAAGGAGTGGAGGTCGGCAAACGCGTCTTGGGCCATGCCGATCTTCGAGTTCGTCACGTACGATCGCATCCAAATGAGCGCCTCTGTTGAAGGTTTTATTATTGTGTTAATGGGTGTTATTGCTTATTCCATTGACCACTAGTGTTCTGCAGAATCTGATGAAACAACATTATCGACACATCTCAGAGTTTTGAGGTCTTCTACTTTCGTTGATGGAAGAAAGTCAATATAGAATGCTCAGTATGGTTGGAACATGGCTAACAGCATTACAACCTCCAGATAGCCTACTGGTAATAATACTACTTCAGTTTCTTATGGTGATTCATAACCTTAATACACGCCCTTGCACTGCTAAGGGGAGACAAATAATGTCCTCCAGCGTCATCATCATTTACTGAAGACTTCAGTAAGACCTTCTATTGTAAATATCCGTGAGCGTATTTAGGCCAGCTTGTGTGCGTTATTCTAAATATAATCACGAAATATTCAGAGGAAGACAAGAAAGACACAGAGTGACTGGAGGGATTTCCTTTAATGATGCGTGCTAACCACTGAAGCTGAAATCTCGAGTCTACCTATGTCTGGAATCATATTATAAGAAGATCAAGTTCTGTAAGAAAGGAAGCAAAAAAGGACGAGAAGATGAAGGTGAAAGGGCAAGCCTCACTAAAAGCATGGCAAGGTAGACTGCCAGCAGGCCTAACATCAAAGGGTTGCAAGCCTTTTACAGATTTAAGTCTGCCGCACATGTCCTAACGTCTTGCTTACTACGCGCACATGCATGGCAAGCACATCAAACGAGACAATCTTTGGTGTACACATTGTTTCCGCACGTCTTTCAACCTCGCTTGGGGCTTTTAAGATAGCAGCGTCTTTCTTAACAGGTCCGTTCACTAAAAAGGAGATGACTCCACATGTCTGCAGTTTATGTACAGTAAGAATCAGTGAGATCCGGAACTAAATGAACAGCGAATAAGTATATTTGATCAAAAACAAGGACTAGCGCACTTACTTGTGTACGAAAGGAAGTTGATTTTGTTATGACACCTACTACCCATGAAATGATTTTCAATGTAGGAAGAATGTTCATATAGCTATGCATCTCTAAGGCTCTCATAGACGTGAAGTGTCAGTGATATACCCCAGGAATAATTTAGCTAAATATTGTTTTATTAATTATACCTTAAGTATGTACTAACACGAAGAAGTTTCGGCGGAAAGAAAGAGCTAGTTCTGGAACGGTAGCAGCCGTGACCTTAATGAATGTACACTCCTGATATGTGCCGGACGTGAAACTGAGGACACATGGAATATCATCTTCAAGGCAGTCAATGGTGGAATTTGAACCCATTATCTCCCGAATGCAAGTTTATTTTACAATTAGTAGACACGTATAACGTAGCCAGACTCGATAGGTGAGTGAATTTTGTGCAACTACCACATGATACATTTAAACATTAGAAATACATCTCATTAATATCTTCTACGAGTTTTGAAAAATAACGAAAATGTACTGCAGTTCTCCAGAAGTAAATCGAATCTGATATTGATGAATTCTGAAAGCACGAAATTAATGAGTAATTTCTAGTTGGCAAAATGAATAATGGTATCCCGCGGTGTAGGGGTAGCGTGTCAGTCTCTTTCCCAGAGAGGCCCTGATTGCGATTCCCGGGAAGTCTAAGGATTTTAAATATTGACAGTGTCAGTGTCATACGAGAGGCAGCGGACGCGGTTACAAAATATTCACAATGAGAATATCGTTACGCTGACCATGTGACACCTTAATACTTATAGGAGATCTGGCTGGGCAGCAGTCGCCTTGGTGGGGCAAGGCCCTCAGTGGGACGCACGTGCCTCTGCGTTGTCTGGAATGAATGACAAACTCAATTTAGGTATTCACAAATTCAGCTTCTTATCCTAAGCGTGTTGAACGTGTGCAGGAATACACTGTGGGTGGTTCAATATATTAGCCGACCCCACGGTGTAGGGGTAGCGTGCCTGCCTTTTACCCGGAGGTCCCGGGTTCGATTCCCGGCCAAGTCAGGGATTTTTACCTGGACCTGAGGGTTGGTTCGAAGTCCACTCAGCCAATGTGATTGTAAGTAAGGAGCTATCTCTGACGGTGAGATGGCGGCCCCGAAATAACGGTCGTGAGGATTCGTCGTGCTGACTACACGACATCTCGTTATCTGCAGGCCTTCAGGCTGAGCAGCGGTCACTTTGTAGGCCAAGGCCCCTCGGGGCTGTAGCACCATGATGGGTGGGGTTCAATATATCGATTGTAACAACTAATGAAAAAGGAAATATGAGTTCATTTTCTGATTAAGCACATACTGTTTGGAGACCACAATTTGGTTTCTCTTTCAATGTTTACAGCAAGAACTACTGTGGTCTATGTACTGACACATGAATAGTGCCTGACAGTTATTCCACTATGCAGGGTGTAACAATACGGTAGGCCATACTTTCAGGCAGAGCCCTTCACGGATGGGGATATCCGCGGATATCCGCGAAGTTAGTGTCTTGGTGGATGCACACTGTATGGTAGTGCGGATAATATTTCTGATAACATCGAAATAATTTATTTATTATTAGAAAAGCGCACGAATGTGCATTACAAAGATCATTGGCCATTTTAGTCTTTGCTATAATCGCATAGAGATTTGTTGTTGTTTTTACATCTTGTGATGTGATACATGTCACAGAACTGATCACACAGTGAACATTCACATTTTTCATTTGGGTCGTGATAAGACATATTTTTTACATATTTTATGGTGGTACCCGTGTACTGCTAGTTTTATTATCACATGTCTTAGCTTCTGGTTGGCGTTCGTCCAATTTCGATCCAACATGGCATCTGTGCTGTAGAACTCTAGCGGAATTTCTTCTCTCTTCTTCCGCCTCTCCGCTAGGTGTGCTTCTACATTCATTGTGGATGGCAGTGGTAGTTTTATCCTCAGTTCTTCAATAAGAAAGGTTTCCCGTGCTAGTTCGTATGTTAGGCGGGAACGCGTATAACATCGAAATAATGTTTATTGATTTTCACACCGGTATACTCTTCTTTTTGCTTGTGTTTAGGTGACCCTTGACAGTGGTATGGGAGAATGGTGATATATAAAGGTCCTTGAGACTAGAAATCCGTAAATCTGACCTAAGCCTAACTTGCTCCTGCCCGCAGTTAATGGAAGGAAGGAACAAAGGTCAATACGTCGGTAGATGTTGCAAGAGAAAATCCCTCATAACCCGGTGACTGTAGGGGGTCTGGTGCCAGGTGTCAGGCCTACTGTATTATGTTAATACCTTGTGAGTAATATAGTGTAGTTAAATATCTACAATATCCGCGGACAGCCATTCGCGGATGTGGGTGGGGGTGTGGAAGAAAGAAATGCGGATGCGGATTGTTCCGGGCGGTATACCTCCACGCCGCTAATTTAAAAATTGCGCCAGGTGAAACTCCTCTGCTGGAGGAAGTCTGAACTTTATCTACGCTGTTAATTCTTTACCTTCTCAGAAGATGTCACCACGTGGAAAATTTTGAGTTTTTGAACTGTGTCTTTTTTTATGTGTTTTTGTTTCGCTTGAAGTAAGAAGTGTAAACTTTCTCTCCTAGAGGACACTACTGAAGATCAACTATAGTGCAACCTAGTGCGGAGTCAAAGAACTATTTTGTTGGAGAAAATTTAATTTCAAGAGTTTGTTCTTTGTTAAATTTCTTTCAGTCATTGTTTAAGTTGGCAATATTCACCCCTTCTTTCCCCTTGTGTTGAACCTAACCAATCCCGAATTTCTTAAATTAATTTCTATCCAATCAGATGTATCTTCCCCCAACTTGAATATGTTGCTGTGTCCTACCCAATAAAGTGTTTGTGGGAGGGTGTTTTCATTCCCCTAACGCCTAGAAACTTCCGCGAGAGTATTTAAACTGCTGATTTTTGGGTCTCTCGGCCACTTCTGTTCCATCTTTCAGTGTATCAAGTACATAGCAGGAGGCGGGAAGCGCCTCTTTCCTCGGCAGCGGTCAGCAACAAGGTAATGGCCGATTAATAAATTCTTTCTTTGCTAGCTCAGCAGTTTAACTTTCGGGGCGGGTTCTAAGCGTTCCACTATGTAACCTTTTCCTAAAATGTAACTTCTCTTTTCACCTATTTTCTTGTAAAGCTACATACTGGGATAGAGAGTGCTAACCCTCTCGAGCTCCCACTCACATTGTCTGGAGGTGAACTTATTTTCTCAACCAATTCTTCCGTAATGTAATGTAAATTGTTATTTTCTTAAGTCACCTCTGTAGTATGGGATTAGCCCTTGCACTAACGGCCTAAGGCCAAGTTGGTCTTAAACAAAGTGTATTAGGAGTGCAAGTTCGCCTCCCCTCAAATTGTATTTTAGAGGTCATGTATTAACCTTCTTGTCATTTAATAGACCTCAGTAGGTTGGGTATTTTACCCCTGTGTATATGTCCTTTGAGGACAGCTTAAAGGTGGAGTTTGGTGTGGCCTGGGAGAGGCTTAAAATTGAGAGCGAGTGGCTCTTTTGAAAATGGTATATTGTATGCCTCGAGGAGGCTTTTCAGTGTAATTTGGAGCAAGGGCTCCTAGGTATGAATGGGGTTTTCTGCCCCTCTGTTAAAATTGTGTTTGGGGTAAAACTGAGCTGATTGCCCAAGAATTATGTTTCTGACTTTTGAAGCCCCAAATGGGGTACCTATGTAAATGTATTTTTCAATTGTGTTTCGGCTACTAAGTACCTGTTCTATTTGTTGTTACCTAATTTTGAAAAGAAAATATAACCTTGTTAAATTTTAAAATTAATTTCACTTTAGTAGCTTGAGACCTATTCACCACCCAGCACCTTCTTTCATGCATAACTACCACCAAAACACGGTAACAAGTGGTAGCAGAGCGTGGTTGAATGGGTCTCAATTTAGCCCCTTTTGACGGCTAAATATTGTTTGTTCCGAACTCTAACTATTTTCCCAGTTGCTGGAATTTTTTGAGTTTTTCAAAATTGTTCTGTCACCATGCCCGGCCCTCGCGATGTTCTCCTTCTTAACTATTTGCGCAAGGAGGAGTTGATCTATGAATTAACTATCAGAAATGTGCAATCTGGAGGCACGGTTGCAATAGACACTAACAAGCTTAGAGAGTCCCTTGATTTGCCCATTTCCATCCCCAATTTGGGAGAGAAAGAAATTGACGATTCTCTTTCCACGATCACGGAGAATGTTACTGGGCTAGCTTCTGTAGTTAGTTTTTTTGATGAAAATGATCCGTCTCCGAATCAAATTAAGCGTGTGCAAGGTAGGCTATATCATTTTTCGAATAGGGTTAACGATCTGTTGTCTCTAAAACTGAATGATGTTCAGAGGAAGGAAGCTAGTACGCTCCTGGAAAATATTTCCGAATTATCTAGTAAGGTCACTCAATTGTTAACTGGGGAAGTTCCTCCCAAATCTGATCAACCCACCATAGTAAATGCAGGTAGTGAGGAAGCGCCTCCCAAGGGAGAAGTTAATAGAATAACCGTTGCTGCTCAAACTATCCCTGCCCCATTGGACAACGAATCTGAACGTCGTGCATCATTGAGTAACATCCGTTCTGAATTAACTTCATTACCATTGAAACCTTTACCTACTATGTCACCCGGGTTTAGCAGCTTGCCTCATCCATTGGCAATGTTGCTCAGAGGTATCTCTAAGTTTTCCGTTAATACCACCAGTGATGTAATTTCATTTTTAAGATTTCTAGTGGAATTTCAGGATCATGCCCTTGTTTTTTCTCTTTCTCCATGTCAAATCTTGCAAATTATCTATCCGTATGCTATTGGTATTCTCTCTGATAAAATCGTAAGAGCCATTGCCGAGCAATCATCTATTGAGGATTTCCATGCCCACTTGCTAGCTAACTTCATCCCTGCTAGGGCCAGGTCCTCCCTTATTCAGAAGTACTATTATCGTGTACAGCGCTTGGATGAAAACATGGCTGATTTCATACAGGACATTAAGTTTTATACTAGGGTGTTTGCCCTTCATTTTCCTGAAGATCAGATTGTACAGGCTATTGTAGAGGGAATTTCACCTCCCTATAGGTCATATTTGTGTTTCGCGGCGTGTCCGCAAACCTTCTCTGAACTTGAAGCATTGGCCGTCTCAGCGGAAGGAGTTAGATACGCCGATTCTTTGCGTGTCGCGAAAGAACCCCCGCCTTCCTTTAGTAACACTCGGCCTCCACCTCGCCGACCAGTCAATCCCCGTAAATGTTATGCTTGCGGGTCGCCTGACTATCTGCGCAACAAGTGTCCTCTGATCAAGTCTAGTAGGGCAAATAATGGAGCGGGTTCATCACAAGGCTGTTTTAAATGTGGGGCTTTCTCACATATCGCAAAGAATTGTCCCAATTCGAATAGCACCCCCTCCTGCTCAACTTCTGGTGTAACTTCCAACAACAATCAAAAGTGACTAGTGGCTGCGGCTGAGCCAACTAATTCTGCTTCCCAAGGCTCAGCCCCTGGCAAAAAGGTCGAGAATTCAGGGAACGATAAGTCTTCGAATACATCTTTTGAATGCCCCAAAGAGTGTCTTAGGATTGCGGCGGATACCCCCGCACCTGTTCCTTTTCTTAAGATTGAGTTAAATAACGAGCCTATAACAGCTCTCTTAGATTCAGGCAGTGTTTGTTCGATTATTTCGGCTGAATGGTATTCTAAATTGAAAGCTGTTTGTAAACTACCTGACTACGTCTCATCTCCTATTCAATATGTTTCGGCTAATTCATCTCCATTAGAGATTCTAGGTTCCGTACTGGTCAAAATTCGTATTTTTAAATTTACATGGAAAATTAAATTGTTTGTGGCTAAGCACTTGTCTTGCCCCATCATACTGGGAGCGGACTTTATTTCTCACACTGGTCTTGTGCTCGATCTTCAGAGTAAGTCGTGCACATTCAAATTTGCGTCCAATTGTAAAATTCCCTTGTTTAAGTGTAATTCTGTGTCATGTTCATCTATTTCGCCTACCCAGGATGAGATGTTGTTAGACCTTAGACATCTACCTGAGGAGCAGGCTGATAGTATTCGTAAATTATGTCAGTCATTTCCAGAGGTGTTCTCTGATACTCTTGGTGTTACTGACCTTATTGAATACAAAATTGAGGTCACGGATTCGATTCCTGTCCGTTTTCCACCTTATAGGCTATCTTCACCTAAAATGAAGGCTCTGAAAGAAATTATCGACCAGATGTTGAAGGATGGTATTATTAGGCCCTCTAAGTCGGCGTATTCATCGCCTATTTTTCTAGTCCCGAAACCCCAAGGAGGCTTCAGGCCTGTCATTGATTACAGGGCTCTCAATCGGAAGGTGGTGTTGCAATCTGTACCCCTTCCTGACCTTCATTCTTGTTTTTCATGGTTTCGTAAGGCCAAGTTCTTCACTATCTTGGACTTGAATCAGGCCTATAATCAAATTCCCCTTGCCGAAGAGTCTAAACACCTTACAGCGTTTGCCACGGACTGGAATTTATACGAATACAACCGCGTGCCTTTCGGGCTCCCCACGGGGGCAGCTGTGCTCACTAGGCTACTAGATAGGGTCTTCTCCGACATCAAATTCGAGTACTTATATCACTACTTAGATGATGTCGTCGTATTTTCAGAGACTTTTGAAGAACATCTAGATCATCTGCGAGAAGTTCTCGATCGCCTTCGTAAGGCTGGGTTAACTGTTAGGTTGTCCAAGGTTGCCTTTGCTAAGCCCTCTATGTCATTCCTAGGGCATATTGTGTCACCCGATGGTGTAGCAGTCGATCATTCTAGAACACAGGCCATCCGTGATTTTAAACCTCCCAAGGACATTAAAGGTATCGCCAGGTTCATTGGTATGGTGAATTTCTTCAGGAAGTTCATTCCTAACTTTGCTAATAGAGCGGCGCCCTTAAACCTTCTTCGTAGGAAAGGCATCAAATTCGAGTGGGGACCTTCTCAACAAGCCGCTTTTGAAGATCTTAAATTAGCACTTTGTAATGCCCCTGTACTTGCTATGCCTGATTTCTCGAAGAAATTCATCGTCCAAACCGACACGTCGTCGTCAGCGGTAGCTGCAGTCCTTCTTCAAGAGACTGAACTAGGGAGGCGCCCCATCGCCTATGCATCTAGGACTTTGTCGGCTCAAGAAGCCAAGTATTCCATCTATGAGCTCGAAGGTTTGGCAGTCTTATTCGCCTTAGAGAAGTTCCGTCTCTATCTGGAACATGTTAAATTCGACCTGGAGACAGATAATCAAGCCTTAAGCTGGGTCTTAGGTAGGCCGCGTCGTACTGGTCGTATAGCCCGTTGGGCCATCCGTATTTCTGCTTTCCAATTTGACGTCAGGCATATCAGAGGTACCGAAAATGTTGTCGCTGATGGACTCAGCCGTATGTTTTCAGACGACGTTGAGAACCATGAACAGGTCGACAGTTCATCACCTCCCGAGTCCATGCTATCTGAGGTTAATGCCATCCTAACAGATGCTCCCATGCTTTTTAGGGATATCGAGAAATACCAACGTGAAGATCCGACGCTGGCTCCGATAATGGAAGCCCTTTCTTCTGGGGAACATGCTGTCCCTTATGTCCTGAGGAATGGTGTTCTATGTTGCCCTTCGAGGCATGATAAGTTGATGAAAGTTTTTGTTCCAGCGGTTCTTGTACCTATGATCTTCAAGTATTATCATGAGACCCCATTAGGAGGGCACCTTGGAATCTTTAAAACCCGTGAAAAGATTCGTGAAATGTTCATCTGGAAAGGTATGGACGGCGAAATTCGTGAACTTGTAAAAGCTTGTAAATCTTGTTTGCTCAGTAAACCCACCATGTCCACTAAGGTAGGCTTTTTGTCTTCTCATCAAGCGTCGCGCCCCATGGAACGCCTGTATATTGATTATGTAGGACCCTTCCCCCAGTCAAAGGGGAATGCCAACAAGTTCATCTTTGTATGCGTAGATGGTTTTACAAGATTTTCGTGGTTATTTCCGACTAAGCTGGCTACCGCTCAGTCTACAATTTCTTGCTTAAATTCTATTTTTGCTTCTTTTGGTCCGTGCCAATATATTGTATCTGATAATGCTAAGGCTTTTACATCTAATCTTTTTCGTAAATTCTGTTTTGACTTGTCCATCTCTCATGTAACTACTTCTGCTTATTACCCTCAACCATCCCTGGCTGAACGGGTTAACCGTAATCTCAGGTCCGCACTTATTGCCTATCATCATGAAGATCATTCCAGGTGGGACACGTCCCTGCATTGGATAGCTTTTGCTTTGAATTCGGCGGTTCATGAATCTCACAAGTTTACTCCAGCTTCTTTGATGTTCAAGTTTGTTCCCAACTCGCCGCTCTCTAACCTCTGGTCTCTGAATGACATTCTACCCGAGACAATAGATCCGGATAACATTAAGGATCTTTGGAAGAAGGCTAAAGCCAATCTTAAAGTGTCTCATGAAAAGGTTAGGGAAAAGTATGATCGTGGACGGAGACCCACCACTTTGAAGGTAGGTGACCAGGTGATGGTCAAGAATTTTGTTCCCGCGGGCAAGCTTGCCCCCAGATTTCATGGGCCTTGTATAATTCTCGATTTTCTTACGCCAGTTACGTTGTTAGTAAGCAATCCAGCCACCGAGAGGATATTTAGGGTTCACCTGTCACAGGTGAAACCAGTGTAAATTTTGTGTCAACTTGCTTCATATAATTTGAAAGGAATATGAAGGTTATATTTTTTTTTGAGTTTTTTAAGGCTTTCTGCCCCTTCTATAATATTTTGGTCTTATATGTAAGCCTCGTGTAAAACCTTCCCCGATCCGTTAAACTGCCATTCTGTCCTTGCCTCGGCCATTACCACGCTCCCGTCTCCTGCTTCAATACACACTGTGGCTTGATTTGAGTAAATGCCATGGATATCCGCACGCCGCTGGCCCCTCAACCTCTCCACAAGCCTGTACCCTCAAAGAAGATGATGGTCCAACACAATTCTGCCGCCAAGCTTTAATGTTTCAGTGCCCCCGCAGCCGCGCGGCGCCGTGCAGCAACTGGAGCAGAGGACGGGCCACCTCGGCCCCAGCGAGAACGACGTGTGCACGGCGAGCCGGAGCTCTCCTCCCGGCCAAGGCTGATGTGCGGCGCACGACCTGCTACTTGCCCGCAGCCTGTATATGTTCACCGCGGGCGCGGCGTGCTTCAACACCTCTGCTCCCCTCATAGTGCGGGCGAGCGGTATCTCAGGGTACTTGAGGGGTCCGAGCGGCCTCCTTTGGACGCAAGCCGCAACGGCCGGTCTGGCCATCCCACTTCATCACCATCTACTACATGAACAGTTACTATAAGTAATGACTACACTTGGGAATTCAACTGCAATATTTGGTGGACTTTGAACATTTTTTTTTCCCTTCACTTTCAAGTATAAAAAGTTATCTTCAGAAATTCAACTTCTACAAATACAAAGACTTTACTTCATCTGCAACAACAAAATTTTGAAACTCAATCAAACCAAATTAAGAAATCTTATAAATGCTTCTGCAATCAATCTTCATATCCACAGCATAACTTGGACCATGTTTCAAACAGATTTCATGGGTCACCCCTGGAGGAACTTTTGGGGGGGGAGGTCTGTACCGGGCGGTACACCTCCACGCCGCTAATTTAAAAATTGCGCCAGGTGAAACTCCTCTGCTGGAGGAAGTCTGAACTTTATCTACGCTGTTAATTCTTTACCTTCTCAGAAGATGTGGCCACGTGGAAAATTTTGAGTTTTTGAACTGTGTCTTTTTTTATGTGTTTTTGTTTCGCTTGAAGTAAGAAGTGTAAACTTTCTCTCCTAGAGGACACTACTGAAGATCAACTATAGTGCAACCTAGTGCGGAGTCAAAGAACTATTTTGTTGGAGAAAATTTAATTTCAAGAGTTTGTTCTTTGTTAAATTTCTTTCAGTCATTGTTTAAGTTGGCAATATTCACCCCTTCTTTCCCCTTGTGTTGAACCTAACCAATCCCGAATTTCTTAAATTAATTTCTATCCAATCAGATGTATCTTCCCCCAACTTGAATATGTTGCTGTGTCCTACCCAATAAAGTGTTTGTGGGAGGGTGTTTTCATTCCCCTAACGCCTAGAAACTTCCGCGAGAGTATTTAAACTGCTGATTTTTGGGTCTCTCGGCCACTTCTGTTCCATCTTTCAGTGTATCAAGTACATAGCAGGAGGCGGGAAGCGCCTCTTTCCTCGGCAGCGGTCAGCAACAAGGTAATGGCCGATTAATAAATTCTTTCTTTGCTAGCTCAGCAGTTTAACTTTCGGGGCGGGTTCTAAGCGTTCCACTATGTAACCTTTTCCTAAAATGTAACTTCTCTTTTCACCTATTTTCTTGTAAAGCTACATACTGGGATAGAGAGTGCTAACCCTCTCGAGCTCCCACTCACATTGTCTGGAGGTGAACTTATTTTCTCAACCAATTCTTCCGTAATGTAATGTAAATTGTTATTTTCTTAAGTCACCTCTGTAGTATGGGATTAGCCCTTGCACTAACGGCCTAAGGCCAAGTTGGTCTTAAACAAAGTGTATTAGGAGTGCAAGTTCGCCTCCCCTCAAATTGTATTTTAGAGGTCATGTATTAACCTTCTTGTCATTTAATAGACCTCAGTAGGTTGGGTATTTTACCCCTGTGTATATGTCCTTTGAGGACAGCTTAAAGGTGGAGTTTGGTGTGGCCTGGGAGAGGCTTAAAATTGAGAGCGAGTGGCTCTTTTGAAAATGGTATATTGTATGCCTCGAGGAGGCTTTTCAGTGTAATTTGGAGCAAGGGCTCCTAGGTATGAATGGGGTTTTCTGCCCCTCTGTTAAAATTGTGTTTGGGGTAAAACTGAGCTGATTGCCCAAGAATTATGTTTATGACTTTTGAAGCCCCAAATGGGGTACCTATGTAAATGTATTTTTCAATTGTGTTTCGGCTACTAAGTACCTGTTCTATTTGTTGTTACCTAATTTTGAAAAGAAAATATAACCTTGTTAAATTTTAAAATTAATTTCACTTTAGTAGCTTGAGACCTATTCACCACCCAGCACCTTCTTTCATGCATAACTACCACCAAAACACGGTAACACGGATAATAATTTGTATATCCGCGCAAGGCTCTATTTTAAGGACATATTCCTCACACCTAGAAGAAGAAAATCTTATACGTACAAGGGTCTGGAAATGCTTTATTTCCGTGTTAGAAGGCATTTTCTATAACTCTGCGTAGTTCTTAATTATGGGAAACACGCCAGAAAAGAAAGTCCCAGCGTACCACATGAAACTCTTTCTTACAGGGAATGTTGAAAATGATTAACGCATCAACCCGCCGTAGCACTGAATCAGCACATCCGGGATTCAATGCGACACCGAGCTGATTCATTTCATTCGTCTACCTAAAGACCGCAAGGTAGAGGTGACAGTGAGAGTACCGAAGTGCTCGGCTTGACACCCTCGTGTAACAGATGTGTTATTAGTTGTCATTGCTATCTAGTTCGTGGTGTGGATTTAGTTCAGGCTTGACGTTAATTGCACAGTATAATGGAACTTGCTCCGCATCATATCTTGACATGTGCACACGCGGTATTTCATGTACAAAGGATCAGGTGGCAAGTTCGGCTCTGGTAAATAACTTCAGCTGTGTAATATGCTGTCGATACAAGCACCGGTAAACAAAGATTTGAAGGGATGCTCAAGCGATCAAGATTAAGTGCGACAACACAAGGGGGCAGCGAGTGTTTTGGGGACACTACAGTGTGACAAAATCTGGCCCGCATCGTCCTTCGAATACATTAACGGCTTGATTGATGCTGAGAGAATGATTATCTCTGTGATACTACCAGTGCAGAAAGGCCATCGTCATCGTCCTCGCCGTCACTATAATCTATTGATTATTAAACGACGTTTAGAAAGCATTATTTGATCGCTTTTTTTACAACTGTAAATGGCCGTTGTTCTACAATCATATTTTAAAACTAGATTCCGTGTATTAAAGTATTTCACTCCCTCTTACTTGTCATTATCATCATGGTTATGCTCGGGCTAACGATTATTATTATTATTTCACTTTTTCCTTCTTTTTCCTTCTTTCTTTCTCTGTTAGGGTCTTTTAGGGACCACGTGACAATTTCAAATGCTTTATCCTTTATTGTTCCTTCTTCTCCGTCCAATACTCCTTCATCTGCTCACTATGTCTCACTTTCCTCTCCATTGACCATTTTGAGCCTGTTTTCTTTCCCTCCCGACATTGGAATCCTTCCAGTTTTAACCAAAATCTCTCTCTATCTACTACTCCTTCTTCTCTCATATTGCTTTCTTCCAACTCTTTCTTGACTTCATGAATCCAGGTTGTTGTTGACTTCTTGTTCAAAAGATATTTGAAGATCTGTTTGTTTAATCTGTTCTCATCCATTCTGTATAAATGTCCAAAAAATATCAATCGTCTCTTCCACATTGTTTCTGTTATTATGTTAACAGATCTATCCGTTTCAATACCTTGCGTGTAGTATACCGTAGTTAAATATCTACATATCAGCGGATAGCCATTCGCGGATGTGGATGCGGGTGCGGATGCTGTTTCTTGATTTCCAGAGTTCTGTAGTTCTTAGCGCACCGAGTATTTTCCATATAAATTCTCCTTACATTATTATTATTATTATTATTATTATTATTATTATTATTATGTGTTTATATTTTTATCGGACATGCACCTAAATATTAACTTTAATATTATGTCATGCTTGATTAAGGGGCGAGGCCTGTGGAGTAGGTGCAGCGTATGTGCGTCTTATTCAGAGGCCTCGGGTTCGTTCCTGGCCAGTCCAAGGATTTTTATTTCTGAAAAAGTTTCACTCTGTCTTGTAAGACCGACTGAGCAGTAAACCCTGCACGAACCCCAAGCAATACGGCTGAGAATGTCGTCTCGCTGACCACGCTGATAGAGAAGCATTCACCTTGATAGACCAAGACTGATTGTCCACAGGCATCACAAATGAACAAAGACAGAAAAGTCGGCCTGAGTACTTCAGATGGTAGAGCGCTGGCTTTCTGAGCCCAAGATGGTGGGATCGACCTCGACTCATTACGATGATATTTGAAGGTGCTTAAATACGACGGCCTCGTTTCGGTAAATTTACTGGAATGTGAAGGAACTCCTGCTGGACAAAATTCTGCACTTCGGTGAATCCGAAAACCATAAAAGCAGTAAGTAGGGCATACAATTAAACATTATTAACTAAAAACAAAAGTACTGCAACAATGTGGGGTCTGCTCAGTTCATCCATAAGGACGTGGTTAGGAGTAAAATGTCCACTTGTGGAGGTGTAAATGGCGCTGACGTTCACTCAGGTTCACCAAAATGGGTACCAGATTAATTCCACGACCAAAAGCGTCCGAGCATAGAGCTAAGTACCCCGCTTAGTGCCGTGGTTAAGGAGAGTGAGTGGATGTGGTGGGCAACTCCTCCAACGGCGTTCATAGTCTGTACGATGACGACTTTGATTTTCAACAACAAATCGAATAAGAAATTAAGTCATTTACTTCCCGTTCCCATTCATTTTGTCTTTACAATAAATATTTACGACTGACAGCGAATTCATTTGATTCGTTGATGTTTAAATGAGGTGCTTTACACTCATTTTTGTACATCATCCCCATATTCTTAGTGATGGTGTTACTGAAATTAATTCCGTGTTTACGTTGCCCTGAGATGTAAGAGAGTGAAACAATTATTATAATTTTCAGTACAACGCGTGAAAGTGTTCGTTTAGGCTAACTGTCGAAAATACTTTGTCTGATGATCATTCATTGGGCAGTTGTAAAGGTACAGTGTCATACTGTACAAGATCTACTGCCACACAAATGTCTTTTCTGCAATACTAGGAAAATCTCAGTAAATGCTGTAAATAATCTCCTTCTTTATTGTATTTTGGCTATGTAAGGGCTATGTAGAATAATCCCCCATGCTTTTGGTTCCTTAATTTTCGGTCACTCCAGTATGTCTTCATCCCTTCACTGTGTTCTTTTTCATCCCTCCGAACAGTCACAACCTTTGTGTTTCTCGTGAAATCCACCGAACTTTGTAATCTTATTGCGAAATGTAAGCCTGTCTATTATTTCTCCTAAACCCTTTTTCACTTCGATGAACCAACTTACTTGTGGTTTGGGACTTTCTTTGTCAAAATGGTCAAATATTCTTTAAGTCAGTCTTTCTGCATTCATTCCGACCAAGAGTTCGGCTCCATAGCTAAGTGGTTAGCGTGATGGCCTTTGGTTCAAGGGGTCCCGGGTTCGATTCCCGGCCGGTTCTAGGAGTTTAACCTTAACTGGTTATTTCCACTGGCTCGGGGACTGGGTTTGTGTGTGTCTTCCTTAGAAATTAAAAGGAAAAGGCAAGTAAAGAAAACATAAAAAGGTGGACGAAATGTAAAAAGTGACCATAAAAGTAATGTTTTCATTTTCTGAGTGCTTCGGATAATTTCCAGTTTAGCTATATCTTACTAATTCTCATCTAAGTACTCCCAAATTTTCTTGGTCAAAATATCTTCCTTAATATTTTACTTTTCCTCTAATTCTTCAATTTATCCTGTTTTGTTTAATACTGAACATTCCGCTACATAAAGGCATTTCGGTTGTAAATAATATTAGCATCCTCACACCCTGACTCAGACAGCCCCTCAATTACCCTCGTGAGACAGGGTCACCTCGTACGAGCATTGTTATAGGCAGAAAATAAGGCATATCTTTGGGATATCACTGTGACTAATTAACGTTCATCTGCATCAAATATTCCAAGAAAAACCAAATAATACTGCAGAGATAATCTGGGCTTGTGTTAAGAAGAATGAAAGCAGTCGTCAGATGATGAGCTTTAAATTAAGTTTGCCGCCTCTTTACTGCTTTTCATATGTATGCGTATTATTTCGCCATGGCCTCAGGCTAAGGAGATACCCAGCGAGAATGACAACAAACTAGATAAAAAGAAGTAAGGGAGAAGAAACTGAAAGTTGGCTTAAGGTAGGGGAGGGATTGACAGAAAGATGAAAGTTATACAAAGTAAGATGCGGAGAAATTCAATTTCCATCCATAAAGCCATCAGGAAGAGTAAAAGAGAAAAGTAGAAAAAAGACATAGAATGAAAAGAAAATGAGCCAACACAAAATACTGAGTAGCAACAAAGAGTTCCCTTCTTCAAAGAAACCAGAGCTGTAAAGGCACGGATAGAGTACTCGAGCTCTCTACTAATTTTTGAGGACAGTGATTTGATGATAACTCGAACAGATAAGATATACTATGTACTTCGTGTCTGTTAAAATGATTATTCTTTATTAGCGATTATTTCATTTAAAACAGAGATTTGCAAACTATTTCAATTAGCGCGCAAGAACTGTTCTTTCGAGCGAGATGGCTGTGCGGTTAGGCCCGTGTAGCCGATAGCTTGCATTCGGAAGATGGTGGGTTGGATTCCCACTATTGGGAGTCTTGGAGATTATTCTCTATGGTTTCCCGTTTTCACACCACGAAAATTCCGGAGCTGTACAAAAAAGGCCAAGGTCACTTCCTTCCCAGACCAAGATCTGTTCTATCCCACCACAATCATAAGGGTGTACGGCTCCATGGCTAAATGGTTAGCGTACTGGCCTTTGGTCACAAGGGTCCCGAGTTCGATTCCTGGCAGGGTCGAGAATTTTAACCATCATTGGTTTATTTCGCTGGCACGGGGGCTGGGTGTATGTGTCGTCTTCATCATCATTTCATCCTCACGACCTACGGGCGTCAAATTAAATGATCTGCACCTGGCGAGCCGAACATGCCCTCAGACACTCTCGGCATTAAAAGCCATACGCCATTTCATTTTTTTTACCATAAGAGTGTGACGTAAAACCAAAGTATTAAAAGAAAGAATTGTTCTACTTCCGTCAGAAAAAAAAGCGTCGAAAATGGAATAGAGCGGTAGGATGCACATTATCAGTAGATGCAATATGCACTTTTCACCTCATTATCAATATATGTACATACACTAACGTGTTAGAAACACAGTTCTAGCTCCAAGTTAAGCTGACCTGTACCACTTGCATCAAATACAAAACATGATAATGAAATGAACTTTCCACTTTCAAATCTCAGAAACAATATTCGTTACATGTCGGATGATTATCACCAGCATTCGAATTTTGATGGATTATTTTCTATGTTTCTTAATAAACATCTCTACGTAAATAAAATGTAAAATGTTAATTATGAACAAGTTTATTCAGTTTCGTTCATTTCCTATATTTTTCCCACGGGAATCGTTAATTTCTTGCCAGGAACACTAAATCCTGTTTAAATGAACATCACTCATCACTCAGATATAGTCAGTTCACAAGTCTCAGCATGTTGCAGGTTGCAAGTGCGGTACGAGTTTAAGAGAAGCCGAAGGTAGTGCATATTGTCTCACGGGAAGTACGTACAAGGAGTAAACACCGCCTTTTAATTCTAATCCGAAGAAAAAGAGGTCAACACTTCCAAGAATGTAGGTATCGGGAAAATAAAGAAATGACCGGGGATAGATAGATAGATAGATAGACAGATAGATAGAAAAAATAGTGCTCTGGGACCTTTCTTACACATCGCTTTTTACGTACACAATTTCATTATAATGCAAATTTAGCAATATTAGAATTAATAATAATACACATATGATGCATGCATTTTTGCAGTGAAGCAAGACAGAAAATAAAAATAGGCTATAATGCAGCAAAAGTTATTTTCTTCTTGGGCTTTTTACAATTGAGATGGGTACTAGATATGGATTTGGCCCAGTTCACGGCCGGATGCTCTTCCTGTGCCAACTCTATGTGAAGAGAAATATCCACTACCGCATGTTTCTGTGGTGGTTAATACGGCGGTGTGTTTTGAATGAATGAATGAATGAATGAATAATAATAATAATAATAATAATAATAATAATAATGGCGTATGGCCTCCGGAGAGGCCTTTTTTTTTGCTATTTGCTTTACGTCGTACCGACACAGACATGTCTTACGGCGACAATAGGAGAGGAAAGGCCTAGGAATTGGAAGGAAGCGGCCGTGGCCTTAATTAAGGAACAGCCCCGGCATTTGCCTGTTGTGAAAATGGGAAACCACGGAAAATCATCTTCAGGGCTGCCGACAGTGGGGCTCGAACCCACTATCTCCCGATTACTGGATAATGGCCGCACTTAAGCGACTGCAGCTATCGAGCTCGGTCCGGAGAGGCCTAGTGCGGGTCTTTTTCTCGTAGACGGCCTATTAGACGACCTGCATGACTGTGAAGATGAGGGCCCTACCTAAGATGATTTCCAATGCTGAATAAGTCACACACACCCAGCCCCCGAGCCACTGGAATTAACAAATTAAGGTAAAATCCCCAAACCGGCCGGGAATCGAACCCAAAGGCCAGCACGCCAACCATTCAGCCATGGAGTCGGACTTTGTATGAATGAAAAGGTGTATATTAAGACGAACACAAACACCCAGAGGAACTACTTTGAAAAGGCTTAAAATACCCGGCCCAACGCAGAATCGAACGAGGACCTTCTCAACTGAAGGCTGTAACGGTGCCTATTCAGAAGGAGCCAGAAAAAATATTAATGAATATAAATATACGTTTCTAATTTAACATGGCGGTGTCACTAAACGTATCAAACAGTGCGCATCAATTTTGTGCAGTCGTGATAAAAATCTCTCCTTATTTATTTATTAAAAAAGTCATAGATGAATAAGGTATTTAATAAACCTACCGTAAAGTATATTTCATCACAGTGCATTGTCATTATATCAAAATGCTTACACATTCTTACCAATGGAAAGTTTTGATGTGTTAATGGAAAATATCCTGGGGAAAAGCCAATGCAATATTTTTGACGTTTAAGTATGCATGTTTGCCTGATAAATGACATTTACCACAAAAGTAAGAGAAATGTCGGTCACTTGCATTACGAGGCAAAATATCATCCTTATGCAACTAAACCTCATGATTCAAGTACGTTTGTCATTTATTTAGTCAATAACATACAATGAAGCATGGAATTTCCATTCGGACTTAATACCGATGGAGGGATGAAATTCAAATACTCCACGTGCCAAGCGTTCTTTTGAAGTGACACTGAGTGTAATAACGATGAAACCGTACAAGCATGGTAATATTTTATTATATTTCTATTTATTTCCGTAATAATAATAATAATAATAATAATAATAATAATAATAATAATAATAATCATCATAATAATGAACGAAAGAACGGAAGAAAAATTATAGCGAGAGGACGCAGAGATGATACTGGGAAGAGAAGAAAGCAAATTCGTCTGCTAAATACCTTCAAATAATAACAATAACCATGACGCTAGATCCGCGATAGGCCTTGACATACCAAGCGACCGCTGTTCAGCCCGAAGACCTGCAGATTAAGAGATAACGCATGGTAAGAGTGACGAATCCTCTCGTAAGTTATTTTTTGTTTTCTAGACCGGGCCATTTCACAGAAATATGATTCCTCAATTGTAATCACGTAGGAAGAGTGGAACTCCAACGAACTTTCCCATCCAGATAAAATCCTCGACCTCGCCGCGAATCGACCCCGGGGCCGGTGACAAGGCCGTATTGATAATAATAATAATAATAATAATAATAATAATAATAATAATAATAATAATAATAATAATAATATGGCCTCAGCTACCATGTTATAGCCATTTTGATCTAACTCCATTTTAGCTGCCTGTCTGTCGATTTCGACGTTCTGTATTTCTCTACCGGATGACAGACAAACCGGGCATCTCCTGGGAGATCTATGGCTGAGTTTTAATAAATATTATAGGGCAAGCACTAAATTTGTCACCAGAGACCATTTACATGCCGACATCGTACGACATGGGCTATCGGATGGACTTAATTCCACCCTTCAATCATCTGACTACCTCTGTCAGGTTTGAACTCAGGATCACGGGATCTGGAGGTCGACATTCTACCATTGAATGCTTGTATGTGAAGGCTGGATTTTACTATAAATTGTAGAGTATTGGACAATTTCTTAAGTACCCTCAGGAACGCAGAAAAATTACGAGATGAAATTCGCGGGTAGGAGTATCAATTCAGTGATTTCGGAGTAGGAGTCTAAATTCGGGGATTTTTCATATTCAGTCCTTTCACCACAATAATATTGAAGCTTATGGAATTATTTTTATTTTGGGTGCCCCTTGAGTCTACTCTACTATTTGTTTATTCTTGCGCGTTGTTGATGATTCCTCACTAAAATATGTTCGAGAAAAACAGAAGAGAAACAGCATCGTCTGTTCATATCAGCGTTCCTTTTTCTTGTCTCCACTGGTCTCTCCCTGATTCTCGCCGTTTATCATTTAACACCGCAGCAGCACACGAATCCAAGCTATTTTATCTTCATCTTGGGTTACTCCGACACTATAAAGCGGACACAAGCCGTATGAAAATTAGATTGAGTGTTCACTCCCGAACAAACTTCAGTACTGATAGACACCTTAGTGGGAGTGATCTCAAAACGTATCAATCGTATTATTCCTTTATAAATGTGAGTGAGAATGATAGCGTGTGTGTTAGCATAATGTAATTCTACTAAATTATAAGTTAATATAAGTATTGTAGGTGGGGTTAAGTGTACAGTAAGGGAGGGCCATCGCCCTAACTTCACAACTTGAAAGAAAAATAAGTTAATTAAATAAATAAATAAATAAATAAATAAATAAATAAATAAATAAATGATATAACTTCATCCTTTCCTTCCCCTTTTTGGAACAGAGTGTTGATTTCCTCTGTACTTTTTAGGCGATTCAGAAAAATGAACGTAATTTACCACGTGGTGTTAGCAGTTATCTAGTAGTAATGGCACAGCTCAAGAAATGAACAATGACAATTAATTCTGCACATTTGAAGAACATAAGATGGAACGAGAAAAACTTCACACACATTCTATTTATTTACTTATTTATTTATTTATTTATTTATTTATTTATTTATTTATTTATTTATTTATTTATTAAGGTCGTGATCAATGCTAGTAAAGCTGACACCACCCCGAACGCAGACAGCCCTTGTGTGTGAAAGTATTACTCATAGGGTCGGTTTGTAGGCTGATTAACTGACTTGTAATATTAACAAATGACTCACAAGTCAGTAAAGAAACCAACTGGAAACTACCTCACCCTTTATTTCACAATTACGCCACTTCGTCGGTGCCCAGGATATTTATGAAAGATGGCGGAGCTGATAGGGATTCAACTAGCCTTCGATCCGAGGAACTGACATTGTCTTAAAATAGTGTGGTATAGGAAAGGAAGAATGTTGTGTAAATAAAATATTATATACAACAGTGTAAAATGAGCAGGGTCGGAATGCTTAACCACAGTTGGCATATCATCTTCACTAGTTGTTGAGAGGTGAGGGGGAGCACCGTAACTTAAATAGAAACAATGTATTCGGACCTCGGTTACTTTTTTCAGAGAAATGGAATCAAATATCGCATAAGTGAGAAAACCAAACATAACGAAATACTGTTTTGTATTATACATGCAGTCTGCGCAGAATAGAAGGGTATGAACAGAAAGAAAAGGCGTAGAATATTACGAACGGGGTCCGACCGTAACTAATTATTTACTTATTTCATATTTATTTCTTACTCTTACAAATGTTAAGGTTAAAATGTCACATGAGTTTAGTGTTCAGTTCTTCGCTTTAGGCACGTCAAAATATGGACCGTCCTCACACTCCATGGAGTCCTTGGTCTCACTTGTGTGTTCTGTTGAAAAATGTCCCCTTAACCAAGATATTAAACATGCTGTTGGATCCCAGTCTCTCAATGATTGCCCATAAAGTTACAAAATTATAAGTGGGGAAATGTGTAAAATCCAAAGCTGTGTCATGGTCGGATATTCCAACAGATTCAGGTCTCTGAATCCGAGTTAACATTCTGCAGAATTACATGGGATGATTTGGTGCAATTTATTGAAGGTATCACGTACTCAGAAACTGTTGCTATTTGCTAATCATCTAGAAAATATTTCTAGAGTTTACTTCAAATCTGTGACGAAGCCATTCACCTTCAGTTTCTCCCGATAGCGAAAGTATGTCCAGCACTTCCAGTTCGTTTAAAAGTATTTCATACACAGTCTGATATTTTACACTGGACTGCACAAAACTGACAAAATAATAGAGCTAGTAAACTGCAGTGCAGGAGGGCCACTTCGTATATTAAGAGCAGTACTTCGCTCCGGTGTGGTCCAGCTCCGCAATATCATAGATTATACTTATTCAGTTACTTCTCATTAAATGAATACCGATCCTGTTTTATATTATAATATGTGAAGTACTTCACCAACGGTACTACTTTTTTCTTTCCTCTTTTTCCATAATTCAATATACGTATTTGCGCTCCAGAAGGTTAATCATAAGGGGATAAAATGTCATATCTCAAATATATATTTATTGGATTCACAACGCTATTATCTTACTAAAGGATAGTATCTAAGGTAATGAATAACTTCAGTAATTTTATTAAATACAAGTGGAATTACTCGTTCTTCTCACAGGGGAAATTTGGTAATCAAATATTAATATAAGAAAAATATTCCTTGATCCATACAATGTCCAGAGGAGCATCATGAGATTTCTGTCCTCCTGCCATCAGTTCACACACAGTACCGAACATGTCAAGCCTAAACATCGCTGATCCATAAGTTCACACACAGTACCGAACATTTTAGGCCTAGACATCGTTGATAACTACTCGGCCTTAGTCTTACAGGAATCACTAGTCAGTAGTCCGGCTTCATGGCTAAATGGTTAGCGTGCTGGCCTTTGGTTACAGGGGTCCCTGTTCGATTCCCGACAGGGTCGGGAATTTTAACCATAATTTGTTAATTCCCCTGGCAAAGGACTGGGTGTATGTTTCGTCTTCATCATAATTTCACCCTCATCACGACGCGCAGGTCGCTTACGGGAGTCAAATAAAAAGACCTGCATCTGGCGCGCCGAGGTCCTCGGAGACATCCCGGCACTAAAAGCCATACGCCATTTAATTTAACTAGTAGGTGTAGTAAGATACTTACACCAGCTGGAAGGTACGAGATTTGCTAAAATCACTCTAACCTCTTGGCTACGTCATTCTGTGCAATATATGAATAAAAAAGCGAGGAGGAATAAAAACTATCGTTCCTACTGGTAGCCAACAAATACACTTTCTACAGGCATATTTAGGTAAAGGATTATCGATCATTTGCGATATCATACAGGTAGAATACTTCAGTTTTAACGAACAGAAAAAACAAGAAGTAAAATTGCCAAATCTTACATCTTAAAATACAGTTTGCTACAGCACATGACTTTATAACCAACTGATATATTTTAACTAAACGTTAATGTAGTTTCTAAATTATTCTATAATAATTCACAACAAGATATATGTACAAAATACTATGACTATAATAGCAGCCCGCGACCTATCGCTCCGAAACACTGATCATTTTTGTGTTCTTGTTACTTTATTTTAACTCCTAAGGGGTGAAATTATTCAAAGAAAGTTTCATATCTGTTATTTATGACATAAGAGGAACCTCTATGAAAATTATCACTCGCATTGTTTCGTAGTGTCTGAGAGATAATTCTGAACTCAGCTGTTATGCTATGTTGAACTCCGCTTCTGGCTGCATCACTGTAAAACGGAGATGCTTTGCTGGTAAACTGAGGAGGTACACTCAGGGGATTACGATTATCAGCCTTGTAATATACACCTGTTGGCAGTGAGCGCACAGACTGCTGATGGCGGTGAGAATTGTGGTTGAAATCATACAAAGTTTTAACATCATAGTTTAATAGATAGTCAATTCTCTCATGGCTTGCAATACAATACATTTAATGAATGCCGCATTTTCACGTTAGCAACACTATTAGGTTTTCTCAGTTACTATGGCGTGTATTGTATTATGTATTTATTTGTTATTTATTAAATACTGTATCTTGTTTAACTCGCCAGGATTCAGGCCATGAAGCGTACTGTTTATTACGATGATATGTTCCAGAACGTTTAATAATGGCATATTTTATTTATAATTCAACTTTACAATATACTTATCACGTATGACTTTATAACCAACTGATATATTTTAACTAAACGTTAATGTAGTTTCTAAATTATTCTATAATAATTCACAACTACTAACAACAAAAACAATATATATTGAATATACATATTGAACGTATTTTGTACCATCCTTTGTAATTGGGGATATACCCTGTTATGAATGTATTAATAAATTAATAAATAATAATAATAATAATAATAATAATAATAATAATAATAATAATAATCTTAATAATCATACAGCTTCAGTTACCACGTTTCAGTCATTGTTAAAATATGCCATTGGTGCTGCCTCTGTGTCAATTTCGACGTTACGATTTACTATACCAAATGATGGAGAAACCGATCTCCGTGAGGTGAACTAATTAAACTTGGTTTAAAATGATTAGATGTGTCACCACAGGCCTTACATGCCGATATCATACGACATGGCCTTTCTTTCACCCTTCAAAAATCTGACTACGTCTGAGGGCTTGAACCCGCGCGATCTTGGGAACCGGAGGCCAATATTCTACCGCCAATCAACACAGGAAGCTACTATATATAATGAACTAAAAGAGATTGAAAATTAATTTAAATTCATAATGTACAAAAGGACTGCCTGTCCTACACAAGCTGAAAATTAAATTAATTAAATGAATAATACGTTGCGATGTCTCCAATATACCAAATGCTGGAGGGTAATGAAGTAAATTGCTCCCTTGCAATTGTGCCAATAGCGAGTAATTTCGAACGTAATGACTAAGTTTGAGAAAAAAAGTCATTGTAAATAGAACAGTACGCAAGCAAAATTGTCGGGGTAACAACTACAATTTCAGAGCAAAGTAAACTCAGTGAGCAGTAACAACAATATAATGGCCTCTTCAATTGACAAAATTCAAGAGAGAGGTAGTCTCATTTTGTTATAATGGAACTCATTCACTGAATACAATTTGAACAGCAAATAATTCAGTAACAATTGAAAGGTCGTGTTCAAATGTATAATGTAAAGCTATTTCATGAACTAAAATCATCATGATAAGTACTTCACGGCCCCCTGAAATGTGAATAAAATCTGAATAATGAAATCATAAGTCGATAATAGATTAATAAAATAATTTAGAGCCCAAAAGTTCTCGTTTTATCACTACGGATGAAGTTGCCTTGCTCATGGTTGGCCAGCTTCGGCAATATTGTCTAACACTAGAATACGTCAGTACGACAAAGCCCCAAGGGGAAACAAGTTTTTCCTCGACGGTCACACACCAAGCCCAGTTTGAAGGATTTTAAAAGTAAAGATCTTAAGTAAGAGGTTATGTAGTAACACTTAAAAAAGTAAGGTATAGGCCCTGGGTTCGAATGCCAGCCAGGTTGGGTATTTTTACCTTAATCTAAGAGCTGATTTCATGTCCTCCCAGCTTACGTTTCAAAAGTTCCAGGATTCGAACCATGGCCATCTTAGTGGGAAGCCAGTGATAATACAAATCGGCTACCACGTCATAAAATCCAAGAAAAAAATCATGAAAATAAACAAATAGGCCTATGAAGCGGCGTTGGTGGAGAAACTGAGAGATGGGAAACTTCAGCCTGTGGAAATGCTCTCTGTAGTGTAATCAGCAACAGGTGTTGCTCCAAAGGATTTAATTAACTGAATGGAATAAGTGAAAATGAAGCACTGAGATTCTCCGGTAAAATTCACTGCTGCATAGGACACATACCAAATTATTTTTTGTTCAGTAAGTACACTATGTCTTCTGGTATGGGTTATATCAAATTTGTTACGTTCATTGACCTGTCTTCAGTCTCATCCTTGGCTTTGACAATATGAAAGTGACTGAGGTATGAGTGCTACTAGTAATACCATTACTTATGCAGCCAGTCCCTGTTATGAATGGTGTGAAAATATCGTTCGTAGGGTCGGTTGGTGCATGAATTTCCGTGGGCTTTGCAGACTGATATGTTATAGCAACGGCTGGCTCGGCGAATAAAGCAACGGGAAACTACCTCACTCCTCGTTTCCCTAGTACGCTTCTTCAGTGACGGCTAGGCTATTTATGACAGCTGTTGGCGGAACTGCAGAGGATCAAACCAGCCTTCGGGCTGAATACCCAACATACAATAATAATTAATTGTTAACCCATACTTTGCATTATCTATCACCCTCCGTTTAGTGGTTGTAGTGTGAAGATAACTGATTTAGGGACGAAAATTAAACGAGATGGATGATGGATCCTCTAATGATAAATCCAGAGTACCAAGTGATGGTGGTGGTGATTATTGTTTTAAGTGGAAGTACAACTGGGCAACCATCCTCGAAACACAGAGTACCAACTAAATGATTGATGCACACTGTTCTTTCCTCCCTTTCATTGGCCAACAGTCATTCAAACTCGTCCCTCTTAATAGCGTAACGGGTAGCACTATTAGCTGCCGTCCTCCGTGGACCGGGTTCGGCTTCCTGAACTGCCAGAGACTTAAGAATGGCTGGAGGACTGGTATGTGGATAAAATGGTACATGCAAACGAGTTTACTTTATCCAAACTCTGATCACTTATTAAGTCAAATACTGCAGAGAGCCTCACAGTATCCTCATGTACTATTATTGTTATTATTACTATTATTATTATTATTATTATTATTATTATTATTATTATTATTATTATTATTATTATTATTATTATTATTATTATTATTATATCACAAAGTACAACCAGTTCAACTGAAATTTCCAGCGGATTATTTCTTGTTCCATTTTCCACTTCTGAAGAATGAAATTTCTCTTTTGAGAGGAAGATCTGCGACGTGGATGAACGTCCCAGCAACATGGTACGCCGTAACTGAGGCGGCTATTGAATGTATGAAAGACTGAAAAAAAAGCTTAGGCTTCTCTTGTCCGTCTAGTCTAGCACTTGCAATTTAGCGACTGAAAGGAGGCAGGAGGTGCGCCTCCTGATTACGTATTCATGCTCTTCCTGCGGTACAGTCACTGCTGGTTTTTACAGAGCTGTTTTCAAAATTTAAGTTCTATCAGCATTTTTACGCCAGTAAGAGTTATTATATTCTTCTTCTTCTTCTGCTTACCGGACTTTCCCTTGATTTATTGGGTCGGCACCTACGGTGTATTTGGCGATGTTTTACTGCCAGATGTCTTTACTGATGTCAACCCTATGTGAGAGAGATGCATTCACTATTGCATATTTGTGTGGTGGTTAATAGTGCGAAGTGTTGTACGGAAATAAAGGGAGGTGTATTAAGACGACGACAAAAATATACAAATTAATAATTATTATTATTATTCTGCGGTTGTCGGAGACGCCAAGACGAACATGAATACCCATTACTATGCCATAGAAATTAACCATATATGCTGTTAAAAAAATCCTCAGATCGGCCGCGAATTGAACGCGCGACCCTCTCACCCAAAGGTCAGTACGCTGACCGTTCAGCCAACAATTTGGTAATAGTTTTTATATAGTCTGAGGGGATATAATTATTGAATGGCTACACTACACAAGGAACCCAAAACAAATCCATGACACATACAGCCCATTTGGAGTCTGGATCCTATCTCCCCAGTCAGTGGTTATCCGCGACTGGGAAATACAAGTGTTTTATTCATTCATGCATGCACGATTACAGTCCAACCATAGAATCATTCATTCATTCATTCATTCATTCATTCATTCATTCATTAATTCATTCATGAAGTCATTCAGTTCATTCATAATGCCCATTGTAAGTCGAGGATAACTCTGTTGAGACTTGTGACATAAATAAATACTTGAGGTAATTCAACTTTAAGGTTGCGACAAAAGTAACATTAAAACAAAAATACAATTTTGAGATTGGGTGCAAATAGTAATTAGGCTTAACTGTAATGCTTAATGTAGTAATAGATAAACTAATAATAACAAGGAACATCTTGCATGTATCAAATGCAGCTTGGATTACAATAAATGATTACTCTCTCCTCATTTCCAGGCAATCCTGAACTAAGGGATGGGAGTATTCTATTCTAACAGCCTCGAATAGCTATGACGATTGCTGCTCATCCTGACGGCCTTCAGATATTACTGGTGCAATACGTTGTTAGCGTGAATCATCCTAAGCCATATTGATTGACTCTCATGACCAGGTTCACTGATTCTCATATCGCACAGTTTCTCCGATACTCTCACGAGGCTAAGTGAACCCTGTTTCAGTTCTCAGTCCAGGGTTTAAATACCTGAATTCGGTGGGAATCGAATCCGGGTGCTCCAGATAAGAGATACGCATTCTAACTCAACACCATGATGCTGGAATAATACTGTTTACAAAGGCGATTTCATAAATAATGCGACGATCATCTCTTATTGCGAAAATTCATGCAACCCCTCCGTGAAGCATAAAATGATACACTTGGTTCATATCATATTTGTAATATATAATATGCCGGACTGAGTGGCTCAGACGGTTGAGGCGCTGGCCTTCTGACCCCAACTTGGCAGGTTTGATCCCGGCTCAGTCCGGTGGTATTTGAAGGTGATCAAATACGTCAGCCTCGTATCGGTATATTTACTGGAACGTAAAATAACTCATCCAAACCAAACCCCATCCCGCTAAAGCCCCGAAAGGCCATGGGCTACCAAGTGACCGCTGCTCACTTCGAGGGCTTGCAGATTACGAGGTGTGTGGTCAGTACGACGGATTCTCTCAGCCGTTATTCTTGGCTTTCCAGACTGAAAAGAACTCATGCGGGGCAAAATTCCGGCACTTCGACGTCTCCGAAAACAGTAAAAGTAGTTAGTGGGACGTAAAGCGAATAATATTATTATTAAATATGTAATAAATAAACTATATTCAAATCGATAATACCCGTCTTTCCGTGTAATTCGTTAAAGTCAATTTATAACAACGTGTATTATAAATTGCCAGTTTTGCCAGTGTAACATTTGAAAATAAACTTATGCAGTAACACTTCGAATGTAATGAATTATGTTTTCAAAAGTTATCGAAAGTATTAATATGCGTTCATTATTGTAAAAACGAATAAAACATTACTATATTATTAAAGTATGAAGGCTTTCACGGCCGATGTCAATATAATAAAAATCTTCCGGGCTATTATGCCGTGGTCCACTCCTCTCGCTTCTCCCAGACGTTTCGACTACTGCTGCGGTAGTCATCTTCTGTGGCGTCGTGTAGATACGCTCTCCTGTACCCCGCTGGCGTCTGGGATATATTACTATATTACATTTTGGATCGTAGTGTTTAATGGCCCCTGTCTAGAATTTCATATCTTCGATACAACCACTTAGTAGTAGTAGTAGTAGTAGTAGTAGTAGTAGTAGTAGTAGTAGTAGTAGTAGTAGTAGTAGTAGCGTGATTCCGATCTGTGTGCTTGTAACTACTTGTGCGGCATGGTGTAACATGTGTCTGACATAACTTGTAGCAAGTTAACAATATTAAAGGAATCTTAAAAGTTAACTTCTACACTTATATTTGTTTTGCTTGTGTCTTAATTATCCCGGAACAGGCCCGAAGTTTTTGTCTCCGAAGTCGTGCCGTGTAATGGTCCCCAGACGTCGTTTTGCTGCTATTTGCCGAGAGAATTGTACACTCATTACGTCAGCCCTTAACTCCCAGCTTCCCCCAGCAAAAACTTGATTCAAACATCTCTGTATTTACCCTAACAATAATTAATGATGATAAGTTGAATGGAGTGACAGATGAAGTAATCTGCTTTCAGATTTACTTTCAAATCTCCTAATTATCAGCAGTGAGGTACGATAGACTCCCAGCACAATACTCCGTGTGTCTAATCTTGATGCAGAAATCAACCAGCAGAAACAAGCCAGATTAAGTTAAATACAGAAGCTCAAGGAAGACGTTTAAATTGATAAACACTCTAAGAACGGCAACGTCAATTCTTTAAGAAAATAATTTAGATGTGTCACTTAACAGACTACATATAAAGTTGGGGCACATTATTTCGTTCATAATATGGGTATAATAATAATAATAATAATAATAATAATAATAATAATAATAATAATAATAATAATAATAATAATAATAATTGCGTATGGCCTCCGGAGAGGCTGGTGCGGCTCTTTTTCTCATAGACAGCCTATTAGGCGACCTGCATGTCTGTGAAGATGAGGGCCCTACCTAGGATAATTTATAACGCTGAATACGCCACACACACCCAGCCCCAAGCGATTGGAATTAACCAATTAAGGTTAAAATCCCCGAACCGACCGGCAATCGAACCCGAGACGCTCTGAACCGAAGACCAGTTAGCTGACCATTCAACCAACGAGTCGGACTGTAATATGGGTATGGATGTAAGATGACGTTGATTCATAATATACATAGAACATTATGATAAACAATTTAATCTGTTTTCTCTTGTCTTATACCCTATGTAACCAACCAGGGTAGAACTGGAAAGAAATCGACGATCGTGGAAAATATATTTAAAAAATTCATTCATGAGTGGGATAAATAACCTCAATTGTGGGGAAGGATATAATGTCAAGAGGGGGTTCTCTAAAACGAACAGTAGGCAAACAATTTGGTGACAAAAGACACAGAGTCAAATCAGAAGAGTTTTATTGACACATACAGTAGCAAATTGCGCTTTACTTTTTTATAATTTTGATTTCAAAAGAATTATAGCTGGGTGATATCAACAATTGCGGCAGTTTCATTTTGAACAATACTTGTGGAATTTTAAAAGTGTCAATGTTCATGTCTGTAGTAGGGATTTCACATAAAACTGAAGACCATGTGACTACGGCCATGTTGTCGACAGTCGTTCACCTCGTTCTAAAGATACACCATTATCTCGGATGTTGAAGTTCAAATAATAATAATAATAATAATAATAATAATAATAATAATAATAATAATAATAATAATAATAATAATAATAATAATAATAATAATAATAATAATAATAATAATAATAATCATATAGGTTAGTCACAGTGTGCAAGCATTTCAATTCGACACCATTCAGGCACCTCAACTAAAGGCCTGCAAAAAATGGTTTAGACTGGATTCGACTTCGACCGGTCAGCGAACATAATGCGACGGCTGTACTCGGCTAAGTATATCATAAGGGACGATCTTGGTCCCAAGTACACCGTCGTTTATCAAATAACACCAGGTAGCTACCAGAATATAGGCTAAAGCAGCGGTTCATTATCACGTAACTAACATTAACAAGTTGGTACATAAATGACTTTTCGTCTCTTAAATGTTGAGCTATTTAATTATGAGACCAATTCCTGAGACTTCTGAACCACATTTACAATTGTATATATTTACTTCCTTCTGGTATAAAATTAAAATTTTGTCTTTGCGTGCCAGTGGTTCCTAAGCGACGATTATAAATGGTGTGTGTAAGAATTTGCCATTCCTAGCTCGTTACTCTAAAACTGAAGTTATATCCGGGTATATATTCTTGTTCTAAATTATTTAAATACACTGCCTGAAAAAAAAAGTTAAGTGCCCGGAAGGAGTGGTCCAATATTATCTCATTTCCGTATACATGCATACCATTAACGTGTGAGTACATGATTTGATTTACAAGGATCTGTAATGTGTAGAACGCCCACCAGAATGCATTCATGATGGCACCGTCCTGTTGTTGATAAGTTGTTACCAGTCAATTGCTATTAGTTAGACAGTTAAGCAAGACGTGCAGAGAGGACTATGTACAGTACGAAGCCAATTGACAGCTTTTGACAGAGGCCGCATTGTGGGACTGCATGAGGCTGATTGGTCGTGTCGTGCAATTGCCAGGCATGTGGGCCATTCAAATGTCACAGTGGCCCGATGTTGGACTCATTGGGTACATGGGGCACCCAATCACCTCGTGCAGGTTCGGGTCGACCAGAAAACACCACCGCGATGTAGGACCGTTGTATGGTGCGCCAAGCATTGCGGAATCCCATAACTTCGGAACTCGCCATTCCGGAATATGTACTGAAGATCTACAACATCCTGTGAGTTCCCACACAGTGTCTCGACGAAGCGCATCTGCCGGATTCGTGTCCTACCGCCCCATGCGCCGGTTGATATTGACACCAGAACACCAGCGCCTGCGTTTGAAGTAGTGACTTGCCCGAGAGGCATGGACAGAGGTCGAATGGCGTCGCATCATGTTCAGTGATGAGTCCCGCTTCTCCATAACCTCGTGTGCGGGGTTGGCTGCATCGAGGGCAAGAGGCATATCCTGCCCATATTGTGGAAAGACGCACAGGTGTAATTCCTGGCATCATGGTGTGGGTGGAGAGCCACAGGATACGTGTTCAGGTCACCCCTAATAGTGCCTCGGCAGACTTTGATGGCACAGCAATACGTCAGAAACATTCTGCGCCCGCACGCCCTACCCCTTACGTCACAGCATCCTAGGTCAGTGTTCCAACAAGATAATGCAAATTCACAAACAGCATGTGTGTCTATCAACTGCCTAGGGCATGCTGAGATCCGACCCGTGGCCAGCAATATCCCAGGACCTCGCCATCATTGAACACGATTGGGATGACATTGGAAGGGGATTACGGCCCAGTACCAACCTGCGGGATCTGGAGGGACAGCTGCAACAACTGTGGACGAACTCATCAAAGGAGAGGATCCAAAGGCTGTTTGACACCATTCCAACCCGCAAAAGGGAATGCATTGCGGCCAGAGGGGTGCGACACCCTACTACCTGGCGCCAACATTCCACCTGTAACTGCCAACGGCCTTGTCTCTTTCATCCCATATTGTAATCAGTTCACTAAAGGCACATAGTCTTTCACCATATGTACGTTCATTCACTTTCAACCACTCCTTCTGGGTGCTTAACTTTTTTTGTCAGGCAGTGTTATACAATTCCAGTACAGTAACTGTTTTAACGTTTGGTGGTTTTCCGATATAGCCAGGCATCAGACTACTACTTGTCTTCATACTTGGTCATTGAGGGCTCTAGATACGACTGCATAATAAACGGATCGAAACACAGTCGGAATCCATTATAATGACTCCCAAGGGACCGCCAATGAACGGTTGTTATATCCAATAGTCGCAAAAATCGGTTTTGCTTTTAGTTTTTGCTAAAAATATCATATCTGTAAGTTTTAGTCTGCACACTTACAGGGTTAATTAACAAAATTAAATTAAAACTTCAAAAAGTCACTAAGGTAAGGTAAGAGTGTATTCTGCCCGTAGGCAGGTCCGAACCTCCGCAGAGGTGTGCCTGAGCCGGAGTTTACTTACGGAAGGGTGGCCAGTTCCTTTCCGCTCCTCCATTCTCTTACACCCCACCAACAGCGCGTAGCAACCCATCCAAGTCTTGACTACGTCCAATGATGCTTAACTTCAAAAAGTCACTGAAATAAGTATTTGTGGAGTGGGACTGCGAGGAATTTCATTGGTTTACACTTGAAGAATAGTTCCATTTGATCGGCACATCGTTTGTTCTTTGATGCTTAAAACATCTAAGTAAAGATTCTTCAATATCTCTGTGCTTAGATATTCTGTTCCTCCGAATTGTAGAAATCGAACAGTGTGATACTCACAATTCCTTCACTATGTCTTACGTTTGTTTCCCAGTTTTATAATCGCCATATTATGTGAGACTTTATTCAGTATTAAACACTTCCATTTTCTTTTGAGTCCTCTTCACAGCGATGCTTCCCTTGACTATTTAACAGACAGACTGATTTGAAGTCTACAATAATAAGCGTTACATCGTAGTGGGCAATCACCAAATAAGTAACAAACAAAAATAAATGTTGGACATTAAAGCCGATACATTTCTCCTAAAATGTGATCAAAATAAGTAGTTTTATAGCCTATGTCGTAATAAGCGATGTCGTGCGAAGCGACTTTTAAATACAGTGTTCGTATAGGATTCAAACGGGACCATTAGATTTCGACGTTATATCCAATACGTCGTTGAAAGCGATGTCGCTATAAACGGGTTCATCTGTATAACACTAATACCTGCCGAATTACTGTATATCTTCATCATGCTACCTATTAAATATAAGTAACTTCACTACTATACTAATAAACAGTCAAATATTCTAACCCTTGGCGTGTAGATTTGGATTCAGTGAGTTTAAGATAGGAAACTTTCTACCACGACCCGACTCCGTAAATTTCCTGGAAACAACAACAACAAAACCTAGAGGAAAATATACGTTTATAATACTCATCAAAAGGCACTATGACTCAAGATCAGTCGTTTAGGTGTTTTATTGGACTATAATACAAGCCAACGCCTAGAGGATTCAGCTAAACTTCATGTACAGAGAAACACTAACTAAAGTAGTTTATTTTACGAAAATTTTCATTCTACTAAAGAGAAAGGCTATAATGACGAGTGAACTAATAGTAAATAGAAGGGCAGTCATCTAATAATAACACTTAAATAATGCATATATTGTTGTAGCGTGTGTAATTGGATGATGTGTGAAGCCACTGTGTATCTCATTAGGGTACAACCTAATTGCTGTTAATGCAATATATCTGCGGGATCCGACCGCAGCTGGAGCGAGTTATTGGGATGTATTAACACACGTTTTCCCAGTGAACGCACCTGCATTGGGCGGGACCTCTTCACGGATCAAAAGTTGGTGGCACGACCATAGCCGTCACACAGCTGACCTGCAACCCCCATTGCCACATGGCATCCCTTCACTTGTACTCAACTAGTCACAGATAAATTCTAAATGTGGAGTTCCAACTCAAATGAGCTTACTTCACATTTGTTAGCACAGTAAATTGTCTGCCTTAACGTTTGAGGCCACGGGTAAAAAGTTAAAATTTTTAACGTTTAATACAAGTTCCCTGAATAATAATAATAATAATAATAATAACAATAATAATAATAATAATAATAATAATATAAATATTAAGAATAAGATATATCATATTTAAATTCTGTGAAGAGTTCAAAGGAATTAAACCAGACAGACACACAAAGAGATCGGCGAAATACAAATCTATATTTTTAAGAGTTATCCAGTCCATCCGATCGTTCTACTGGACTGATTTGCTTCTTTTCTGTTTTATTCGCTCCGAAATTACCTGACGGTGAAACATCAGGCATTGGCAGGCTCCTATGTTCAGTAAACTTTAAGTAATCCTAAAATGAAATTACTGTACTAAATTACCACTCCAGTAATTGCAGGCGAAGGATTGCCTTAGCCCGCAGTACATTATGTACTTAACAGGTTTCATACAGATAAGGAGCAATACCAGAGATCGGCGAAGCTCAACGATCAAAAAAAGACAGGTGACTATAGGTAGAGTCCAGCACGAATGCGGATATCCGCGGATCCCCGCGAAGTTATTGTCTTGGCGGATGAAACTGTATTGGCAGTGCGGTAAATTTTGCTGATGATTTCTGAATAATGAAGTTTAGTGATTTTCACTAAGGCATACTCTTATCTTTTGCTTGTCGTCAGGCGATCCTTGGCATTGGTATTGGTGAACAGTGATATATAAAAAGCCTTGAAACCATAAAGTACCGAGCTCGATAGCTGCAGTCGCGCAAGTGCGGCCAGTATCCAGTATTCGGTAGATAGTGGGTTTGAACCCCACTGTCGGCAGCCCTGAAGATGATTTTCCGTGGTTTCCCATTTTCACACCAGGCGAATGCTGGGACTGTACCTTAATTAAGGCCACGGCCACTTCCTTCCCACTCCTAGCTCCTTCCTTTCCCGTCGTTGCCATTAGACCTATCTGTATCGGTGCGACGTAAAGCAACTTTTAAAAAATATAGGAGAACATAAAGCCGAAAATCTGGCAATAGCCTAACCGACTCTCGCCCGCGATGAATACAAGGAAGGAACAAACGTCAATTCGTCAGTAGTTGTAAGAGAAATCCCTCATGAACCTGTGACTGTAGGGGTTCTGGTGCCAGGAATCAGGCCTACTGTATTATGTTAATAGATCTATCCGTTTCAATACCTTGGATATAATATCCTGTAGTTAAATATCCGCAGATAACCATTCACGGATGCGGATTCGAATGCGTATGAAGGAAGTGCGGATGGGGATAATATTTTGTATATCCGCGCAAGGGCTCTAACCATAGTCAAAGCTGCAGTTTCAACCAAACTTGTTACACATATGACTTAATGCTGCCTGGAGAGAAATACTGTAAGGAAAAGACATCCCAAATACCTGTAGGGGTTGGGGCGCGGAGGGAGTGGTATGTTAAAAACGTTCTAAAACTACTTATTTTAGTGCTGAATCCATACGTTTCGGGGTTGCTGAGATAAATAATGACATTCCAGATGCCTTAAATATAAGTTCATACATCATCGGGATGGGGGTGAGAGGAGGTGGGAAGAAACTTTCCAAAATGACCGAGCTTGTGAGTATGTTGCAATATAGCTCTCAACCAAACTTGGTACACATATGAGTACCTGGAAAAAAATCATTTGGTGTAGGACAGTCCTAGCACCTCCCTACGGTTGGGGGCGGGGGGGGGGTGTTGGAAGGGAGTGACATCCAAAAATTAAAAAAAAAAGACTAATACTAGTGTAGAATCCACACCTAGGCATTGGTTGTCTATGGATAGGAAGAAAAATTGAGGATAATTCAACTACAAATAATTGAAATCATTATTACCCAAAATGAATCTACCTCCTGAAATAGAATCACCAACAACAATGCTTCGTGTGTAAGAGACTGCGCAGTATTGCTTTTGACAGCATGCCTGACGTGATTCTCAACAGAAAGTCGTCGGCCAGAAAACTCTCGATCCTCTACGTCTAGATTTCGCCTGTCAAGTCTTTCACGGGAATCATTTCCGCACGACTGTTTCTTTTGATGAGTCGCGGTTTGGTGGCACGACTCATTTCCAGTCAGGAAGCAACAGAGTCTGACACAAAGGAGCAAATCTGTAGATTCACTTGGAGTGCAATCCTTGGGAAAAGACTTATAAAACAAATGAAGAGAAAAACAGGAATTTAACTCACAACACAGGGAGCAGAGTTTACGAATGTCGAATGTTATCAGAACAGAAATTAAAAGAACACAGGTACACAGCTTCCAGACATAACAGGACGACTCTACACTTTACAGCTGAACCAATGCCCCCCTTAAGTTCTCACAACTTGTGGGATATATATGACAACATGTATGAACCCCAGTTGATCTGACTCGTTGGATGAATGGCCTTCGATTCAGAGGGCCCCGGGTTTGATTTCCGGCCGGGTCGGGGACTTTAATCGCTTCTGATTAATTCTTCTGGCTTGGGGGCTGGGTGTATTTGTCCGTCCCAACAATCTCCTCATCATATTCAGACAACATATCACCCTGCCAACAACCACAGAATCACGCAATAGTGATTACATCCCTCCATATATGGTTGGCGTCAGGAAGGGCATCCGGTCGTTAATCAGGACTATATCCACCTGTACGACACAGTTCGTATCCACGACCTCACAAGTGCGGGAAAATCGGTAGGAAAGGAATAAGAAGAAGAAGTATGAGCCCCAGTTGCATACATTTACCTCCGACTATTTCCTCACTTATTAAATCAAAATTAAATTAGATTTAATTACATCAAGTTGGGTAATTTTAGGATTATTTGTAATTTCAAAATATATCAAAGGGAATGCTGCTGTAAATCGGATAAAAATGTTGTAGCATGGAATAAACTAAATTAAATTCAAAAAATAAATTTCCATCTTACTGTTCCTTCTCAAAGCATACCAAGATCATCGATCGCATTTAGCTACAAAAGAAAGAGAATGGGTGGGAATAAATCGTAAGAAAATTATAATTTCATAAAATGATTGAAGCTCTCAAAACTCTTCATAATATTTTTTCTCTCCTTTCGAATTGTAGCATTTAGCTAGGTGCCTCCCATGGCGAACGCCTCACTTATGATTTCACGCCGTTTTCTGAGTAATCAATCTTCAGCTTCAATATTTTTAAAAATATATCTTTCTATGTTATTTAAGTTGCATATTTATCGTGGCAAGCGTGAAAAACATGTGAGTTATGAAACTAAATAAGAAACCGAATATATGGATAAAGTTGGAATCGTGGTTGGCATATCTGAAGTTAGTGATTCTTTCCTTCAGCACGGGATTCATCCATCATTCTTCGTCATCTGAAGTCGAAACAGATTGTCTGAATTAGCCCAGTCGCTGGATTAGAATAAGTTTCAACGTTTAATTTAGCGGAGCAGTTCTGCAGCATCTGTAGTGGCAATCTGAACATATCATCGTCTGATAACGCCACGTCGGATCTCCATTCTGTGCATGTCTCTCAGAAATCAGGAGCTCAACATCGGATACTACAGCACATAACAGTTGCTGCTAGACATTTGTAGCGCTAGGTAGTATAGCTTGCCCCTTCATTTATCTACTCGCTTGCAGCATCTGCTTCGGCTAGCATGTTAGGGTGAAAACGAAGAATAAAAATATTTTCACAAATGCAATTTGGAATAATACGGATAATGAGCTGAAGATGAATTCATAAAATGTGCGAGAAACAGATAATGTAGGGAGTGTGAGTAAAAGCAAACACACCCGTTATGTTTATATATTAGAGTCGGACTTGAGTTTGTACTGCATCTGTCGCACCAAATATTTAAATAGTGACTAATGAAGGTTATTAGCTCGTAACGAGTGAGCTGAACACCCTACGGCAGCCATAATTGGCTTGGCACAAACACTGGAAACGGCTTGTTGAAAAGCATGACAGCACTGAGCTTGTTAATCAAAGGGATAACCACAAATAAGTCAATATATGAACCAAGTGGAAGCACAGTAACACATCTAATAAACTGACCTGGCTATAGTGTGACAGGTGCTTTCAAAATATTACTTATGACGTGGTAACGATTAGTTAACAGAGAATACTGTTTCAAATTATAATGTATAATGTTGTATAATGCAGGTGACGGTGTCGTATTATAATGATATATTCGTCAGGGACTCTTCTTCAATATCTCGGATTGTACTAATATTTTTTCTGTACTCGGTGCTTCCTGCATCTTACGATACTTATCACAAGAGAAATTATATTGCAGCCACTTCTTTACTTATCAATGAGCGCTGTATACCTCCGCAAAGTAACGGTTACCGCTACCAGCTGCCCTCGGAGATCCGAGTTCGATTCCCGGCTCTGACAGAGATTTATGATTGGCAAGAGAGCCGACATGCGGATAAAAACACGCATGAAGTTTACCTCCATTGGCGTGTGCCTGAAAAGAGCTGCAAACCTCGAGGAAACTCATGAGTTTTTCTTACTGAGCGTTGAAGGTCAGAATGGACTGTAAGGGACACTATGAAGATGGAAATGGCCTGCACTGATATTAGGGTCTGAATAACTCAATACAAGACAATACCACACCAACTTCAATTCCCGTACAATAAAGGAATATAAAATTAAATGTGCCGACCAGCGTACTCTTACTATGCCTCTAGACTAGTGGTGAATAGCAGAACCAAAAAACGACATTTGGATGCGTTGACTGCTCGGTTAGGGGATTGAAGCGACCATTCTGAGTATAGATTTTTCTTTTGATATTTGTTTTAAGTCACACCGATACAGGCAAGTATTACTGGGATTACAGGACTGGGCTTGGGAATATAATAATAATAATAATAATAATAATAATAATAATAATAATAATAATAATAATAATAATAATAATAATAATAATAATAATAATAATAATAATGTTATTGGCTTTACGTCCCCCTGACTACTTTTACGGTTACCGGAATAGCCGGGATGCCGGAATTTAGTCTCACAGATCTTTCACATGCCAGTAAATCTACTGACACGAGGATGACGTATTTAAGCACTGTCAAGTACCATGGGACTGAGCCAGGATCGAACCTGGCAAGTTGGGATCAGAAGAACATCGCCTCAACCGCCTGAGTCACCCAGCCCGGCTGGTAATGAACCGACCTTAGTCATACTTACGGTACAGAGCCAGCAATTGTCGGGTTTGAAACTAGGAAAGTGCTGAAAATCAACATCAAGCTTGCTGACAGTGGGGTGGGAAACCACCATTTCCTGAAAGCAAGCTTGCAGGTACGTGACCAAAACTGTGTAACCAACTCGCTTGGCAGTATGAATTTACCTTGGATATTTTTTAATGGTTTCATGTCACACCGACTCACAGAGGTGTTACGACAACGATGGGAAAGGGCAGGGACAGTACAGTCTTAATTAAGGAACAGCCCCAACGTTTACCTGGTGTGAAAATCAGAAACCACGGAAAACCATCCAAAGGGGTTTCGATAATGGGGTTCGAGCCCACCATATCCCGAATAGAAGCTGACAGCTACACGACCCAAACCGCACAGCCAACTCGTTCGGTCTTCGGATTTTCTGCTCTTATTCTAAATCTAGCGAATGCTGTTCAAGTCTTACAACTACCCTACCTTCAAACGGTGACAGGATAGAATATATCCACGGTATTCCCCGCATGTCACATAAAGTAACTGCCAGGGGATTCCACATGGCTTAAGTGCGGCCAGTATCCAGTAATCGCGAGACAGTGGGTTCGAACCCCACTGTCGACAGCCCTGAAGATGGTTTTCCGTGGTTTTTCATTTTTACACCAGGCAAATGCCGGGGCTGTACCTTAATTAAGGCCGCGGCCGCATCCTTCCACTTCCTAGGACTTTCCTATCCCATCGTCGCCATAAGACCTATCTGAGTCGGTGCGGCGTTAAGCAAATAGAAAAAAAAAAAAGATTCCACATGGAGCGCGTGAGATAGCCATCATGGACCACTAGCTGTGTCTTGTCAATTACTTCTACTTACGTGTCCCAGACTTCTTACTTGTATTATTCCCATCTAACCTCTCTTGGTCAACACTTGTTCTCTTCCTGTGGCAACGTATTACGTTTGGGAAGCCCAGGGAATCTTTCCTTTCTACGCCATCAGCGGTCCTTTCTTTTGATTATAACTTAGTTCTTCTAAGGATCAGACCTTTTCCTCTTCTGATTAGAGTCGGGGTAGATACCTAACTATCTGGTTATCTTGGAAACTCCCCTTAAAACAATCACCACCATTATTAAATGTGAATTACCACTAGGCTATATGATGGCAAATTTCTTTCTATCCCGGTTCATCCGAGAAAATGTTCACATCAGCTATATTGATGTCTATGTGATTCAAGTCGCGTAACTGTGAGCTTGCAATCGGGAGATGGCGGGTTTCAATACCACCGTCGGCATCCCTGAGGATGGTTTGCTATTTTCACACGAGGCACTGGGGCTGTGCCGTACCTTAATTAAGGCCACGCCCAATACCTTTGCCAGTGGAAGTCCTTCCCCTTTCTTGCGTCGCTGAAAACTAGGCAAACATAACGAAACATAATGACCAGTTAGAGGAGCGCAACTGTGAGATTGCATCTGGGAGGTAGTGGGTTCAAAACCCACTGTCGGCAGCCTTGAGGATGGTTTTCCGAAGTTTCCAGTTTTCACACCAGGCGAATGCTGTACCATAATTAAAGCCACGGCCGCTTTCTTCACACTCCTAACCCTTTCCTATCCCATCGTCGCCATAAGACCTGTCTGTGTCGGTGAGACGTAAAGCAAATAATAATAATAATAATAATAATAATAATAATAATAATAATAATAATAATAATAATAATAATAATGGCAGTCCTAATTTCCTAAGTAATAACAGCAAAAGAGGAGTACAATTTAACATTTCCTCTATTGTACAGTTTTAATGGTCGAGGAAGTCAAATGAGAGGTTATGATATGCGCAGAGAACACAATTTTTAATATTTCTACTCTGTTTTGTGTTGTGGTTCATGTTTGTGGGTTACTGTAGTCACGTCCTAGTTCGTGAACCATGGGCAACGGCTGAGTGGCCTAGTAAGTGGTCCTGAGAGCCGGGATACCAGTTGCTATGGAATGGGAGTGGGCATCTCGGACATATTCTGAGTCGTGGCCCTCCTTGTGCTCAGGTGGCTAGGACTATACAATCCACCGGTGGTCCATAACCCGTTAGAGGAGAGATCCTCACTTGGACTATGTGCAAGTAGGGCAGCATCCTGCTTCATGAATCGACCGAGCTCAGAACATTTTAAGCAAGCCTCGGGCCTGACGGAGTAACGGAGTCCCACTCCCATTTGACAGGCGAGGGACTCCTTGGAAACAACTTGGCGAACGAAATGGAATTCGATGGGGTGCTATCAATATTAATGGGGCTTATGGAAGAAAGAAAGTAGAACTGGCGGAGTCAGCAAAGAGGATGCATCTGGATGTGCTAGGAGTAAGTGATATTCGGGTAAGGGGAGATAACGAGGAAGAGATAGGAGATTATAAAGTGTACTTGACGGGTGTTAGAAAGGGAAGGGCAGAGTCTGGGGTAGGGTTCTTTATCAGGAATACCATTGCACGCAACATAGTTTCTGTTAGGCACGTAAATGAACGAATGATGTGGGTAGATTTGTCAGTTGGAGGAATTAGGACTAGAATTGTGTCCGTGTATTCACCATGTGAGGGTGCAGATGAGGATGAAGTTGACAAGTTTTATGAAGCATTGAGTGACATCGTAGTCAGGGTAAACAGCAAGGATAGAATAGTGCTAATGGGCGATTTCAATGCGAGAGTTGGGAACAGAACTGAAGGATACGAAAGGGTGATTGGTAAATGTGGGGAAGATATGGAAGCTAATGGGAATGGGAAGCGTTTGCTGGACTTCTGTGCTAGTATGGGTTTAGCAGCATAAGGCTATTCACCGTTACACATGGGAGGCTAGGGGTACCAGAGCCATAATAGACTATATCTCAACCGACTTCGAATTCAGGAAATCTGTTAGGAATGTACGAGTTTTCCGGGGATTTTTCGATGATAAAGACCCCTATATGATCTGTAGTGAACTAAGTATCTCTAGGCCTAAGGTAGAGAAAGTGAAATCTGTCTGCAAACGAATAAGGGTAGAAAATCTCCAGGACGAGGAAATTAGACGGAAGTACATGGATATGATTAGTGAGAAGTTTCGAACAGTAGACATTAAGCAGATTCAGGATATAGAAAGTGAATGGGTGGCATAATGGGATGCTGTAGTAGAAACAGCCAGGGAATGCCTTGGAACAACTGTGTGTAAAGATGGGAAAAGTCGAACATCTTGGTGGAATGATGAAGTGAGAGCAGCTTGTAAACGTAAAAAGAAGGCTTATAAGAAATGGCTCCAAACAAGGGCCGAGGCAGATAGGGAGTTGTATGTAGATGAAAGAAACAGAGCAAAACAAATAGTTGTTGAATCCAAAAAGAAGTCGTGGGAAGATTTAGGTAAGAACCTGGAAAGGCTAGGTCAAGCAGCAGGGAAACCTTTCTGGACAGTAATAAAGAATCTTAGGAAGGGAGGGAAAAAGGAAATGAACAGTGTTTTGAGCAATTCAGGTGAACTCATAATAGATCCCAGGGAATCATTGGAGTGGTGGAGGGAATATTTTGAACATCTTCTCAATGTAAAAGGAAATCATCCTGGTGGTGTTGTGAACAGCGAAGCTCAAGGGGAGGAGGAAAATGATGTTGGTGAAATTATGCTTGAGGAAGTGGAAAGGATAGTAAATAAACTCCATTGTCATAAGGCAGCAGGAATAGATGAAATTAGACTTGAAATGGTGAAGTATAGTGGGAAGGCAGGGATGAAATGGCTTCACAGAGTAGTAAAATTAGCGTGGAGTGTTGGTAAGGTACCTTCAGATTGGGCAAGAGCAGTAATTGCCCCTATCTATAAGCAAGGGAACAGGAAGGATTGCAACAACTATCGAGGTATCTCACTGATTAGTATACCAGGCAAAGTATTCACTGGCATCTTGGAAAGGAGGGTGCGATCAGTCGTTGAAAGGAAGTTGGATGAAAACCAGTGTGGTTTCAGACCACAGAGAGGCTGTCAGGATCAGATTTTCAGTATGCGCCAGGTAATTTAAAAATGCTACGAGAGGAATAGGCAGTTGTGTTTATGTTTCGTAGATCTAGAGAAAGCATATGACAGGGTACCGAGGGAAAAGATGTTCGCCATACTGGGGGACTATGGAATTAAAGGCAGATTATTAAAAGCAATCAAATGCATTTGTGTTGACAATTGGGCCTCAGTGAGAACTGATGGCAAACTGAGTTCTTGGTTCAGGGTACTTACAGGGGTTAGACAAGGCTGTAATCTTTCACCTTTGCTGTTTGTAGTTTACATGGATCATCTGCTGAAAGGAATAAAATGGCAGGGAGGGATTCAATTAGGTGGAAATGTAGTAAGCAGTCTGGTCTATGCTGACGACTTGGTCATAATGGCAGATTGTGCCGAAAGCCTACAGTCTAACATCGTGGAACTTGAAAAACGGTGCAATGAGTATGGTATGAAAATTAGCCTCTCGAAGACTAAATTGATGTCAGTAGGTAAGAAATTCAACAGAATTGAATGTCAGATTGGTGATACAAAGCTAGAACAGGTTCGTAATTTCAATTATTTAGGTTGTGTGTTCTCCCAGGATGGTAATATAGTAAGTGAGATTGAATCAAGGTGCCGTAAAGCTAATGCAGTGAGCTCGCAGCTGCGATCGACTGTATTCTGTAAGAAGGAAGTCAGCTCCCAGACGAAACTACTTTACATCGGTCTGTTTTCAGACCAACTTTGCTCTACGGGAGCGAAAGCTGCGTGGACTCAGGATATCTCATTCATAAGTTAGAAGTAACAGACATGAAAGTAGCAAGAATGATTGCTGGTACAAACAGGTGGGAACAATGGCAGGAGGGTACTCGGAATGAGGAAATAAAGGCTAATTTAGGAATGAACTCGATGGATGAAGCTGTACGCATAAACCGGCTTCGGTGGTGGGGTCATGTGAGGCGAATGGAGGAGAAAGGTTACCTAGGAGAATAATGGACTCTTCTATGGAGGATAAGAGAAATAGAGGTAGACCAAGACGACGATGGTTAGACTCGGTTTCGAACGATTTAAAGATAAGAGGTATAGAACTAAATGAGGCCACAACACTAGTTGTAAATCGAGGATTGTGGCGACGTTTAGTAAATTCACAGAGGCTTGCAGACTGAACGCTGAAAGGCATAACAGTCTATAATGATAATGTATGTATGTATGTGTATGTTTTGTTCTTTAAAAAGTACAATTCTGTAATAAAATGATTTATTAGTGCGTCTATTTAATCTTTAGATATCTCTACTATCAGCCTATGTGCCACCTCTGGCGGGAGGACGGACCATTAAGACCGATATTCAAGGAAGAGACATTTAACAAAGTTCTTTCCCTTTCTTAAATCACGGAAAACGATCATCAGGGCCGGCATCGGTGGTGTTCGGATCCAGCGTCTCCTAATGCAAGTTTACAGCTAAACAACAGCTCGGTACCTTCATTATTATTATTATTATTATTATTATTATTATTATTATTATTATTATTATTATTATTATTATTATTATGTATACTTGAAACAGTGGTATATGCTGCTATATGATTGAATTCAAATTTCATAGTCGAAAGACTCTTTTCCCAAATGAAATACATAGGCCTAGCAGTTGTGAGGAATTAAGTGTACGATTTAACTGGAAAATTTGTATAGCCACTTTGTTAAGCATGGTAATCTCACGGACGATATATAAGTGAAACTATTATAGGCTTCTCGTATATAGCGCAAGGTTCCATTTAACACAAGGAAGCTCTATACTAGCTTCATCAGCTAGAGGCCAAGACTTGAACTTTTAATGCAGTCCTAAGAAAACAATTTGGAAAAGTGAAAGCCAAATTAATTTCAAGTCCTAAACCTACATTGGTAGGACTTAGGCTGAACAAGCACTACAAGTTAAAATACGGATTTTAGCATCTATATCTGGAGGTGGATTAAGAAGTAGAAAATGCATTATTCCTATTTTTGATATTGGTTTTACGTCACACCGGCTGTGATAGTTCTTATGGCAACGATAGGATAAGGCAGCAATAGGACTGGGAGGGAAGATCAACTGTAGCCTTAATTAAGGTAGGTCCCTAGCATCTGACTGATGTTAAAATGGGTGATGATGGCAAAACTCATCTTCAGGGCTTCCAACAGTAATAGTAGTAGTAGAAGAAGTAGTGTTTTCGAAGTCACTAATAACAGGTCTTTCTAGTTGCCGCCGTATAGGCGACCTGCACGTCTATGAGGATGAAATGATGATGAAGGCGACACACCCAGCTATGATGAATTCTAATATGAAGACCATTTAGCCAAAGCGCCGGACCTCGAAGTCACTGAAAAGTATGGACAATCGGACTACAGAGATCTATAATAATAATAATAATTTCACATCTGGAAAGGCCTAACGAGCTTAATTGCTTTTAATATTTGCATTCGATAAAATTAATAAGTTTCCTTCCGGGAGCTTAATTTATGATAATAATAAAAATGTTATTGGTTGTAAACCCACTAACTACTTTTACGAATTTCGGAAAGGCCGAGGTGCCGGAATTCTGTCTCACAGGAATCATTTTTACATGGCGATAAATCTACCAACACGAGGCATCATCTGATACCACCGCACTGAAACGCAATCGAAACTAGCAGCTTGACAGTTTTACATGTTTGTCGAGTAGTCAGCCCAAAGCCTGGCTGGGACCTCAGCAGTTCGCCATCAGCTGCCATAGATGGCCCAGGCATCACTGAATGTGTGTACTGGAGAAATGAGGAATGAGGTAGTTTCCCGTTGCTTCATTCGCCGAGCAGAATTTGCTGTTACATATCACTCTGCCAAGTCCACTGAAATGCACGCACCAACCGACCCTACGAGCAACATAATCACACCATTCATAACAGGGACTGACTGTATACGTAATGGTATTACTATTATCGTTTATACCTCAGTCATTTTCATATTCCCAAAGAGAAGGATAAGAAATCAATTGTTTTTCAAGCCCATATCAGTTGTCATTGTGTGCACTGTAGATATCACATCCTGCCATCAAATGCATCTTGTATGTGATAATTTGAAAATCATCTCCCATGGCGCAAACAGCCCAGAAGAGCCTTGGCTACCCAGCGACTGCTGCTCAGCCCGAAGTCCTGCAGATAACGAGGTGTCACGTGGTCGAAAAGACGAATCCTCTCAGTCGTTATTCTTGGCTTTCTAGACCGGGGCCATTACCTCACCATCAGATAGCTCCTCAACTGTAATCACGTAGGCTGAGTGGATCTCGAACGAACCCTCGGATCCAAGCAAAATTCCCTGTTCTGGCCGGGAATCGAACGCGGTGCCTCCGGGTAAGAGGCAGGCATGCTTCCCCTACACCACGAGACCGGGAAACCCTTCGTACATTCATTTCCTTACGGAGCACATTCCTTCTCGGATTCGGTTCCCAGTACCGCACTGCATTACTATAATAAATGTACAGATCATAGCTACGAGACTCCCGGGCTTAATTGAAATCTGAACCACAGAGACGTACGAATTAATTTCAATCTCGTACATGCTTATGGATTCCTGCTGTCATTTCTTGATGGATACAGTACTTTTGCATCCATCTCTTGGCACAGGCCAGAGTAAAGTGTAGCCTCCACTGAAGTCCCAGTCAACATCCATGGATGTGACAATATGGAAGCTGCAGGGGTGTGGGTAGTGCTGAGCAATGGCATTCGGAGCACGAGTAGTGCATCTGAGTGTTATGAAAGGTGCTGCTCATAGGGTCAGTCGTGCTGCAATAGTACTTTCTAACCCAATGAGGAAAGCAATGGCAAACTACCTTACTCCTCATCTTGCCTAGTACGCCTCATTTTGGTGCTGCCATTGGTCTTTGGTGTTTCCTTATAACCGCATAAGCTTTGGGGGTGCTATTTGAGGATCCAACCAGTTTCTGAGCTGATGACCAAATAGACAGACAGACATGGTTATGGAGGGAAAATTAAACATTATCTCCCTATAACTTGTCATAACAGCAATATCCAGTTTTCTTTGGTGCGATGAGTGATGGCCGCCTTGAACGATATTTTCTTGTAATAATAAATGAAGTACGTCGTTTTGCCGATTTCTAATTCTTGATTCTGCCATGGTACTATATATTTTATGGAATACGTGTATCATAATAATCATCTTCTAGTCGAATGTAATCAGAAATTTCTGTGCTTTATGGGTGTCTACGTTATCGATGTATGCACATGTATCGATGTTTAATATGAATATACATGTCTCTAATTTGAAATACGACACTTTCCACACTATCCTTCTTAATATAATATAATATAATATAATATAATATAATATAATATAATATAATATAATATCATTCTATCATGCAATAAATTATTTTTTCTGCTAAGGAAAATATGATACGCAATAGAATAAGACAAGTGGCATGTGTGATAGGGCACATAACATTTATCATACCTTATTAGACATCAACCGCACTGCGCATTAATTATCTACATGTATAATTTATATCCATAACACTTTTAATAGGAGTCTCATTTTACAGGGATGTTTTTAGGAGCGGCACAAATTCAGGTTAAAGACCGACGTTCGAGATAAATGTATCGACATACTTAAAAAAATTAGTTGTCCATAAGCACGATAGCAGCACGCGAGAGTTAGTTCATTTAACGACAGCTGTGTTAACTCCACTCGCGTCTGATATTTCGTGGTTGCACATAAGAGGTACTCTGAGTAGGTCATAAAACTGGAAAGGGTCGTAGTAGTAGCAGCTTCTATCTTCACCCATTTCATTTTCTTTTTATGTCAACTCCTTAAGAAGTTATTTCGTATCTCCCTGGCTGTGGAGCACGCGTTCACCGTTAAAATGTTATGGGAATATGATATCATCACTGAGTTCAAATTAGTATTTCGTAAAAAGTCACACATTCATAAGTAACACTGTTTTTGTTCTGGAAATTATTTCACACTACAACTTATTCTGTTACCTTCTCTTAAAGGAAATATAAATATCACAAAGTGGAAAAGTCGGTACTAACTACCATCTTGCTCTGCTCGGCTGACTTCTCTGTGTCATTCTCAGCATTCAATAGTTTCAGTTTTAACTAACAAGATCATGCAACAGGATTTATTTACTTCCTTTTCTTCTTCTTCTCTCTCTCTCTTTCTTTCTTTCATTCATTTTTCCGATTCGTGAATGAAATTATTTCTATTCGAAGTAATAGGAGGAGGTTCTTGTGCGTGAATGACGTTCGCGTTTTCCTCAAGAGGTTCCATTCTAGAAGTCCTAACAACGGAAAACATTCCATATATCAAAAACAAGAACTCTGAACAAGTAGTATTTCTGTCAAGATAGTACCTGATATATCTTCTGCAACAAGGCAACAGGTCGACACGTACTTTTCATTGAGCCATAAACCTATCGATATAACACTAATGGTTTTGGGCACAAGATGCACGCTTTAGTAAAATTGCTAGTGGTTTTACGTCGCACCGGCGCAGATAGGTCTTATGGCGACGATGGGATAGGAAAGTGGGATTCGAACCTACTATCTCCAGGATTCAAGCTCACAGCCGCGCGCCCCTAACCGCACGGCCAACTCATCCGGTTTAGTAAAATTGAAAAGTGTTTGATACAGTTAATATGGGCTCATTCCTCTATCAGTGAGGACACACTTAACACGTTTATTATACGGTAAGCGGCAGTTTTATGTGACTGTTCATATTCTGCTACACATCCAGTTTCCGGTGGAAGCCAAACCATGGGAACATTGTTTTTCATTCCAACTACTTCAAATGCAATGGCAAGGATTATAACCGCAGTAAGGAGGCCTTGTTTCCCTCACCGAGGCCGAAAGTGTAATAGAAACCCAACTGACTGTGTGAGTAACACATTCCATAGTGCACGGCTTTGACCTCAATGCCATCACCCCACGACCTAGGAGAAACAAGTTGGCCTCTTCTCCGGAGGCCGTGGGTTCGACTCCCAGCCAGGTCAGTTATTTTTATCAGGATCTGAGGATGGGTTCGATATCCATTGAGTCAGTGCGATAATAATTACTGAGGTGATATCTGACAGTGAGTTATTGGTCCAGAAAGCCAAGTATAATGACCGACAGAATTGGTAGGCCAATGCCCACCAGGACTGGAGTGCTATGAGTTTTGTTTTTGTTATACATTCATGCCTACAAATGCTATCTTTGTATTTTTGATATAATACAACAATAATTTTTTACTTGCTAAGACCCAGAACATATCTTTTGGACAGTCGAGTTCTATAAAACAGAATGTTTGGGACTAAAAAGGACAGTATTGTTCAAAAAAAGATAGACCCGATTTCCTTGTAAAAGAGCATGCTTATTTATACGTACTCATTAGCAAACTTGTTTCACCATTATTTAAATAATTCAATTATTAGAAAAACCTTTTGATTAGCGCTAAATTAAACTTGCCTGGGCGCCTGATATTGGCAATGTAAACTCGGCGGCGGCTCCCTTTTATTTGTACCTCTGTAAATGTGTTTCGGAGGGAGACAACCAAGTAACAAACTGAACAAGGCAAATTCAATTCCCAACGATTGAAACAGACTACTCAATGTTTGCTTTTTGCTGAGGATTCGAATATTTAATGTTGGTATCCTCTTAGAAGAACGCCAGGTCTCAGGAGGTTAAATAACCTCACTATTACCTCATGTTATGATCTCCAAGGTGGATGATATTTATCTTGAAATGCTACACATTCTCCCTTTCAATCCTCTTCCGCTAGCACGGAGGTCCCCACGAAGATTATAATACAGTCTGAAATACAGAAGTACTTCAAATAGTAGAAATAATTATACTTGAGTAGGTCTGCGTCAAGGGAGGCGAAGAACGGAGACTGCAGGACCACAAGGAGGTTAATTATGTGTGGTCTCGTTCCAGAAGTCACCCAATTATGTTCCTCTGAAATTAAGAAAAGAACTCTACCTAAATAAAAAGTAATTAGCGAAGGATGAAATAAAACTTTGAAACTTCAAAATGGTTATGAGAATCCTACAGTAAGTAGTACAAGGCCGCCTCTGTGGTGTAGTGGTTAGCGTGATTAGCTGCCACCCCCGGAGGCCCGGGTTCGATTCCCGGCTCTGCCACGAAATTTGAGAAGTGGTGCGAGGGCTGGAACGGGGTCCACTCAGTCTCTGGAGGTCAGCTGAGTAGAGGTGAGTTCGATTCCCACTTCAGCCATCCTGGAAGTAGTTTTCCGTGGTTTCCGACTTCTCCTTCAGGCAAATGCCGGGATGGTACCTAACTTAAGGCAGATTCCTTCCCTCTCCCTTGTCTAACCCTTCCAATCTTCCCATCCCCCACCTAGTCCCCTGTTCAGCATAGCAGGTGAGGCCACCTGGGCAAGGTACTGGTTATCCTCGGCAGTTGTATCCAGCGACCCAGAGTCTGAAGCTCCAGGACACTGCCCTTGAGGCGGTAGAGGTGGGATACCTCACAGAGTCCGAGGGAAAAACAACCCTGGATGGTAAGCAGATTAAAAAAGAAAGTAACCATGATTATATATAACATTCGACACGCACAATTCATTGCGATTCAATATTCACAGTACAGAAGCCTGGCTGATGCTCAATGTATCTGCTATGGCTCATGAGCGGGTGTGCGAGTTGTTCTCAATTGCATTATCATCAGATGTCACTGGTACTATCAGAAAAGGTCTCTTCCAAAGAACATCGTTTCACGCAGCCGTTTTTTGAACCCTTTTGAAATCTATCTGAAGGAGGTAATCATTGACCAGGAAATATATACTACCTCGCTCTTTTCAATACCTTCCAAAATCTTCGATATGTAAAGGCGTCTTAAGGACTGCGATGCGTACTGTGTGCACTTTATTTTTACAAGTTGCTTATAAGGAAAAAAGAAGTCTTGGGTGAAATAGGATTCGAACTCTCACGGCTTTGAGAATCTCGGTATATCTATGGAGCATAATTTCACGTAGCTACTTACTGCATGAAGGCTTACGCTTTATAACTCTGTATTCACGAGGAGACCGAAGTTGTCACTTTGAAAAATTGGTCATGAGTTATAGAATTATGGCTCTCTTTTAAGCCTTTCTTGAACGCTCTCACAGTAGTAATTACATACAGTAAGCTTTCACTCTGTTGTGTACCATTTACGTGCCACAATTTTGTACCAAAATTTGAAAAGAAAAAACACTGTTTCATAAAGTGAGATGAGACAGGACTGTCCAATACAGGCTTGTCTGCAATGGGTCGCAACCTATCACGTCCTCTGTGATACTGCTCAACTTTCTTTTTCTCTCAAAATGAAATGGTTGTTGGGCCAGTCAAGTACGCAGTTTTCCAGTGATAGATATAGGGATGGAAATAGTCTGTAGAGTGTACTAAAATTTCTTAAATATGATTACAGAAGTACACTCCGTTCTACATAAAAGAGTACAGTGCTTTTAAGACAGGCCTCAACTTACTACCTCTTGTACGGTTTTTACATCGTACGAGGTATCCTATATCAGGCTATATGAACCTAACGTGCTGTAAGATGCCATGAAAAATGCGAATGAGGGACATTAAATCCGTAACAGGTCGCACATGTTCAAGAAAAAAGAAATAAAGAACAATTGGGCCTGTAAATAGAATTAAAATACTGATAATGAACTGGGTGTTAAATGGCACATACTTCACGAGGTCATATCAATAGCAAGGTCGACAGACAAACAAGTCACATTCTCCTGTGTACGTGGCAGACGCTCAAAGCGAGCAGGAAAACCTCTGAGAAATCAATGTCGGCTTTAAACTATTCTACTTATAATTGTTTTTTATCATTTACAGGTATGTTGTAGTGTTACATTTCGTGTTTCCACTGACTGAAAATCTATAAGTTACAGCATATAAGTGAAACGTAGACTACAGGATTAATCCGACTCCCTCAAAAAAAACTGGATCATCGAGGTTCGAATACCGCCACAGTAGATGTAGATAGGTTTCGGCGTACAAGTGGGCACGGTTTGTCCGTGCTCCGACAGCTCTACATTCTGTCCAAACAACCGAGCAGAGGACCGTGGCTCTACACCTCTGCAATCGGGAGACGGAGAGAGGCTGGTCCCACCGTCGGCTGTCCTGCGAATGGTTTCTGTGGTTTTCCATTACCCTGCACTAAGTCAAATGCCGGAACAGTTCCTAGTGAAGGCCACAGCCACCAACCCCTTCATCTACTCCGAGCATCCCCTTCACCGAAATAAAAAATAAATCTCCCTGGTCTGGGGGATGGTGTTACCGTCTAGGGGGCCCATCGTCCCATTCAGACAGAATAAAGTTGAATGGATATAACAAAATCGCTTGAATATATTCCATATTACTTGTCACCACACAAACGTAATCATGAGGTTAGTGCTGAATGAGACATTCTTCACCAGGTCATATCAATAGCGAGGTCGACGGACAACCAAGTCACGTTCTGCTGTGTAAGTGGCAGTGGCAGACGCTGAAAACGGGCAGGTAACCCTCTGATAAATCAACAGCGGCTTTGATCTAATCCAACGCGTATTTTTAATTCTTAATTAAGGGTGAGACACCTTGCTGCACGACAGGAAAAGGCGGTGACAAATGAGCGGTGCACAGGTGGTGAGAGAGACGGATTGGTCGCCTTACGTCATCCACTGTGCTGTTGAGACGTACTCATTTTCTCTTCAACGAGAAAATTATTAGAGAGCAAGAAATGTTGCTGTCCCTCATGTTTTAAATTTACTGTATTGAAAAGTGTTGTCTAATTAATGTTAAAATATTGCACCATCTTCCATGTATGATTACTGAAACAGAGATTAAAAATTGAACTGCTCGAATTCGTTTTATTCTTCCACAGAACTTGTCTGCAGTAGTAATGTGGCGCAGTTCTTTCTGTCTTCTACTATATTTGGTATATGAGATACTATAGCGAAATAGACATTCCAAAATGTTATACCGACGAACTACACCTTGTACTAACATCAAATGATATTCTGTGGCTTCAACTAAACCTTCATTCTTAAATACATATACCGCATATTTTGATCACTTATTAAATGATTCTTTATTTTTGATACAATTTTCGGAAAGACAGACTACTCAACTACTCTTTTGTCATTACAAAGTTATATCCGTAGACACGAATACTTTTATTGTAACATGAAGGTTTACCAAATAGGCCGTATCCCCCAGGGTTCTCAATTTGCGCGCGTCCGCGGCCAACCATGGGACCTCTATATAATCTGGCTTTCCCTCCACGTACTAATGCATGCATATGGTTCGTCACTTCCGTGATACCTATACGAATTCCTTTGGCCAACACTATTGTTCTCTTCCAGCCGCCAGGAAGAATAATAGGATTGTGAGGCCTAATGTGTCTTTCATTCACATGCCCTTCATGGCTCTTCTCTTCATTTTCTCCATATTTTCATTACTACAAGGGCCGGGCACTACAAAATGATGTAAGAGACTGTAGGTACTTATTTTCAAATCAAAGCTAGAACAGCCACAGTGATCTATTTCATCAAAATTGGTTGGTCTATACAATTTGTGAATAACGCCTCGTGACAAGAACGAAAAGAAACTTATAAATATAAATTAATATGAAACCTGAACAAAAAAGCTTTAACCATATAAAAACATGTTTCTTCCAAACAAGGCGACATACTGATATTCCATCAAACGTAAGCGTAAACAACGACAATTATCTTGGAAATATATAAACCAAATGTTCCACTTGCCCCTTATAAATCTTGAAGACATGAAACTCATTTAACACTGGTACTCATTACGGTTGATGTAGCTCTGCTTGCAATTTTCCTACATTATGCGATAAATTTTAGACGGACATTCTTTGTCACGTGTTACAAATTTTATCGCCAATGGAGAATCATTTATAAATACAGCAATTGCCCGGGTATAACTGAACAGACGATAGGATGACATTCTATGCAACCTCAAGTCCATCCCACATACTACAGTCCACGGAAGGCATAGGTGATTGCCCACAGGTTCTGTGGTTTGTGATCTGCTCAATTACACTTCGAAATGCAACTCGCATTGACAGTTTTTATGTGATGGTCTGCGGACCCTCGGGTTTGCCGCTAGCCACATGGCAATGTGAACTGCCCTGTGTTGTGGTTTCATCTCGTTGGGCGACAAATATTACTGTACTACCTGAGCAAGATGAACAGTGTTTCGTTACGCCCTCCAATGAAATCGACAGGCTGATTGATCATGTTTAAACAAACATTCTTCACAACAAATGTACATCAATTCGGCTATAACAATCTCCACAACAATGCTTCGATATTACGTTGCTGTTAGCTAGGGTAATCGTGGTGACATTGGGTAGGAGGGATTTTATTCACCAACGTCCACAAGGAAATACGGAATATAAATTATAAGTACCTGAAAATGTGTAATAAGCTTAAATAATCTGCTTTAAAATACGTAGTCTTATCACATTTAAATAGAACTCTCCAACAAATTAGCATCAATCAACGATTCACAAATTGCAAAAGCAGCACAAACCTAATTTTCGGGACCTGCGAAACGTAGTTAACAATTGTATCATTCATGAATTTGTAATCGTCCCTCAATAATTTCTTTGATTCTTATAACCATAATTCTTCACCATGAACAATATGTTAATTTTCGCGATATGTTAACCCTCAATAATTACAGAGGGATGCCTGCAAACAGTCTGCAGGAAATTTAATGAGTTATGTGCTCAGTGAGAATTATTCAAATTGTATTCGAATTTTAATGGGTTCGAGCCCCATTGTCGGCTATTCTGAGAATGGTTTTGTGTGGTTTCCCATTCTCACTTCCAGGCAAATGCCGGGACAGTTCGTATTCATAGGCCACGGCTAATTCCTCCCACCTCTTCACCCACTTTCATTCATGGTCACTCAGCTCATCTTGATTGGTTCATCAAAAGAGGTTGTGTCAGGAAGGGCATCCGATCGTAAAAACTCGCTACGTTCATCTCACTGCGACACCGTAGAGAAACAGGACTAAAGGGTAGACATCATCATCATCATCATCATCATCATCATCATCTGTTTACCCTCCAGGTTCGGCTTTTTCCCTCGGACTCAGCGAGGGATCCCACCTCTACCGCCTCAAGGGCAGTGTCCTGGAGCTTCAGACTCTTGGTCGGGGGATACAACTGGGGAGTATGACCAGTACCTCTCCCAGGCGGCCTCACCTGCTATGGGGATGGGAAGATTGGAAGGGATAGGCAAGGATGAGGGGAGGAAGCGGCCGTGGCCTTAAGTTAGGTACCATCCCGGCATTCGCCTGGAGGAGAAGTGGGAAACCACGGAAAACCACTTCCAGGATGGCTGAGGTGGGAATCGAACCCACCTCTACTCAGTTGACCTCCCGAGGCTGAGTGGACCCCGTTCCAGCCCTCGTACCACTTTTCAAATTTCGTGGCAGAGCCGGGAACCGAACCCGGACCTCCGGGGGTGGCAGCTAATCACGCTAACCACTACACCACAGAGGCGGCAGGGGTAGACATACAAACAGAATTATTTAAGAACACTAAGAGTTTGTTCGTGCCGTTGCTAGAAAAGAGCAAGCATCTTCGTGCAGGCCCAAAGGCCCTAGAAGGGGTCGATTGTAACGGCATCCACTACCCGTAATCACGGCACTTAGTGGGGTAGAGTGGTTAGCTCTATGTCCGGCCGCCTTTGCCCTCAGGAATTAATCTGGTACTCATTTTTGGTGTAGGCTGAGTGAACCTCAGGGCCAAGTGCAACTGCGGAAGTGCGTTACTAGAGTCATGAACACAAAATCATTGTGCTTCAGTAGGATCTACAAGGGGGGTTTCGAATTTGTAAAGGCTCGAAGGCCACATTGGAAACCTCAGGTAGGATCGCGGACAGCGCTTTAATAATGGGGTAATCTTCGTAAAAGTCTGCCAATAGAACAAATGTACCAGGATTAAATAATACGCATGGTTCAACTGAAATTAAATTTTAATATCTTTAATTGTTTATAATACTATTTTACAACTGCATAAAAGAGTGAAATTAAAAAATAAACACTTTTATATCCAGGACAACTGAATTTGAAACAAGAGCACCCAACAATGTCAGTTCATTAGAATTAATATTTCACAAATGGCGAAAAGAAACAAAATACCTAAAGACAAACTTACATTAATAATGCAGGCAAAAACAAAACTTAAAGGAAGACAATTTAGTAGGAGTAGTGTGAAGGGAACAATAACCGTATGGCCTCAGCTACCGTGTGCAGACATTTCAAGTTGACGCCATCTGGCTGTCTGCTCGTCAATTTTGACTTCCGCTTTACTCTAGGCCCACTAGATGGCAGACCGAGTAAACCGAAGCTCTCTTGGGCGTCTATGGCTGAGATGTAATTAATTTTGTCGGGTAAACACCAAATGTGTCACCAGAGATCTTTGATATGCCGACACCGTACGACATGGAGTGTCGAATGGACTCTTTTCCGCCCTTCAAAAATCCGACTACCTCTGCCGGGTTTGAACCCGCTATCTTGGGATCCGGAGGCCGTCACTCTACCACTGATCCAAAGAGGCGGCTATGTAAGGTCTTAAAATCCCAGCAATGTACTTCCAGGAATACCACCCTGAAAATTTCTTCGGAGTGTGTAGCACTGTGTACCAGCCAGTACTATCAATGAAAGAAGAAAGAAGAATTGAAACCACTTCTTACACCAATGGCAATTAAAGTATTTCTTGGTATTGAATGCATGCTACGTTGCATAAAATGTTCACAGTAGGACCTAGCACTGGCATTTGTGAGGGCTCATTTTCCGCCCAAGTATGGATTTTGATATTTTAAACAAAAATAATCTATTAAGACTAAGTGAATAGTTGAAAACAGAAAATAATATTAAATTAATTAGATCTAGGGTCTATAAAGGATATACAAATTAATACATTTTTGAATTTGCATTTGCAAATTTCTTCACATTTGTTTAAAAGGCCTCGCGGGCCGCAATTTAGAAGGCCCTGATCTACAATAACAGTCAGTAGATTTTAACCACACTGCAACTTTTTACATAGTTCGACTTTTTTTTCAATTACATCGCACCGACACAGATAGGTCTTATGACGTCGATGGGATAGGGAAGTCCTAGGAGTGGGAAGGAAGCGGTCGTGGCCTTAATTAAGGTTACAGCCCCGGCATTTGCCTGGTGTGAAAATGGGAAACCACGGAAAACCATCTTCAGGGCTGCCAGCAGTGGGAATCGAACCCGCTATCTCCCGGATTCAACCTCACAGCTGCGCGACTCTAACCGCACAGCCAACGCGCACGGTAGTTCGAAAATATGCTACTGAGATAGGCACTCTAAATTTATAGCCATTTCTGCGGGCATGAGTTGTATTGATTTTATGAACAAAACAAATTACATCCCCAAATCGAACATGATATGTAACTAATTGAGGAAAAATTACGTCCCATTATATAGAAGCCATTAAATAGAAATACATCGTCAGTTTTACGTTAAGCGCTTAAAAAAATATAACGAAGCTTCATTAGAAAAATAACGTGAGGAATGGACAGTTCGAGGCTCACATGGAAATTAAATTAGCTTTTTCACGAGTACTGCAGAAAAATTCAATTTTAATTAATTTAAACAATATGCTACATGGGTTGTTACTGATGGTCTGTATATAATTGCTGGCAATTGCAACACATGAGGCAGCGGTTTGCCCTAGTAACTCTATCTTTGTTAATGTTGGCAGCAATAATCTGCGGGTTATCATGGCTTCAATCGCAGCATAGACCAATTTAAATGCGTTTCTTTTTACAGATGTCCTTACTTTCAAGTGCACCCGCTTCGAATTTAAGATATGTATTAACAATATGAATCCATTTAAACCGTGAACATTCAACACGCGGGCTGCTCCTTTAAAGTGGATAGAATAATCCTACCAGCCAGCTGTTCCGTATCGCTCACCTACAGCAATCTATAAACACTGCCTAGGGTCAATGATCAACCTCTGCTGTACATTTCTGACAAGGGAACTGTGTAGGTTGGATCAGACCAATTGTAATTAAACTTCGTAGGACAGTGAATGAAGACATTCGTTCGTTCGTAATCCGTTTACCCTCCAGAGTCGGTTTTTCCCTCGGACTCAGCGAGGGATCCTACCTCTACCGCCTCAAGGGCAGTGTCCTGGAGATTCAGACTTTGGGTCAGGGATACAACTGGGGAGAATGACCAGTACCTCGCCCAGGCGGCCTCGTCTGCTATGCTGAACAGGGGCCTTGTGGAGGGATGGGAAGATTGGATGGGACAGGCAAGGAAGAGGGAAGGAAGCGACCGTGGCCTTAAGTTAGGCACCATCCCGGCATTTGCCTGGAGGAGAAGTGGGAAACTACGGAAAACCACTTCCAGGATGGCTGAGGTGGGAATCGAACCCACCTCTACTCAGTTGACCTCCCGAGGCTGAGTGGACCCCGTTCCAGCCCTCGTACCACTTTTCAAATTTCGTGGCAGAGCCGGGAATCGAACCCGGACCTCCGTGGGTGGCTGGTAATACCACTAACCACTACACCACAGAGGCGGACGAATGAAGACATACTCCCGTAAAATAATATTTACTCATTTAAAAACCGCCCAGTTCCTTGGCTGAATGGATAGCGTAGTCGCCTATGGGTCAGTGGGTTCGATTCCTGGCCAGATGGGGATTTTAATCTTAAAATGTTTATTCCCTTGGCTCAGAAACTGGGTGTTTGTATTGTCCCCTTCATTTCTACAATTCAGACACAACGCATAACACTATCCCCCACCACAAACACGCGCCGTTCCCGCACACGGCAGACGCCGCCCACCCTTGTTGGAGCATCACCTTTACAAGGGCTGTACCAGTCTAGAAATTGCCGAACGAAATTATTATGATTTAAAATATTAATTTTATTCTGCAGTTTTCAACGGAACGTGGTTATCGAAGGCATCGAGTGCAATGAAAATTTGTAGGATGATCGATTAAGAAAATAGAAAATCGGTGCACGTCTGCAGTTGTTAGATAGGCTGTCCGCACCACGACAACATGAGTGATTTTGAGAGCAGTTTCTCATTTGTGCTAATAAAATATTATATAATAGCATGCATGTATGTATGTAGATGACCGATATTTCATAATGCATACTATTTAGCTTCCATTACAAACGATACAGAAGTATTAAACTCTAGATGTATATATCTGTACCGAGCGAGTTGGACGCGTGGTTAGGGTCGCGTAGTCGTGAGCTTGGATTCGCGAGATAGTGGGTTCGAACACCACCGTTGAAATCCCTGAAGATGGTTTTCCGCAGTTTCTCATATATTACCATTTTTACACCAGGTAAATTCTTATGCTGCACCTTAATTAGAGCCACGGTCGCTTCCTTCCTACTCCTAGTCCTTTCCTACTCCATCGTCGTCTTAAGACTTATCTGCGTCGGTGTGACGTAAATCAGATATTGAAGAAAACAGAACTATCAGTATAATTTTACAGTGAAAATACATTATGTCATTCTTCTTCAACATCAACCAAATGCTTAGAGCCGCCGAGCTATATTGTAGCAATCGATTATAACACTACCGTTGCTTTTACGGCAGAATCATACCATTAATAGGACCTGTTGATTATTCAAGTTTCATTGAAATCTGTCTGGTCCATCCCAAACAGTTCCCCTTGAGGTTCATTTACAGACTAATTTAACTTCTCAGCATATTAATTTTCTAAGGTGAGAAAGAAAAATGAATCTATCATGTACCTTATCAAATTTCTCCGCCCCTAGCATGGTCCGGTGTATGGCGTTGTAGCTTTACGTTCGGCCACGCCGGGTTCCATTTCTGATTATAGCATAAATGTTAGAATTGTACCTAACATTCAGACCACGGTCGTTATCATCCAGTTAATTACAAAATAGAATATACACTTCAGTATAGAAACCACATTCACAGAGATTATCAGAGACTTTTCAGACGCACTATGTATACAGAGATGCTGCATCGATGTTCCGAGCCCATTTCTTCAAAATCAGCATCATAACTCCACCCAAGCCAGGTCACTGAATGTGGGATTTGGGAAACAGGTGAGATTCAATTCAACCAATGGTTATTGATTATGTTTTCCTTGACTTCCTCTTTCGATTCTAAGGGTGAAACTGTTGAATATCCAAACAGCCTTCGAGTTAAGGAAAAAAATTCACATCCCTTGTTTAAGCCACGGTCGTTTCCTTCCTAATCCCCCGTCTATCCCTTGTCGAAATCATATTACTTTCTATCTCCATAAGATTCTTATTTCCATTTTATCACAGCGGATGAAATTGACTGTATGATAGACCGATTACTTTTCACAAACGGGTATCAGGGTAGAGAAGGTCAGCTATCAGTGGAATAACGGTCGTAAAAGAGAGATTATCTGCTCAGTTCGAATGCTAAATTCAACTTGGAGGATAAAATGATTAAAGAAAAAGACGAGAGTTTTCAGACACAGTAGTCGAGATTTATTCATACGAATGTTTTGTCTTAAGTAACCACCTCTTTTACAGTAAACCTAAGGACAGATGATGGTAGCCTATTTCATACAGGGATAATAAAAGGTAAGCTTAAAATGTGAATGTAAAAAAGAGCTGTGCATTGTCAGTTATCCGAATCGGCGCCTATTACAATCGATAAACATTAAACCAATCGATTCTAGTCAACTCTGCTTCGAGCATGCCGGCCTAGTTCAGGTGCGACGACCTAACTGAACTTGCTCGGTTGCTGTTTCCAGCCCAGACAAGGATATAGATCTATGTATTTGCCTCACATACGAATGAAATATGCCGGCCCCACGGTCTAGGGATAGAGGGTCTGCTTCTCACCTGGAGGCCTCAGGTTCGATTCCTGGCCAGGTAAGGGAATTTCACCTGGAGCTGTGGGTTTGAGGTCCACTCAGCCTACATTCAGGCATTATCTGATGGTGAGATGGCAACCTCAGTCTGGGAAACCAAGAATAATGGCCGAGAGAATTCGTCGCACTGACCATCCGTCACCTCGTAAACATTGATGATGATGATGATGATGATGATGATGATGATGATGATGATGATTGTGGTTTAAAGGGAACTAACATCTAGGTCATCGGCCCCTAATGGTACGAAATGAGACGAAATGGTATGGCAATTTAAAAATCCATAATCCTCCACTGACCAGAATTCGAAAACGTGAGGATGAAGAATGAATGGATGGATATGAAGTTAAAACAATTAGTAGATCCGACCCGCAAGGCCCCACGTTCCCAGAAACTAGCGTTAAATAATACTGATCAAGGGATTGCGTTTACAGCACAATACTGAACCGATGATGCTTGTAATCGGAACGGGTCCAAAATCCAGGTCATCGGCCCCTCAAAATGGTACTTATCGCTAGGAAAACAGAACCATGCTATCTGTCATGTTGCGGTACTAATCAAAAGTAGCATAGACTCGCGGTATGCCACACATTATGATACTACTCACAGGTCATAATATTCGCACATGTAACACAGACCTATAATGTTTCGCACACTGCGGCGCTATTTACAGGCAACGCAAACCTATGGCGTTCCTCACATAAGTGGATTAACCACAGGGACACGCACTATCCCGTGGTGTTCCTCACATAGTGGGTACTATGCATAGGCAAGGTAAGAACCATTGTGTGGCTAATCCCATGGTGTTGCGCATATAGGGGTACGAATCACAGGTACTGTAGAAGCCGCCAACGTACTATATTGCTACTAATCACAAACCTATTGGGTACCTAACATAGTGGTACTACGCGCAAGTGAAAGAGCGACCCATGGTGTTCCCGCGTGGTGGTACTAATCACAAGTAGTTTCATGGTTCTAGTACAATCTTTCCTTGGTCGCCCCTTTTAGTCGCTTCTTACGACAGGCAGGGAATACCGTGGGTGAATTCTTCGTCTGCGTCCCCCACCCACAGGGGACATAATCTTCGGGCTGGGCAGCTGTCGTTGGAAGGCCAAGACCCACCAGGGATTAACTCAGCTGAATTCCGCTTAACTGACTTTCAGCTAACAAGGGGACTTTACAAACGTGTCCCAATCGATTTGATTCATTTTCAATATACGTGTACAACATGGCGAGAAATTTCACCCGTTCAAATTGCATGACACAACTCCCAACCAATTCTGAGAAAATTGAATTTTAGTATTTCGAGAGTGCTTCATACGACCGGCACGGGACACATCCCACAGTGAATGCGCAGCATAACTAGCTAACTCTCCGCTTCACAGGTTCGTGATCAACTGATGGAATCTCGCTCCAGTTCTAAAAGTGCATTAACCTTATTTGTAACCTTGCTTTGGGTCAAAAACTGGATCTAGGGCACCTCTTTGACATGGATTGACGTACCTTCCGAATGTACAACGCAGTTTTACTTCCCATTTTCCTTCTGATTCTAGTAATACGAGTTTGAAGTATAACATTTGCTTCCCTAAACGCTGCTTGTCATTTCCCCTGAAAAACAGAACTACGTAAGCTTATTGGCACAGTATGCAGTCGACAAGTGCATATTAAACACATTTATTCCAAACGGCCATAGCATGAGACGAGATATGCAAAGTCTGGCACTGATTCTTCCCTACAGTCCACCAAGTTATTGCGTCAGGAAGTGTATCTGGTCAGTTTAAGTCATTTCCCGTTGAAATAGAACTGTAAATGAGTTGCGGGATTGTGATCGACTGCAGGGGAACCTATATAGACAATGTTATGAGATGAACAGCGGACAATGGTAAATGGGATAAAAAGTCAGGTTGTAAGTTTCACCAAGTCCTCTCAGTTTTCATTAAGTGTTGATGGGGTGGTAGTACCTCATGGTGATCAATGTAAGTACCAAGGTGTTAGTATAACGAATGAATGATCTTCATTGGGGTAATCATACTAACGAGTTTAAGTAGAAAAGTTACAGATCCCTTCACATGGTTATGACAGTATTTAGGAGTTGTGGTATGTAAAAGAGAGGGCGTGTGAGTCTATGATAAGACCTCAATTAGACTACGGTTCCAGTGTATGGGATCCACACCAGGACTACTTCATACGAGAAATGGAGAAGATCCAAAGAAAACAGCACGATTTGTTTCGGGTTATTTCTGACAAAGGAGTAGTGTTATGAAATTATTGTAAACTTTGGGCTAGGAAGACACGGGAGCAAGGAGGTGAGATGTTCGACTATGTGGTATGTTTCGAGCTGTCAGCGGATAAATGGTATGGAATGGGATTAGTACACGAATAAGCTTGAGCGGAGCTTTTAATGTAGGAAAGATCATAATATGAAGATCAAGTTGGAATTAAAGAGGACAAATTGGAACAAATACCGAAAAAAAAATGAAATGGCGTATGGTTTTCAGTGCCACGAGATCCCAGGTCGGGTTCGGCTCGCCAGATGCAGGTCTTTTGATTTGACTCCCGTAGGCGACCTGCGCGTCATGATGAGGATGAAATTATATTGAAGACAACACATACACCCAGCCCCTGTGCCAGAGAAATTAACCAATGATGGTTAAAATTCCCGACCCTGCCGAGAATCGAACCCGGGACCCCTGTGACCAAAGGTCAGCACGCTAACCAATTAGCCATGGAGCCGGACGGAACAAATACTCATTTATAGGGCGAGGAGTAAGGGATTGGTATAAATTATTAAGGTAAATGTTCGATAATGTTCCAAGTTCTTCCAAAAGATTTAAGAAAAAGCTAGTTAAACAATTGATAGGAAATCTGATACCTGGGTGACAGCCCCAAATGCAGATCATTGATGACTGATATGCAGTTATAACTAATTAAGCAATGTGTCGTCATTTTCACAAGATAAAGTAGGATATTAATCCATCAAAATTTCAGCCCAACTAATGTGTAAAGGAAGTGTCAACAGAAAGAACACACGGCAGTGAACAAAGTATGTCAGAAATTTCAAGGAAATGCACCAACTGTTACTTTGAACTCCCCTGTAACAGAAATGAATATTTGAAATTGAAACATAACCCTCGCTCATTCAAACACACTGTATAGAATTCACAAAAGGATACTTCCCATCGGTGTTCATACATTAGAAGCTTCTACTGTGCCGGGCAGAGTTGTGGCGCCATACGTATAATAAATCATCATGCTTCATCGTTCCAAACAGCACTGTATTAATACAATGTTTATCAAGGGAAGAGAAGCGAACTTTTCTCCCTCAGGCAGCTTGCTCTTTGAGTCCATTCTCCTCCCTCCGAATCGAGCTAACCACTGCTGTCGTCGGACTACGCATGCGAATATGGAATTAATAGTATTTCGTTATAAGCTCATGATTTATTATAGGGTCGTCCGTGGAAGTCTCACCCCACCAACCACCCTCCACCAAAGTGTGCATCCTCTGTGCCTAGGAGAAATAACTCAAGCATGATTTGTTGCTAATGTGATGAACAGTACATGGGTCAAATGTCAGACGCGAATTACAGTACTCTGGCAGGAAACTACTACATGGAATTCACTAGCTTGGTTCAGGTGGTAGAGTATACTTCGGGAGTGGAGGCTGCGGTTGTACATCTGAGTAGAAAATCAAACTCCAAAACTTCCTGCACAGGTGCGGTTGTCACATTTTGAACGCATGCTTGTTTGGAAACCATCAGTCTAGGTGAACATCGTCTCTAAAATTATATCTGAGTTCCCAGGGGAATTACGCCTTTCATTAGTTTAAATTGCGTACGATTATTTAACTAAGCAATTGCAAATGGTACTTAAACAATGTTTTGCATATTTTAAAGTCAATTTTTGTATATAAGAAATCATTTGATGCAAGACTACCAAACACTTTTCATCTTTTAACATCAATTATACGATAAACCAAGTCTAAGTGCCGCTCAAAGACACGCAGCACTCTCCCCACTACCAAGCAACAGTGCATCGGCATAGCTACGACACACAGAAACCATTCGTGTCTCGTGAATCAGAGCAGTGTAGCCGAGGTGTGGAGGAGGATTGTACGTAGTAGAGGCAACAGATGAGAAGCTAACCTTGAGCGTAACAGAGACGGGGTTTCAGCTTTAGAGCATAGTACATGTATGATATCAATTATCTCTATTAGTTCATCGACAAACATATCAACAGCACGAAATCACATTTTAAAATGTATATTCTGCCATACCTATAAGAGCAACGTTCACGGAAGGTATAACATGATGAGTCATAATTACTTTTGTGTTAACATTAGTCCTTCCATGAGAGCATTACAAGTGTATGAAATAAAACGTATTTTACTCTATTAAAATGGGCTCGCAAAAAGAAAATATACTGATCAAGAAGATCAATTTGGTCACTATTTAGATGTTCGTAACTACACTGTACAAATCCGTAATAGGATGGGGTGTGGACGAATACGGCAATAATATGTCCTGTTTACATAACAGAGTGCTCCACTGTCATCCGAATGCTTGGGAAGTGTCAGTGTCCGTTGAAAGGCAGGCATGCCTCAATTCAAAGTGTGTATGCGAAGGTTGGTCTGTTTGGAGCGTAGCGTTTACAAGTCATCTTAGATCGCGCGGACCGAAGTAGGCAACGGGGGAAGCAATTTCCATCGCAATAGGCCACTCGTGCACTTATACACTTTTAAGAAGGCTAATCGCAGAGGCGCGTTGCGAGAATGCTAGCTAGGAGTTGGTCAGAATACGACTTAGTATGTTAGAAAATGTTTGCAGAAGACTGGAAGTGCTGCCAGGCAACCTGGCACGGGCTGTCAACGAAAAACAACCCGAGGAAATCATCGGTTTGTGCGTCTACAAGCTCCCAATAAATCGATAAGTTACAGCACGAGCACTACAGGTGGACACATGCATCTGGAGTACGAGTTAGGAAAGAAACAGTCAGAAACAGGCTGCGAGAGTACAATTTACGATCACGACGACCCACTCAAATACCTGTACTGGACAGACAACATCGTGGCAGGGGAGTGCAGTGGTAAAGTTCATCTGCACTGGCAGCTAAGACACTAGCGTCTTATGCTGGTCTAGGATGAACCCTGTTTCACGTTATATAGTTCAGATGGGCGTTTGAGCGTCTGGAAGAGACATGGGGAACGATTTCATCTGATAACTGTACAATCTACCCTTGCTTATGGAGATGAATCTGTTATTGTGTGGGTAGGCGTAAGCCTTAACGGGACGTTGACGGGATCTTAATGCCACGTGTGATTCCTCACATGAGGCAAATTGCAATGCTCATGGATGATAATACTCGAGAGTATGATACCAAAATCGTTCGGAGATTCCTGCAAGAGCATTAAGTGGAACGAATGGAGTGGCAATCCAGACGTTCTAACCTGCATCTGATCGAACAAGTCAGGGACCAACTAGAATAAGGTACCCCAGCGACAAATCCACCACACCAAGGGCTGCAGGCATTTAAAGACGCCCTTTAGGAAGAGAGTGGACGTCTTCCTCAACTGAATGAGCAGCGCCTTGTCAGAAGCATGAGGAGGCGATGTGAAGCTGTTATCCATGTTACGGGCGGCAGTAGGCTACTCTGGTGTCGTGAAAGAGTCGACTGGAGAGGGGAATGACGCTCTGTTGTCTTCAGTGACGAGAACAGGTTCCATCTGTATGCAAGTGATGGACGTACAAGTGTAAGGCGTAGACCTGGTGAGCGGCCTATTCCAGGGTGCATTCGCCCACAACACCCAGGACCCACTCCAGACTTCATCATGAGGGGGACCATCAGTTACTACTCGCAGTCACAGTCCTTGTTTCTGCAGGAAATGAAATGAAATGTCGTATGGCTTTTTTTAGTGCCGGGGTATCCCAGGACGGGTTCGGCTCGCCAGATGTAGGTCTTTCTATTTGACTCCCGTAGGCGACCTGCGCGTTGTGATGAGGATGAAATGATGATGAAGACACCGCATACACCCAGCCCCCGTACCACTGGAATTAACCAATTAAGGTTAAAATCCCCGACCCGGCCGGGAATCGAACCCGGGACCCTCTGAACCGAAGGCCAGTACGCTGACCGTTCAGCCAACGAGTCGGACGTTTCTGCAGGGTAACGTAACGAGTGCCTGCTACATTGCACAGATTGTTGGCCCCGTGCTATTGCATTTCATCGACAGGAAGGTGGTGTACAATTTCAGCAGGACAATGCAGATCCACATACACCTGCTCCGACGCAACGTGCTCTACGTAATGTACATCAACTGCCCTGGTCAGCAAGATCACCGGATCTATCGCCAATTGAACAGGTATGGGACATGATGAAGCGGGAAACGCGTTCCCCAAAACCTGCAAGAACGTTTGCAGAATTGCATCAAAAGGTACAGGATGTTTGGGACAATCTAACGCAGCAGGGGGACACTGTGTATTGATGCGACTGTTTGGGCATCCTTTACTGCCACATGTGTGTTTCATTTGGTCTGAATTTGTAATCATATACTGCTGCAATGATGAACTACCTGCCACATCGCTTGTGAGTAAAATTACTTTTACTTTGAGAATGTTGCATGTTTTTTCCCCGGCAGTGTATTAGGTCTACAGTGGAAGTTAACCTAAAGATGTTTTAAATGTCAGTTTGGGACTTGTAACGTTAGCTGAGAGCTGACGGAGAGTAACAGCGGTGACCACCATACTTAAATAGCCAGCAATACTTTTGTTGCAGGAACACACGCATATTATATAGTTTTGGATTCAGGACAGTTTATCTTATTTGAAAAGTGAAAAGAAGTGACTTTTCACGTCCTGGTGCTCTTAACATCAACCCATCGACATTCGTATAATACACTGATGAGGAATTGAAATAGAGATAGTTCGTGGCTAGTATCGTGTAGTGCCCCCTGTCACCCGGATGACGGCGGCGATGTTCTGGAACATGATACCAGAATCCAGTCTCCCATAATGCACAGAGACTGTTAGGAGCAGAGCTCAGAGCGCACAAACACTTTCGACAGCATCCCAGATGAGCCCAATAGGACTGAGGTTGGGCGTACCTGAGAGTCAGGCAAAAATCCTCGAACTAATCGACCACAATTCGGAAGTGAAACGTTGGAGCATTGTGTTACCATAGGAACAGCACACCCGGATAGCTCTGGGGGTGAACTGATAGGTGGACATTATCTGACGGCAAGTTCCTCTATCGTTCACCGATGAGAGACGTCGGTGGATATACCACAGGTTCCATTTCATTCCATGTGAACAGTCCCAGTAGTATTATATTTACCAAGCCTACCTCTGCACCATTTTGCCAAAACGCAGCTATCTCAAATTCAATTGCTCATGTAAATAGTCTGGTAACTACCGGTAACTTTTACTTCAATATGCACACTTATTTTCGCAACTGAATGGTGTTTACACTAAAAATGCTAAGACTTATAGATGAAGTCAATTTCTTTCTAACAAGATTTGAAAACTTAAGTCAGCAACACACTCCAGAATCACTGAGATATTATTACCGAATATTGTTTCTTAATCCTTACTTTTCGAATCAATTTGTCTCATTCTTGTGCTACTAATTATTTTTCAAGCGTTAAATTACTTGCGTCAAACAAAATAAACCTCCCTTATTATTATTATTATTATTATTATTATTATTATTATTATTATTATTATTATTATTGTTATTATTTTATCTTTATTAATATTTTTATATATTTACTCATTTTTCGGAAACTGTTCATGCAATTTAGGGATGCTGAATGTAGAAAGGGCACGGCCTCACCTACACCAAGATGTCTCCATCCGTACTAAAAGAACAGTGTTAAAAATATGGAAATAAGGTGGCTGCATATTGTAGCGTCAGTTATTATTCAATTGGAAGCAGAGGCCTAAGTCGGTCAGTCAACGACAGTCAACGAGTGTGAACGAGATGGAAAAGGCTCAGTGAACCATTAGTCTTTGGTCAGTGAGAGAGTGAGGCCAAAGTTGGTCGTTCACTTAGTTGAAGATACGGACGCAGAGGCTTACCATGGAGTCATAGAAGGATACCACTTGCAATGGAGTCATACAGTGCAGACTTATCCAGAAGTCATATAATGTGGAGAAGAAGCAGTCACAAGGATTCATCACCAAGTTAGGCGGGACACATCTACAGTAAACAACAGATTTAAGGAATACGTCGTAATTACACTCAAAGTGTTGAAGGTACAGTCAAGTGAAACAGTATAAATTGTTAAATGTCCGGTCAAGAAGAATTCAAATTCATGCCTAGTTTCTTTTAGTTGCAATGTCATAATGTCATATTCTCATCTGTTTTGATCGCAGCAGTTCTCACTATTTTATTGAAATTATTTAAAGAATATATTTTCTTCTATCAAATGAATTCGTAGCATTATTTCAATGACAGTAAAATATCTTAACCTCAAAATTAATGGGGAAACCGAACGCCAATCTCCTTTTCCCAGAACTTATATGGTATGCTGTCAAAAGTAAGCTTATTATCCCACACCCTAGAGATAGTCAAGATTCTCATTCTATTATTGCTGCACTGAGTGGTAGCTGGCGCCCTTCAAATAACGTATGCGTAAGTAAGCAGGTAAGAAGTAAGTGTGAGTACAGGGTTCGACGATTGTGTATTTTATTTAATTAATATTAATTTTCATAATTTCCAATATAAATGCAGATATTTCATATTTTTCAATATAAATGCAGTTTTACATAATATGTTTCAAAAGATAGTCTGTTAGTTAGGAACTTCTCAACACTCTCACACATTCGGAATCAAACATCCTCCCACGCATGAAGAAGTGTTCACTCATTACAATGGAGTGATGTGTCACTGGCCATGTGGTCTATTCTGATATAAGAGAGTCTAAGAAACTCAAGCGTGAAAATCTTTCATGAAGAGTGTCGTAGAGTTTCGCGATCCTCAATGGGCACAAGGGAGTCTGATTGATTGACATTGATTGATCATTTCGAGGGTATTCAGTACGCATAAAAGAAAGTTATAGTAAAATCCACAGTCAGATTACTACAAAATGATTATTTTAAAATTATGGTGTTATTTACGGTGTCCTCTTACTACTGAGCGGTGTAAGCTTTCATAGATATTGTTTATGCATGGCGCGCAGGGAGTAAATGATTTATTGTACTTGGATATATGGTGCTTCCGTATCTACTTTGTGTTGCGTCGGTCATGAATATTTTCCATTCGAAATAATGCAGAATATAGACAATGGAGGGCGGGGAGTTTTGTTTAATAATATGTAGTGTTAATAATGCTATTGCTAATAATATTTTCTCTTTAAGCCATTGAAGTTGGTGTTTATATGATCATCACGATGGATGTCAAGAATCAATCTAACAAGCATTCTGTATACACTGAATTTTGATGTTGTGGACTTCCGAAGTAACATTATAGACCAATGAGCCATACTCCAATAGAGGAAGTACGAGGGAGTGTACAAGTAGCTTTCGTATTTTTATTGGCATGTACGTAATGTTTCTTCTAAGTTAACGAACAATAGGCACAACTTTATTGATAGATAGATAGATAGATAGATAGATAGATAGATAGATAGATAGATAGATAGATAGATAGATAGATAGATAGATAGATAGACAGACAGATAGATAGATAGATAGATAGATAGATAGATAGATAGATAGATAGATAGATAGATAGATAGATATATAGATAGATAGATAGATAGATAGATAGATAGATAGATAGATAGATAGATAGATAGATAGACAGATAGATAGATAGATAGATAGATAGATAGACAGATAGATAGATAGATAGATAGATAGATAGATAGATAGATAGATAGATAGATAGATAGATAGATAGATAGATAGATAGATAGATAGATAGATAGATAGATAGATAGATAGATAGAGTAAAAGTCATCATTCAAAAAGCACAGAAGTGCACCCTTTATTGGCAATGTGTAGATAAATCTCCTTACCGAGAGAGTGGCTACGCGGTTAGCTCACGTACATGTCAGCTTGTATTCCCCACTGTCGGGAGACCTAAATATATTTTTCTGTGGTTTCCCATTTTAATACTAGGCAATACTGTGTGTGTACGGTATCTTAATTAAGGCCACAGTCACTTCCTTCCCACTCCTAGCCCTTTCCTATCACGCCGTCGCCATAAGACCTATCTGTATCGGTGCGACGTGAAGCAAACTGTAAATAAAATTAACCTCCAAGTATTAATGAGCCAAGATATATGTGATAATGTGCTCCTTCCTTTCAGCCGTGCTTGTACTCGGAGACTTCGAAAATTTCAGGCGAAAGTGCATATTGTTCAATGTTCCTTAAAATTGCTACCCAATGTCTTAGAAATGAGCAAATTAGTTCAACTACTGCTTAATTATTCAAAAATACATTTACCACAGCTGACTAACAAGACGAAGAATTCTGACCGACTGAAGATTTAGAATACCCAGTTTGGAAACAGAAGGGATTTGAAAAATCCCCGAATATCGTCGAGGTTAACAAAAACAAGAGATGAACCAGGGAGTTCTGACAGGAAACATTGACGAAAGGAGGCTCACGAGCGGCGATTCTTGTAGAAAGTATTGGTTTAACAATTAACTTCATGTGGATACGTTTAGTCTTGCGCAACCCTTGTGGGTTGGGTGGCGTATGCTGAGTTTTCCAAACTGAATATTAATGTGCGTGACGTGTGAGTTACAAGAATGTTTCGTATAACAAACATCCACGAGCCGATGGTTCACCGTTTATGATTCGAGTCCCTCCATCCTGAGGTCCACAGGTATAGAAGGTGATTTATCAGTCACGGAGTCGAACATTACATGAAGAAGATCTTGCACGAACCATTTCTAGACGAAACAATGCAATGAGTCTGGGATCCTGTCAGTAAGCTTGAGAATCGATAAAATAAGTCCGTGTTTCAAAAACGGAGCAATCTATTATTCTATTATTCTAGTACCCACATCGCAAGCCGCAATGTATCATTATATTTTCAAATACAAGGTTTTCTTAGAAATCATCCTCGAAACAACCCAACTAATCTACAGTTTCACGGAACCCGTACAATTATTCCCAAACACAGCTTTTGCTGTTTGTATAGCTGTGTTGCCAGCAGTGTCATTGGGTAAATTCACCAGCCGGTGTAGTTCATAAGCCACACAAACATCCTAAGGCTACAAATATCCACCTCCTATTCATGTGTATATAATGCGGTAATTCCATTGGTGTGCGAACTGTATTTTGCAAGGCTATGAATTGTTGGCTGGTTTCGAGATCATAAACAAGCTACTGATGATAAAGAAAATGGATATCATGATACATATATTGACTATAACGATGGACGGGTATACGGCTTAAACTAACAGATTATGTTCCCCATGCTGGATACTAAATCGTAGAAACTCTAACTTTATAGGAAAAGTAAGATCCTCCAAAATCATTTACTTAAATATACCCAGCAATCGGCTAAATTACACCATATTTGAAATGTTGGTATATATTTTATTTAAATCAAAACTATAAACCACGGTATTAAATTGGTGTTCCTGCTGCGATGTAGGGTAGGTAAGTTTAATATTTTCTGGTAAATTGATTTCGAATTTATATTAAGCTACTCTAGGGGGAGAATGAAAAATGATTAAAACGATGCATTTTAAAGAACTGCAAGTTTATGTTGTCGTGAAACTAGCACAATAATATTATAAAATTCACGGTTTTATGTCAAACTGTGCCTTTGCTGGCAGGACGTAGTGTTTACAGTGCACTATGTCTTCTGGTATGGGCTAGAGCAATTTTGTTACTTTCATTGATCTGTCTCAGCTTTATCCGTAGCTTTGACAAAATGAAAGTGACTGAGGTATGAGTAATGCTAGTAATGCCATTCCTTCTGCAGCCAGTCCCTGCTATGAATGGTGTGAAAATATTGCTCATAGGGTCAGTTGGTGCATGCATTTCAGTGGGCTTGGCAGACTGATTTGTAATAGCAACTTCTGGCTCGGTGAGGAAAGCAACGGGAAACTACCTCACTCCTCATTTCCCTAGTACGCCTCTTCAGTGATGCCTAGGCCATCTATGACAGCTGATGGCGGAACTGTTGAGGATCCAACCAGCCTTCGGGCTGAGGACTAAACATACATACATGTCAAACTAACTTTACTCTGCGGTATTTAAACATATTTTTCCACAAAATGATAAAGACATAACTTCCGATCTAATGCTCCAGAGCTACACAGGTGCTTCCTGGCGAGTATCAGAGAAGATAGACCTCGCTTCAAGATCCCGGTGGTGGGGATTATTGTGTCAAGGAAGTTTGTTTAGAAGCAATCATTTTCAGCATTGGGCGGGGGGGGGGGGGGTAATCGTAGTTGCTGCTTGAACCATTCCAGCGCCGAAGCTTTGAGTTCATCGTTCTTGAAGAGTTTGGCATTCAGAAATTTCTTAAGAGGCACGAACAAATGAAAGTAACAGATCTGGACTGTAGGTTAGTGAAGTACCTCCCTCCGTATACCTTTGGGTAGGCGAGATAGAATACACCCACAGTATCTCCAGTGTGTCGTAAGAGGTGATTAAAACGTGGAACCCCCAGGAACTTCCAACTTGGAAGCGTAGGTTGTCAATCACGAGTTTACTAGCTCAATCTAATATTGATTCAATTTACTTATGGCAAACTCCTCACTTCCAACTTATGTATTCGACCTCTCTTGACCAACTCTTGTTCCCTTCCAACCCGGATTTATTAGGCTGCCGAAGGTTAGGGATTTTTTTTCCATTATCACGGCTTGGGGGCTTTTCTCTTTCCTTTACTGATAACTTCATTCTTTGAAACTCCATTTTTCCCTTCTGATTAGAGTTAAGAGAGGATGGTTGCCTAGTTGTATATCGCAGTTCTCACAATATACAGACGCGTGAATAAAAATAACGACATCAGACGAAAACTCGCCGGGATTTAATGGCTTGGTGCATGGTATACTGTGTCGGACGGTATCCGATCCCTGTAGCAGCAGTGGTATGCGTGCCTGAAACCACAGCGTAACTTTATATCCTAATAAGGGATTTCGCGTTTTCTTCCTTAAATGAAGCTGTCTCTGTGTTTAATTAGTATTAGTTTATATAGGATGCCCCAATAAAATGTATACTCTCTTTGACAGTTCATAACAACCACACTTTTGTCTTCTTTTTTTCAGTTGTGGCTGCTTGAAATAATGGCTGGCGCCAGACTGAACTTCGAGTGCTACTGGAGGACTGAGAACATAAGTGAAGTGCAAAGGCGGTTTAGAATGGAGTCTCAATGCGATGCACCAACGAGACTCACACTTACTCGTTTGCGAGATAAGTTTGAGGAAAAAGGAACTGTCAAGGATGCCCATAAGAGTAATTCCGGAATACCACGATAATCCACCAGCCCCACAAGAGAAAGAGAAGCCATGGCGCGAATTCAGCAATCGCCTAAAAAATATGTTCGACAAGCGGCTCGTGAGACAGGAGTTCCAAAATCGAGCGTCCATCGCATTTTCAAGCCTGTCCAATGGAGAAGTTATATTCCTACGTTAGTGCACGCTCTTAATGAAGATGATTATGACCCGAGAACTGAATTTTGTGAGTGGTACCAAGCAGAATCTGCAGAGGACAATCAATTCACATACAAGATTGTTTAGAGTGATGACGCTACGTTCAAGTTAAATAGTTCCATTAATCGTCACAACTGCACGTACTGGGCAGCTAACAATCCTCATGTGACAGTGGAACACCATGTGAACTTACCTGAAGTTGCAGTGTGGTGTGATTTGTTAGCATTTGCTTTAAGTGAACATTTCTTTTTTGATGATACCGTAATGGTGCATATTACCTCATCTCGCTACAAAAATATGCTATGCCACGCACCCAAGAGATGTTTAGGAATGAAGAATGGTACTCCAGCAGGATGGAGCACCTCTCCACTACCATCGGTTGGTAAGGGCCTATTCTGACGGCCACCTGCCAAACAGATGGATAGGACGAAGAAGTATCGGGTACCCTCCACGCTCAACGGATATGGATGGTTTTCTGTGGGGGTAAGTCAAACGCAACTTTTACACAACACAACCGGCTACAATCAATGAGTTGAGAGCAGCGATTGAAAGAATATATACCGAAATACCAACTGAAATAATTAGGAACGTTTTGCATTCTATCAGTCAGCGTTATCAGCTGTGCATGGACCACAATGGCCAACAATTTGAAAACTTTCGATAATTGGCTGATTTCTACATTTGTTCACATTATTTTAATTTTCGCAACTTCTCTGAAGGTTTTGCAATGTAATTTTGACCATCGTACTCGAACTGTTTAGTAAAAAATACAATCTTTCAGTGAAATGAATGAATCATTCTTTTTCATTCTGACGTATGAAAACACTTGATCTCCATCGATAAGCACGAGATAGAACACCTCTCGCTGGGTTCTTTGAGGAATGACATACTAACAAACGTTGATGGTGGTTGCATGGTTATACGTGTTTCTACATTAGATTATTTGTGGTGATTATTGTTTTAAGTACAACTAGGTAAACAGAGATATGATTCGAGTGAGATGGAAGGTCGTATGCTTGGTTTCTTCTGCATGAGACGGAACCAATGTCTACTGTCTGAATTGAAGGTTTCCCAATTGAAAGCGATAACTGACAAAAGATAATCGTTAATTTTTCGCATTCTATACAGTGAGGTTGTCATTTTGGAGAACCGAGCTCGATAGCTGCAGTCGCTTAAGTGCGGCCAGTATCCAGTATTCGGGAGATAGTAGGTTCGAACCCCGCTGTCGGCAGCCCTGAAGATGGTTTTCTGTGGTTTCCCATTTTCACATCAGGCAAATACTGAGGCTGTACCTTAATTAAGCCCAGAGACGCTTCCTTCCAATTCCTAGCCCTTTCCAGTCCCATCGTCGCCATAAGACCTATCGGCGTCGGCGCGACGTAAAGCAGTTATTACAATTATATGTTTATCATTACGACTTCAATATTAATATTTACGATACCGGTACTGTAGCGTATACACTAATAATTATTTATTAACAATACGGAAGGATATTATATTTAGGGTGTTCTTGGCTCCTGTACCAATATTTATCACAGTGTAGAATGTAGATCATTAGGATAACATGATCAATTATGGAGTTTACGCCATCGTATTTGTCACATCTGTCATTTTCAACAGAAATCCTCCTGGAAAACATTGCTTCCTTGAAGGCATGAGGTCTCACTAGAAAATAATCTTCGATCGTCAATATTTGTATCAATTTCCGGCGGTTAAATCAACAGATTGTAAATGAGACGAACACCCAACGTAATAAAAACTGTAAACAAAGACAAAAGTGGCGAAGATAAAATATGCAGTTACAGAAACAAACAACTGAAGCTAAAATGATATGTTTGAGGAAATATGATCTGATTAAAGATAAGTCGCAGGAGCGAGATGGTAATGAATCTAAATGCACAGACCTGTACGTCTAACATAAGAACGATATCAGAAAATACAAAGGAAATGAGGCATATCATTGGACGAGGCAACCATGGCTCTCAATGACACACTTTGAGCACTAGACCAGCTAGTTAAAATGAATAACAAACCACCTTTCCCCAGAAAAGTGATCTTGCTTGGTGCAGACTTCAGACAGTTCCTGGCAGTAATTCCTCAAAGTCACAGAGCAGTTGTTGTCCAGTCACGTTTAAAATAACCTTCTCTATGGCCAAATATTTAGATATTCATTATTGAGAGTTTCTGTGGTGGTTGGTAGTGTGGTGTGGTGTGTTGTGTATAGATGAAGACGAGTTATTATAACGAACAAAGATTCCCAGTCCCCGAGCCAGAGGAATTAACCGTACGCAGTTTAAATCACAAGCCAGTCCGGGAATCCAACCCGGGGACCTCTGAACCCAAGAAAATAAGTACACTCACAATTCAGTCACAGTGACGAACAAACAAACTGCAGCCTAGCGTTTGCAGCATTCTGTGTTTAATATAAATAGTTTTGCGTTCATTTTCAAATAAAACCAAGGTGTGCTATCACTTCTAGGACGATTTAAACAAAAGTTTTTTAAACGTCACATTTCACAGGTAGAAGAGTCAGACCAGCAGGTGGCATTCAACAACAAAACAATTAATACACACTCATAATTGATACTGCTATGTTACACACATGAACACACCGAATAAAAATAAATGGATATATGCTTATTATAATATGTGTATTATGAAAACTGATAATGAATATTAACCAATACTACAATTGAGGACCCATTATGATGAAATTGAATACTGCATGCAAACGCTTGTTCATAAATCTAGAAACAGTTAAATTTACGATAACAAAATGTAAACCATAATGTACAGAACCTAGTGTCTTTTTTTTCGTGTGGGTTTTAACATACACGGACCTTGAAAAATCTTAGGAAAGAAAATAACCATGTGATCAGGAGTTCATGTTATTCTTTTAATCTGAATCACTGTAGGTCAATAATTTGATTTCTACATCTTTAAATCGGCGTCTGTCAAAAGTGGGATCGAGAAAAAGTTTTCATGCATACTTCCCAGTATAAACCAATGGAAGAAATAATGAGTTTTCCAACTGCCGCCTCTCTCAGTGAGGTGCAAATGTTCAAGGAGCAGACACCCAGGAGTGAACAAATTCGCCTAAATTTTTTTAGACGCCTGTCGCTGCTTAGCTCCCGTTTCTACGAAACTTTCGAAGCTCTAGAAGAGACAGATTTCGCCTCCGCTTCCGGGCAAGCTCTACTCTATCCAGGCAATACGGAGACAAAAAAGCTTTCTCTTCAGTAAGAGTACAAGGAGACGTTCATTGAATTCCTCACAAGAAGTACATGCTAGCGAAGGGAAATTAGAATAACAAAACAAACCATTCTTGAGTTTAACCTGGCTATACATCTCACGTTGTAACCCACAGTACCTACAGTCTTACGCAGGATCTGAACCGCTAAGACGTAACGTTTGAAAGTCTCCGAGAAAAATTTACATGTAGAACATCTTGCTTGACATTTCATGGTCATGATACTGTAGCAACAATGAAGTTCGCAAGCGATATGGAGTGACACCAATCTGTGAAAAGTTGATGGAAAGCCGTCTCAGCAGGCATGGGTATGTACTTCGGGCTGCTGAAAAAACAGCTGCAAAGAGTAGATTGACATTGCTGATTGATGGGAAAAGGCCAGTAGAACAACTGAGACAGCGTTGGCTTGAACCCAAACATGAAGATCGAAAAATTGCACGCCCTCATCCAGACATGGCACGCAGTCGTGTAATGTGGCGACAGGGAGCAAAAACAGCAAACCCCGCTAGTAAGTGGGAGAAATGTTAAGGAAAAAGAAGTAATAATAATAATCGTATGGCCTCGGCTACCGTGTGCAGACATTTCAGTTTGACGCCATCTGGCTGTCTGCTCGTCAATTTCGATGTTCCGTTTTACTCTAGGCCCACTGGATGGCTGACCGATTAAACCGAAACTCTCTTGGGCGTCTATGGCTGAGATTTAATTAATTTTGTCGGTTAAACACCAAATGTATCACCAGGGATCTTTAACATGTCGACATCGTACGACATGGAGTGTCGATTGGACTTTTTTCCGCCCTTCAAAAATCCGACTATCTCTGTCGGGTTTGAACCCGCTATCTTGAAATCCGGAGGCCGACCATCTACCACTGAGCCACAGAGGCAGCTTATGTAAAAAGAAGAAGAATAGGTTTCTAAAGTCACCCTAGCTTGTGAAAGAGTTACTCGACCATATTTCTACCATGGACGTTCTCTGAGAAGAATAGGTTTCTAAAATCACCCCAGCCTGTGAAAGAATTACTCGACCATAGTCCTACTATGGGCGTTCTCTGAGTAACTCTGACATCAAGGTGGATTGTATTCAGAAATAATTATTCATCACTGGGTTGTATACTGGACGATTAATCAGGTGAGATGCTGAGTGTTGAATAGTCACGTAGAAAATGTTTGATCTGTCTCCTTGGTCAGCGAAACAGCCTTCGGTCCAGAGGATCTCGGTAGGATTCCGGGCTTGGATTTTAACCACGTCTTTTCACTTTCTTTGGCATGGTCACTGGGTGTTTATCTTTATAGAAACCTCTTCGTTTACACACAACACACTAAAAGTCAACAAAGAAACATATAATAGGCCTACATCCTTTCACACAGCTGCCTCGGTGGATCGGTTACAGTGTGTCCGACTCGTGATCTGAAGTTTGATCTCGACAGAGGTAGTCAATGTTTGAAGGTCGGTCGAAAGTCTTGACACTCCATGTCCTTGTTTTTGGTATGTGAAGCACTCAGTGCTACAGGACAAAATTAAATTAACTCAGCCACAGGAACCATCCAGCAGAATCCCGCTTTCGTTGCTCGGCAGAAGCACAATCGGCAAGTCAGAATTCGTACGCAGGCGGCCTCTATGGCATTACTTCAGAAAGTTTGAAACTTGGTACTATATCTTTGCCCATACGATTATTACATTATTAACCCTCCACATAGAATTGGTCTAAGGACGACATCCAGTCCACAACAGCGACAACCCGCACCCCACTAGGGAATGCAAGCTGAAGGAAAAGAAGATAAAAGAAGGATATTATATTATCGCCTAAATGCAAGCCATGATATATACTGTATCTTATAAAATAACTCGAATCCTCTACTTGAAAGGGACAAGATAATTTGAAACGCTCCATATATACATATAGAGCGAGAGAGAGAGAGAGAGAGAGAGAGAGAGAGAGACAGAGAGAGAGAAAGATCACTCCAAACCGGCTTCCATTTATTTATATAGATTTTTTAAACTTTCAGGAGCATGTAAACCATACTCGATAGACTCCTGCATGCGCAGATGTGACTTCGATGAACTTACACATTACCATGCGCTCATTCTTTTATTTGTATAAACTGTGTGAGGTGGAAAACGCGAGTGCACATGTAAATAATCGTAAATAGTAAAAACGGTATCTCTCTGAGTAGTCATTTACTTTTGAGGATCCCAACAACCCATGACAATACGAAATAAAGCAATGCCGTAGCAACAGCCACAGGAAATAATAATGGTCAGCGTGCCGGCCTTCGGTTTAGACGTCTCTGGGTTTCATTCCAGGCTGGTTCGGGGCTGTTTGATTTCGTAGAGTTAATACCTCTGGCACAGGAACTGGGTATTCGTGTTTGTTCCTTCATGTACAAACAACACATCACTCTATAAGACCATTATAAAAACATGCAATAACGGAAACATACCTCCATATAAGCTTGACGTCAAGAAAGGCATCCGGCCGTAAAACTCGGCAGAATTCACATAATGTTCCGACTCCAGGTAACCGGGAAAATTTCCGGAAGAAAAGGATTCTTCCCTTAAAACATCAACATTCACCTTACCAGGTAAATATTATGCTAAACCGACGTTGCTTGTTCCTGACCATCAACAAAACGAAGAATTACTGTTAGAAAGTCACCAGCAGTCGCCACGTGGCCAGATTGTTTTCTCGCTCGTGGAAATCGAGCGTGAAGCATATTTCACGAAAGCTTTTAGCTTCCGCTACTACCCTGCTGTATTGCATCAGTCACATAAACATACATTATTGCTTCGGCTCCTCGGAAGTCATAAACAACTAAATACAATGAAAGGCCGAGTGAGCGAAATTGTGTTAGCCTGCCAGGTTCTGATGTGCTGCCCAACTCTCCTGCTGAACCACTCTAGCAGTAAGGGAGGGAGAGCATTCCTCAACTATGATGAATGTAATTGAAGAAATACATCTTTTTCTGATACAGATGTTATGGGACTGGCTGGCCGGAAAGAGAGCCAATTAGCTCGCCCCTCTAGAAAAAGAACAGCGGAACGTAAAGTAGAGGAATAGTCTAGTGAATATCCCCGGAGAACTTTTGGGATTAATATATGATGCACTGCTCAATAAAAATCTATTCAAGAAGAAGTAGTAGAAGAAGAAGAATTGAACTTCGATTAAGATGGCACTGGATTCGATTCCCGGCCGGGATAGGAATTTTAATTGGTACGCCTATAGTTCATTTGTCTACCTCGGGGAAGGGGTATTTTGTGTTCTCAATTCACATTTCTTCATCTATAACCAATGTACTACGTTAACAAGCACCACATAAAGGCGCGATAGTTATTACATCTTTCACACAGTAGACCTACTAGCGTCAGAAGGGCATATGGTTGTAAAAATGGGGCAAATTTACGCGAAGTACCGACCTAAAGAATTTGGACAGACGAGATAATAATAATAATAATAATAATAATAATAATAATAATAATAATAATAATAATAATAATAATAATAATAATAATAATAATAATAATAATAATAACTGCAGTGTTGTCCGGCTCCAAGGCTAAATGGTTAGCGTACTGGCCTTTGGTCACAGGGGTCCCGGGTTCCATTCCCGGCAAGGTTGGGAATTTTAACCATCATTGGTTTATTTCCGCTGGCACGGGGACTGGTTGTATATGCCGTCTTTATCATTTTATCCTCATCACGACGCGCAGGTCATCTACGGGAGTCAAATCAAAAGACTACAAATCATATGCCAATTGATTTTTACTGCAGGCCTTCTTTCCTAGTGGTTTGACGTCATACAAACACATCGAAGCTTTCCGACGACGAGCGGATGGAAAAGGGCTGGAAATGGGAAACCACGGAAAACCATCTTCAGGGCTGCCGACGGTGGAATTCGAACCCACCATCTCCCAATTACAAGCTCACGGCTACGCAGCGCTAAACGGGCGGCCAACTTGTTTGGTACAAAGAATCCATTTCTTTTCATTAAATTAGAATTTGCTTTACGTCACACGGACACAGATAGCTGTTATGGTGACGATGGGATAGGAAAGCGCTAGGTGTGGGGAGGAAGCGACCGTGGCCTTAATTAAGGTACAGCCGCAGCATTTGCCTAATGTGAAAATGGGAAACTACGGAAAACCTTCCTCAAGACTGCCGACAGTGGGGTTCAAACCCTAAGTGACTCAAACAGCGCGGCACTTGCTCGGTAAAGAATCTTTACGTTTCATGACGACTGTTCCGTGTCCTCAGAACAGAAACTCTTTTGGCTACGTCTGCGACTGTTCTAATGATATTTCTTACAATTTGCAAAAGCGAAACCTAATTTGCCTATTAATCAGGTCCGTGAAAGCATGAATCTAAGTATTATTATTATTATTATTATTATTATTATTATTATTATTATTATTATTATTATTATTATTATTATTATTATTATTATTATTATTATTACTGAAATAAATGATAAATTCATCGAAGAAAAAGATTTTTTCTTGACGAAAGTGTGACCTATGGAAGTCCTTAAATTATACGTAAAATCTTCCGGGAGGAAATCCGACGAAACTAGGAAAAGATTCACGACGGACACAGTGTATGGCAATAAAAAAGGGATCATCGCGGTATTCTGCGACTGAAATATGTTGAAGAACTATATAACAAGGCGGTGATATGCCATCTGTGGTGAATACCAGATGCCGTCGTCATTATCAGAAGGTTGAGACATGGGTTATAATGAAATAGGTATTACATTTCTCTTCTGAGAGGACCGAGGAACTCAGCGCTAAGACCCTCAAGACAACAAAAACAATCATCATTACCATCATCGTCATCGCCATCTTTCTGAGAAGTGAAAGTAAAGTTCGTCTGAAAACGATAACAGATGTTACTTAATGGTACGTCTTCCATGGTGAACATTTTAGCGTACATTTTTAACAGATCTGTATAACTTACCTGAAAACAGGGTCTATAAATGATTAACAAATTCAACAGAGGTTTTATAATTATTATTGCATTCTACAAACACTAAAGCGGTTTATGTGGAAGGATAATTGACACAATTCGTATTCATGGCGTTGATGTAAAGAGAAACAACAAACATTCAAAAGCGAAGATTCCATATCTTTTTATTATTATTATTATTATTATTATTATTATTATTATTATTATTATTATTATTATTAGGAGCAGATATTTAAGTAGAAAGATGTTTGAGGTTCTTCACTAAACTTACTATGTTCTGATTATTGATGATTCCTGGTGTAACGGGGCGGAAGAATGCGTCCTCTGCGTTAACCCTTTCTGTGTACTCCCATGATGCTGATAATATGGTAGAGATGTGAAGGGTCTATAACGTCTATGATGCTGCGTTAACTTCACGCTTCAAGAGACATACAGGCAGAACTAACCTCTGGAAACAGCTGCGACTGGCAAGTTCAAAGTCGTGACACTCCTGGACAATTACAAGAACACAGCAACGCGACAAACATCTATCCTGGCTATGCATGGGTTAGCGATCCACATCAGAGCGTGCTGTCATGAATGCGGCAATGCAAATTAAGTAAAATAAAAATAAAATAAAATAAATACATACATACATACATACATACATACATACATACATACATACATACATACATACATACATACATTATCATTATGCCTTTCAGCGTTCAGTCTGCAAGCCTCTGAGAATTTACTAAACGTCGCCACAATCCTAGATTTGCAACTAGTGTTGTGGCCTCATTTAGTTCTATACCTCTTATCTTTAAATCGTTAGAAACAGAGTCTAACCATCGTCGTCTTGGTCTCCCTCTACTTCTCTTACCCTCCATAACAGAGTCCATTATTCTCCTAGGTAACCTATCCTCCTCCATTCGCCTCACATGACCCCACCACCGAAGCCGGTTTATGCGTACAGCTTCATCCATCGAGTTCATTCCTAAATTAGCCTTTATCTCCTCATTCCGAGTTCCCTCCTGCCATTGTTCCCACCTGTTTGTACCAGCAATCATTCTTGCTACTTTCATGTCTGTTACTTCTAACTTATGAATAAGATATCCTGAGTCCACCTAGCTTTCGCTCCCATAAAGCAAAGTTGGTCTGAAAACAGACCGATGTAAAGATAGTTTCGTCTGGGAGCTGACTTCCTTCTTACAGAATACTGCTGATCGCAACTGCGAGCTCACTGCATTAGCTTTACTACACCTTGATTCAATCTCACTTACTATATTACCATCCTGGGAAAACACACAACCTAAATACTTGAAATTATCCACCTGTTCTAGCTTTGTATCACCAATCTGACATTCAATTCTGTTGGATTTCTTATCTACTGACATCAATTTAGTCTTCGAGAGGCTAATTTTCATACCATACTCATTGCACCTATTTTCAAGTTCCAAGATGTTAGACTGCAGGCTTTCGGCACAGTCTGCCATTAAGACCAATAAAATAAAATAAAATAATCGATTCTAAGCCATTTAAATTTAACATGTTGTTAATAAAATCATATTAAAAGTACAATCCACTTTCTAAAGTCAATAATAAACATCTTACTGGTTTGACGCCCCACCGACTACTTTAAGGCTTTTCAGAGACGCGGAAGAGCAGGAAATGTGTCCCGAAGTAGTTCTTTTGCGTGCAGAGGGTGGCGTATTTGGGCACTTTCCAACACCAACAGACTGAGACGTGATCGAACCCGCCAACTTCATCTCGGAAGGCCAGCGCACCTGCCGTTTGAGCCACCCAACCGGTCACCGCTTGTGTAAGCTCAAATCTTACCAATTTAAAGGAAGCAGTTTTAGAGACATTTATAGTGGTTTTTACTATCGCTCAGTGCATTATAATCACTAGCCCGGCTACATTTATTATATATTTTCGTTCATTAAAAGACAATCTGTGGAAGGATTTGTATTCACTGATCTCAGCACACTTAGAATTGCGAGTAAATTGAAATCTGTTGTGATCGCTAATTTCATCACGTTTACACGACAATGAAATGTAAGCAGAAGTTTGTATCGTTAGGCTGATCAAATCATTAAGAGTGTGTAAGTATGAGTTCAGTTACTGCACGTTGACCACATCAACAGCAGAAGCTAAGTAGCAGCTTAAGTATATATAAATGTAAAAACCTCATTTTTTTTTCCTTCTGGTTTAACGTCGCACTAACACGTACAGGTGTTCTTCTACGGTAGGATTAAAGAGAGCAATAAAGGCAGCGGCTAGGACCTAAGTTTTACCGATATCGATAGCTGCAGTCGCTTAAGTGCGGCCAGTATCCAGTATTCGGGAGACAGTGGGTTCGAACCCCACTGTCGGCAGCCCTGAAGATGGTTTTCCGTGGTTTCTCATTGTAACACCGGCAAGTGCTGGGGGCTGTACCTTAATTAAGGCCACGGCCACTTCCTTCCCACTCCCAGCCATTTCCAGTCCCATCGTCGCCATAAGACATACCTGTGTCGGTGCGACGTAAAGCCAAGAGCAAAGAAAAAGGACCTACGTTTTGGTTTTAGTGGTTTAATGTGGCACCAATTACATCGAACCGAGTGAGTTAGCTGTGCGGTTTGGGTTACGTAGCTGTTAGCTTGCATTCAGGAGATGGTGGGTTCGAAACCCACCGTCAGCAGCCCTGACGACGGTTTTCTGTGATTTCCAACTTTCATCAGGCAAATGCTGGGGCTGTACCTTCATTAAGGCGACGGTCACTTTCTTCCTATTCCCTGTCATGCCGTATTCCATCGACGCCGACCCTTGTGTGTTGGTTCGACGTAAAAGAGATAGAAGAAGATAGCGATTGTCTAGGGCTGGGAATGAAGTGACCATGGACATTATTAAGGTACATATGCCTGATGTGAAAATTGGAAAACAGAGAAAGGCATCTTCACGACTTCCGACAATGGGGTTCGGACTCACCGTGTTCCGAATATAAACTGTCAACTAAACGATCCACATCGCGTAGACAATTCACTCTGTAGAACGGGGAACAGTTTTGGTCCTTCAAAGAATGAAGTAAAATTTTAAGATGGGGGACCCCATAGACTCCGCAATAATAATAATAATAATAATAATAATAATAATAATAATAATAATAATAATAATATCAGATAACAAAATTTGATCCAAGGAGATCGAACAGAAAAGAGAGGAAAACAAAGTAACTATCAGAATCAGGGCCAGTCTCAGCAATAGGGTAAAATAGACAGATAGAAGTGAAGACGTAGTAGGGAGACTTCCGAGAAACATTGCAGCATGCGCTACACGCCTATTAAGTGATATTGACAGTAATTATCGTACTACAAGTCCCGTGCGCCGTGCGAAACATCGATTATCGTCAGTCATCCGCATTAATTAGTCGCTGTCCGAAACACTTCGTGGAAGCAATCAATACAGGATTTAGCGACACTCCATCTGAATGATAATTATATCATCTGAAATTTTAAGACAGATGTAATACGAGTGGCAGTAACTGGACGTCCTACAGAATAAGAATATATAAACGCAATAGTGAAACTAACAGTTGTTCGCGTTCAACTCTCCCCAAATGCACCTTTCTGGCTTGAAACCATATTCAAACTCTGGGTGATCCCAAAATCCTATCACACAGTTCTAGGTGTTGAAGAGGAGATCACAGAGTGCGTTGAATGTGCATGCCATGGAGATGTAAATTTGTACTCAAGAGATGCTGGGTTCCAATCCCACCGTTGGCAGCTCTGAAGATGCTGCTTTGTACGCCTACTTGTTTTCACGCCAGGCAACTACGACCACGGCAGCAGGCTTTCAAATCCTAACTGTTCCCATAATTGCGTCGCTGGAAACCTTCTATACGTCTATACCACTAGCAAAATCCAAATGGGAGACTTATTGCGATTAAATTTTTATCAGGAGGCCCAAACTCAAAAACAAGTGCTACAGGGAATAGTAGATCGAATGAAGATCTGCGTGTACGAGTTGTAATTTTAGCTAAGGTTATTCTGCACAAACCACGTATTTTGAGCGAGTGCATCCGAACATGCTTCGAAGATGCAACGCGTGCTTCAAAATTGCCCTTCGTCTCATCGAGCAGCTCTTGTAGCGAAGGTGAAATAACATTTGAAGGAAAAAAAACCCCACCTTGATTCGATCTAGCCTTCCGGATGCGATGCGTTCCGGAAGTGGGGGTTTTATACAAAAAGCATTCTACTGGATCCGCTCTATAACACCTAGAAGAGTGTAATAGGAATCTGGAATGATACTATATATTCTCTAATGTTAATGGCCAGCGCTAGGTTATTACAGTCCGGCTCGTTGACCGAATAGTCAGTGCAACTTCGGCAGAGAAGTGCGCTGGATTTAGAATGTGGCCTTCGGTTCAGAGAGGCCAGAGCTCGATTCCTGGCAGAGTCGGAGATTTTAATTGGGTATGCTTGATCCCTACGGCCCGGGAACTGGGTGTGTTTGTTTGTCCCAACACATTCCTTTTCATATTCACACAATGCATCACACTTCCAACCACCACAGACCACAGAAACACGCAAGAGCGAATAATCCCTCAATATAGGCTTCTCATCAAGAAGGTCATCTGGCCGTTAAACTGAGGTTTATATGTGCGACACGGTTCGTTATTGTGATCCCACCAGTGCAGTGGGGAAAACCGGCAGAAGAATAAGAAGAATATATTATTACAGCCAATCAAAAATATTTGTGTTGACAATTCGGCTACAGTGACATGTAGTGGTAAAATGAGTTCTTGCATGAAAGTAGTTACAGAGATTAGACAAGGTTGTCATCTTTCACCTTTGTCGTTCATAACTTACATACATTATTTACTGAAAGGTGTAAATTGGCAACGAAGAGTTTCAGCCGGGTGGAAATGTAGTAAGCAAGCTGGCCTATGCCGAAGACTTGGGCTTAATGGCAGATTGTTCCCAAAGCCTACAATCTAATATCATTGAGTTTGAAAGAAGATGCAGAAAGTATGACATGAAAATTAATACTTCCAAGATGAAAGTGATGTCAGCACAGAAGAAACCTAAGAGGATTGAATGCCAGGTAGGGAACATGAAACTTGGAAAGGTGAATAATTTCAGGTATTTAGGGTGTGTATTCTCCCAGAATGTTTGAAACTGAACCAAACTGTAGAAAAGCTGAGCTCTCAATTACGATCAACGTCATTGTCGAGCTGCACATACACGATAGCGTAACTTCGTGAACATATCACCTCACCCTTAGGGCTTTTTTAATCGCATCCTGTGGGAAGCGGGGATATTAGGAAATTGCACCCAACACCACGAAACTTCTCGCTGAGACGATACGCTACGGTAAAATGAAGCATGGATCGCTGCGCTGAACATGATGCCTCCAGACTAGAATACAACAATCGTCTGTATCCAGACGGAAACGTAATTCGTGGATGAACACCATACTTTGCCAGTCCACAAGCCGCATTAATGTCTGTTCCTTGCAGAATTTCCTGCTTGGCGATGCTCAGGTCGTAATGGAAGACGACGTAAGGGACACCACGATGATAAATCCAGCTCTACTAGTCACCTGGAAATGGTACTTGTGGACATAGGCATATCCCCATCTGCTGTGACATGCCTTTGCAGGATGCGCAGCGATACCGTGGAGTGCTTAAAGCCTGTCGCACGATGAACCGACCCTTCCTGCTGGTGGTCCATCAGGGTCGACCTGAGGCTTCTCGACGCGACTGCGTCCAATAACGTCGTACAGTGCAGTCAGAACGGTTCAAGCGGTGAGTAATGCACCGAAACGTCTAACCTGCCGCTCATATTCCGCCTCTCTCAAACTCATCTAGCTGGTCACAGGTTTGTCGAATGTGCCGTCCGGGCAAGCTTCGTGTTCTCTCAACTTAGTCCTGTGTCTTACACTGTTACACACCCTAGTGGTACTTTCGCTCAAGCAATCGGCATTAAACGCAAATGGGTTACACGTCAGCCTATGACGATACTGTGCGGCAACGTTCGTTTTGTACGAAGGGGATTCGTGAATGCTGAACACTCCAGTTATTTATTTTTTAAATGAATCGGTGCTGCTTTACTGTGTCCAAGGATAGCCATTAAAGGCTTCGTCAATGAAGCGACAGAAGTTTTTTTTGAGATATGGATGCATCGCAGTATGTTCGAGATCCCATGGATAGACCACATTACCAACGAAACGATCGTCTGAGATCTTAACCCTCGCAAAACGCAGAAAAGCAGTTTATTTCAGTTTTTTTTTTTTTCGAAATTAAAAATGTGGCCTTATACAACTGTTCATAGAAGGCAGGATAGAATAAAAACGTGAACGAAGATTCGGGTGTAGAAGATTATTCTCAGAACGGAATCTCCGACAGTGGCTCGTCATACACGCCAAACCGGGAAACACAAAACCGGAAAAAAATTACTCCATTATATTCGCCATTCTTCTATGAGGAGACGGCAGCAGTAAAAAGAGACTAAATGTCGAGTTGCTGTTTCTCCCATCATTTCAGAGTGGTAACTAAGATATAAACATCAAATTTACTATACGGCCAAAATATTCCATGTTGCTACCATATTCCAGATATATTGTCACACTCAAGAAAATTAAACAGAAATAGTGAACCCTAGTAACAACCAGCATACAGAGGCGTAATGTCATTGAAATGCTGAAGTGTCTATCACTTTTTATGTATTTACAAAATGCTCATAAAATGAAGTTCCGTAATCCAATATATCATGTCTTTGACAAACGGGTTTCTATTTTCTAACATTCTATTCCCGAGGCATCTAAAATGAAACGGTGGTTTTGCCCCAAAACGGATATTAATTTGATTATCTAGCCCAAATAAGTTCTCAACAAGGCTTACCATTGATAGTGTGCAATTAAGACAATTAATATATATAGGCTACCATAACAGTCCGCCTCTGTCGTGTAGTGGTTAGCGTGATTAGCTGCCACCCCCGGAGACCCGGGTTCGATTCCCGGCTCTGCCACGAAATTTGAAAAGTGGTACGAGGGCTGGAACGGGGTCCACTCAGCCCCGGGAGGTCAACTGAGTAGAGGTGGGTTCGATTCCCACCTCACCCATCCTCGAAGTGGTTTTCTGTGGTTTCCCACTTCTCCTCCAGGCGAATGCCGGGATGGTACCTAACATAAGTCCACGGCCGCTTCCTTCCCTCTTCCTTGCCTATCCCTTCCAATCTTCCCATTCCTCCACAAGGCCCCTGTTCAGCATAGCAGGTGAGGCCAGCTGGGCGAGGTACTGGTCATTCTCCCCAGTTGTATCCCCGACCAAGAGTCTGAAGCTCCGGGACACTGCCCTTGAGGCGGTAGAGGTGGGATCCCTCGCTGTGTCCGAGGGAAAAGCCGACCCTGGAGGGTAAACAGATGATGATGATGATGATGATGATGATGATGAATATATATACCATAACATATCATAGGTAGAGAGAACAGTGTATGTACTCGGTTGATGAATCTGCTCAGCGTCAGGCAGCACACGAGAGAGCGATACAATATTCCTTCCACCGCACTGAATTTCTCCGCATGATGTGGGTAATCACAAATCCTGAACATGAATACCACATTACGTTTCTCTTCGCTTACATGATGGCTCTTGTTCCTCCATCACCATGACGGTGGTACACTTGTTGGTATGATTCTGGCAATGTGAATATACCAATTATTTGACAGGTGCGTCATAGCAGACTTAAAATTTGCAATTTACCCGGTTTTTTTATTTTTACGTAGCACCGACATTTCGGTATGCTAGAAGAAATCTCTCTAGTGTTTCCAGGATGTCAGCGAGTACATTTTAATGTCGATGTTGCTTTATGTAATCATTCTCTGTCTATAGTAAGTAAGTCAAACCGATCTCTGTACATGACATGAAGACCTTTGGAGAATCGGAAAGTAAAGGCTCCGTTCGTAACTTCGACTCAAAATGGGAAAGAATGGTTAGCCATACACCCGTCCGCCTTTACCACCAGAAATTCATTTTTTAGTGTAGACTGAAAGACCCTCAAGGTCATGAGACACTCCAGCAGCGTAAATATCATTTCTAAAATTTTGGACTTAATGAGGAATAGAAACCACGACCTTCTGAGTGAACCAACCCTTGAACGCCTTGGATAGGCACTCTCCAAACACGTACTTGAAAATCATTATTTCGCACAAATGTGTCGATTTCTTAAACGTACACATTCCAAACGATATTTTAACTGTTCATGATATTTGCACAGTCTAATAGTTGGTTAACAAATGATTCCCATTACGCTTCGGTTAAATCTCCCTTCATATTTAGGGTACTCTCTTAAGGGTACATTCAATCTCGCAAAGACACTTCAGGAACTATCTGTTCTAAAAGTAACAAACACGATCTGGTGAAATGGTATTCAGATCTCTCTCACAGCAGCTGATCACGCATCGATGCGACATATTTAAAAAATTAAACAACAACAAAATCTGTATTAATCTTATTCTTTCTTTCACCCTTCCTGTTTCATTATTAAGCAGGCACTGGATTGCAAGACATTCCCAAAAGCAGACGTAGGCTCTGACCACAACTTAGTGATCATGGAATACCGTCTGGAAGAAACTGGGGAGAGGTAAGAATGCAATGAGCTGTGATGTAGACAAGGTGAAGGAAATGAAAATAAGAGATTGTTTCAACGAATATGTTGCACAACAACTAATTGAAAAGGCTGAAATAAACAATAAATGAAGAGTGGACAATCCTGAAGAATAAGGTCGATAGAGCCACTGAAGGAAGGATAGGAAAAAAGACCAAAAAAAGTAAGAATCAATGACTAACTCAGGAAATAGTTCTGTATTCCTTATTGATAAACAGTGGAAATACAGGACGCATAATATGAGGACGGCAGAAATATAGATGACTAATGAATGAAGTCGAAAGAAAGTGCAGGACAGCTGAGGAGGAATTGCTGAAGGAGAAGTGCATGTATGTTAAAGGTTGTATGGTTCTACGAAAGGTACATCCACACAAAGGAAAATCAAGGAAAACTTTGGAAAGAAAAATTAGGGGTATGATAGGAACTACGAAGGGAAACCATTTAAAAGGAAAGACGACAAGTCAGAAAGATGGCAGGAAGAATTAGATGAAAAGGTTCTGAAATAAGAAGAGGCTGTTGAGAGAAAACTAAAAGAACAAGGCACCTGTAATTGACGACATGCCCTCAGAATTACTGGCTGACTTAGGAGAAACTATATGACGAGGCTGTTCTATTTAGTGAGTAAGATGTATGATGCAGGAGAAGTACCATCCGATTTTAATAAGAATGTTGTTATACCTAGTTCCAAGAAAACACGTGCTGACAAGTGTGAAAACTATCACACGATTAGGTTAGTATATCAAGCTTGTGACATTTTAACACGGATTATGTACAGAAGAATGGAGAGACAAGTTGAAGCTGAGCTTGAGAAAATCAATAAAATTTGGCTTCAGAAGAAATGTAGGAACACGCGAAGGAATTTTAACTTCACACCTGATATTAGAGGATCAAAGTAAGAAGGACAATTCTACTTCGTAAATCTAGAAAAGGCATTTGTAAAGTTGATTGGATAGAGCTATTTGAGATTCTGTAGGTGATCAGTACCAGATACCGAAAGAGGAGTTATCTACTATCTGTATGAAAATCAGTTTGCAGTGATAAAAATCGAGGGTTAAGAAGAAGAAACAGAAAGGAGTGCGGCAAGATTGCAGTTTATCCGATGTCCTTTGCAATGCTTACATAGAATATGCAGCAAAGGAAATCGGAGAGGAAATTAGTAAAGGAATCACAATTTAAGGAGAGGAAATCAAAACTGAGGTTTTGCATATGTTTTTATTCTAGGTGAATCTTCAGAAGATATGGAGAAATTGCTGGGTGGTATGGCACAGCCCTGGGAAAGGAGTACAATATGAAAATAAATAAATCCAAAAGAAAAGTAATGGAATGCAGTCGAATGAGTCAGGTGATGCAGGAAATATTACACCAGGAAAAGAAATCTTTAGAGGTAGAAGAATATTGTGACTTACGTAGTACAATAACTAACAATGGCAGGTGGAAGGACATAAAATCCAGACATGCTCACATCAAACGCTGATATGCAAATTAGAACTTAATAGTTAAAATTTTCATTGTATTCCATATTGAAGTGGGATTACAGTAAGTTAAGGCATTCAAAGGTCCACCTATTCAATATAAAACATTTTATTGTGATTCAGTCACATGCAATAAGGGTGCTAGTTTCGGCATCTGTAATATGCCATCATCAGCCCTAGATGCATTTGTCCGGCTCCGTCTGTGTAACACATACGTTCAACATGCTGCTCAAGATTTCAAACTGAAGTGGGAATTTCAATCTCAAGTCACACTACGATCTTCATATGAATAATTAAACTTCCTTGGAACCACATAATTCAAGTGAACAAGTGTCAACGCATATAGGCAGCATTAAAATAGCATAGATTTCAATTAACCCGGAAGTACACAGGCTGGACTATACAACATCACATGAAACTTTACAACGGAATTGCAGGAATTTTAAGATTTTTATACCGCAGCATTTCAATAGTACCATAATTTTAACTCATCTCATGTATCATTATGGATGCTAGCAACGTGTTTTAAATGTGTTTTAGGTTGTTTTATGTTCGTCTGTCTGTCTGTTAGGTCATCAGCCCAGAGGCTGGTTGGATCCTCAAATAGCACCACCAAAGGTTATGCGGTTATAAGGAAACCGGAAAAACCAATGGCAGCACCAAAATGAGGCGTACTAGGGAAGACGAGGAGTGAGGTAGTTTGCCATTGCTTTCCTCACTGGGTCAGAAAGTGCTATTGCAGCACGACTGACCCTATGAACAACACCTTTCATAAAACTCAGATGCACTAGTCGTGCTCTGAATGCCATTACTCAGCACCACCCGTACCCCAGCAGCTTCCATATTGTCACAGCCATGGATGAGACTGGGACTTCGGTGAAAGCTACACTTTACTCTGGCCTGTGCCAAGAGATAGATACAAAAGTACTGTATCCATCAAGAAATGGCAGCAGGCAAGTTGTTTTATGTATGTGTGTGTAATTGCTCAATTTGCATCTAGGGCTGATGATGGCATATCACAGATGCCGAAACTAGTACCCTTATGACATGTGATTGAATCACTATAAAATGTTATTGTTTTGAATAGATGGGCCTTTGAAAACCTTAATTTACTGCAAATTAGAAGTCTTGAAGACTTTCGCCTGGAGCGTGGCATTGTATTGGTGTGAAAAATGGACAATAATTGGCTCATAAATAACGAAATCAGAAGTTCTTTAAATGTTACATATTAAGGCTGAACAACATGAGGTGGGTAGATAGAATCACGAATGAAGCGATACCGAGTGAAATCGGGGAGGGGAGAACGATTTGACGAAATTTGTCCAGAAGAGGAGACAGAATGAAGGAGTTGTAGGCGGTGAGAAGCGTAGGGTAGATCAAGACATGAGCATGAACATGGAGTACGAGTAGGATGTAGCAGTTGCGTAGATCTGAAAAGATCAGCACAAGATAGGGTAGAATGGAGTATTGCATCAAACCAGTGTATGGACTGATGACCCAAACAACAATTCGAATCTGCAGTTTCAAAATCAGTTTATAACCACTGAGGCAGCCTGCGAGTCAATTTCGAAGTTTACTTAAACAGATGCCAGGGGAACCTGAACCGCTTTGGGCAACCAACTCAATTAGTTTTAAAATATTAATATTTTTAAGTAAACACCGAGTGTTTCACCCAGAGATCTCTCTATTCCACATGGACTGCCGAATGGACTCTTTTCTGCCCTTGAAAAACATGGATGACTCTTGTCAGATTTGAACTCACGATATTCAGTTTATATGAACATAACAGTATGTATTTCATATTCGTATATATGTATCTCCTCAGCCCTCCCTATGAATGGGAGCTAGACTTCTTGCTATAACTATATCCCGGTTCGTTATGGCCCAACTAATTCCCATCATCGCTAAGGGCAGTGCCCACCCAAGGACCACACAGTCGCGCCTTGAAAATCCCCTCTAAATTCAACTCTCCAGAGATAATCAGTCCCAGGCCCTCTTAATGGGATTAACTTCATAAAAGCTTATTTTGTGCAGCGTCATACTTAAAAGAACTATGGCTCCAAGTAAGCGAGAAGAGGGGTGCTGTTAGGCGTTTCTTCCAATTCTCCCTCCAGGTCTCCCCTTGTTCGGTAACAGTGTGTTTACAGATGATTAAACTGATTAATATCATTACTACTTGTGCAATCCTCCTCCCCAACGATATGGGTTGAAATCAGATCGAGTAAACGGAGATTAAAGGAGGGGCGAATTAAGGCAATTAGTGATAGCAAGGGGCTAGGAAATGTGTCGGTAAGTTATAGACTCCTAAGAAGTATCAGAAGGAATATTTCAGTAGTTTGGAAGGTAGAACATTTGGCAATAACAGACAGTATACTGCTAGGGTGCAGTTTTATTTGACTATTCATCTGAAGTAGGAGCTGCCTGGCCGAGGCGGAAAAAAGCGTGCACGGTTCGCCCCAAGGACGTGGGTTCGAATCCCCGTTAGGAAGTCGTAAAACTTTAATAAACGAGTTTTCTACTTCCGGAGGTGCACATGGCACTGAGATTCACTCAGCGTACACCAAAAATGAGTACCAGTTTAATTCCTGGTGGCAAAGGCGGCCGGGTGCAGAGCTACCACTCTACCCCATCAAGTGCCGAGGTTACGGATAGTGGAAGTCTTTACCTTCCACCCCTCCAGGGGCCTTCATGGCCTGTAGGGAGATGACTTTGCTTTTTTGCTCTTATTCATCTGAGGTCATATGCATGTAGCCTGTGTATGTATGTATTTTCATTTTTTTGCAAGCGGTTAAACGTCGCACAAACAGGTTTGCGGCGTCGCTGGGATGGGAAAGCGCCTGGATAGGTAAGGAAGCGTCCGTGACCTAAAATAATATGCAGCAATAGTATTTTCCACTTATGAACATTGGAAACCATGTAAACTATCTTCAGAGCTGCTGATGGTGAGATTCAAACCCACCATTTCCCGAATATAAGCGTACAACGGCCTATATCACGCAGCCACCAATTACAGCGATGCGTGCTCAGACTAGTGGTGCTGGTGTAGCAAGTCTGTCTCTTATATGGAGGCCCTAGGTTCAATTCCTAACTCGCTCAAAGGTTTTAATTCTGCCCTAAGGTTCATTCAGTCGCAGTCGTGGTCGCGAGTCCAGAATACCCTTACGATACGAGAGGTCCGAGTCATGAAAATCTAGCAATACGCTGAGGATGATCACGTAGCAATAGTATACCTGCAGATCATCTGCTGGGCAGCAGCTGTCTTGACATGATGAGCCACAGAGTTTGGGTCTGTGTGCCTACGGGGTCTCTCATATAAATTGAGACCGCCGAAGCGGCGTTTTTAGTCTTCGATACGTAAGCTGCAGTATGCGAGGCGCGCGCACAGTTCTTGCAGTTATAATTGCAACACCGTATTCTCGTATGTAAAAGTTCTGGTTTCAACTTAATGGTCGTGTGAACAGGCATAACTCTTGCTACTGGTGTGCAGAAAATCCTAGTGGTGTTTTTGAAGTCCCTTATAATGACAGGAAGATTGATGATTGGTGTGCTGTTAGTCCAAGACGAATAATTAGGCCTATTGTTTTCGAGACAACAGTAAATGCAGAGGTACCAAGATGGCATTTTGACGCCGTTCTTCCGTCAGTTAACGGTAGAAGAAAAGTCGCTTGGGTGGTTTTCAACGAGAATCAGCCCCTGCTCATACAGCAGAAGATGCCCTTCTTACAATCTCGGAAATGTTTGCAGACAGAGTGATCAGTGCTGGTCTATTTCTCCTTCCTTCTCCAGATCTAACAGGGTGTTATTTTTGCTTGTGGGGTAAACTGAAAGAAAAAGTATATCGAACAAATCCTCAGACATTGCGCTTGAAATCAGAAATATTACAGTGGGAGAACTCACTCGCGTAAGCCAGAATGCGGTCACCAGCTACAATGCCTGTATAACCCACGAAGTACGACACTTCCGGCAATTTTGTAAAGCAAGATTTCATATAAGCCGGCCCCGTGGTGTAGGGGTGGCGTGCCTGCCTCCTATGCTCCGGGTTCAATTCCCGGCCTGGTCAGGGATTTTTACCTAGACCTGAGGGCTGGTTCGAGGTCCACTCAGCCTACGGAGCTACCGGCCGGTGAGATAGCGTCCACGGTCTCGAAAGCCAAGAATAACGGCCGAGAGGATTCGTCGTGCTGACCACACGACACCTCGTAATCTGCAGGTCTTCGGGCTGAGCAGCAGTCGCTTGGTAGGCCAAGGCCCTTCAAGGGCTATACTGCCATGGAAACATAAGGGGGGAAATATTTCATATAACGTTATATACACGCTTAAAGCAGGGTGGCTGCGCGCGACATAAGTTCGGCTGAGGCAGCTGTCGTAGCACAGAGTACAAATAGCGTGTGTTCGGTCTTTGTTTATAAGGGAGACCCTGTATGTGACGAGCTGCGTAGGGTACTTGGTAAGGTCCTCGTTCTCTCATGATCAAGGACTCAATCGTGACACTTGGCACAAACAGATGCATGCATCGAGTGATTGATTTGGGTAGATTTAGTGGCAACATAAGAAAACTTATCAGGTTAAAATTCCGGTACTCCTGATCATCGGTACGTAATATAACTCGGAAGAAGTATTTCAGTCTGTCGAACATAGTGTATTTAAGAAAACATACCTGGAAAATAAAAGATATTGTTAATAATAGAATGTTGGCGTTTTCATAATCAAACTGTATCTTGCATTCGAACTGAAATACTTAAAGGTTATATTTACCAAGTCGGCAATGAAAAGAATATTCCACTTTAACAACAGTATGTGCGGTAAAAGCTAGCTTATAGTTTACGCGACTCTGTTATTATGATCACAATCACAGGACCTTCCAATATACGTGGAATACGACTCACAGACACGCGATTTTAATTTCAAAACTACCCCTTGCAAAGGCTAGAAGTAGAATCTCCACCACCAGTGACAACGTCAGTCGGATATCACGCTGCAGAGTACGCATGTTTAAACACAGATGTTACAGGTGCCCGAATTCTCATTTACTGATGTAACAACTGACAGGATTTCCCATAGTAATGCTACTGCTTTACATTAATACTCTTATTCAGTAAGGTACGATTGAACCCAACTTGTCACCCACACGCTATGCAGCTTCGTCAAAGCGCCCAGCTTGCAGCTCAGTCCACCGTACCACCACGAAATATATTCAGAAATTAAAGCAGGGATATTGATTCATTGAAATGAATGGGAAGTGGTTTATCAGGATTGTGAGGGATTATCTCATTTTTTTTACGGAAACAGCAAACTGGAATGTTGCATAGAAAAAACAGAAAGCACGGTTAAATGAAGAAATGCCTATTAATTCTGGGGTGACATACCCTGTTGTATTGATTTACACGTTATCCAACACAGATTACAGAGTAGCTATCAACGGAACAGAAATAGCAATTGCAATGTTATGCACTTTAACTTACTGAGTGAGAATTAGGACGAATAATATTTTGATCTTGGATGGAATATCCTGTATAGTACTCCTGTAGACAGTAAAATATATACTGTACGTGGACATCGTTGTCAACTTGATGTGATTGTTTTTATTTCCTGAAGCTATTACGGCCGGATGCAGCCGTTGTAAGGCAGACCCTCCGACGAGGTTAGGCAGCGTCTGCCGTGTAAGGGAAACTACATGTTATTGTGTTGTGGTTTAAGGATTTTTAAATTTGATTAAAATAAATGTGGTTGATTAAAATTAGTAACAGTTTTAAAATTACCCCCCTAAAATTGCCTCATAACTAATACGATCACTCTCTTTAACATGATTCATCCCCCGTCATTTTTATGCGATGTTGTATTAGAAATTATAACAAATTTGTTGATCCATTATTTTATTATACGGTTTAAAAGTTAATCCCCCAAAAACATATTAAATAGAATAAGTGAGAATAACGAAATAAAGATGAAGGTTCTTCCGTTAATGAGTTGCAGAAAGATTGCAGACAACACAAGCACCTAGTCCACGGGCCAAGAGCGTTATTCGTTTACGATTAAAATCCCACAACCCAGCAAGGAATCGAATCTGAGGCCCTGAGGTGGTAGTACAACTAGGTAATCATCCTCTGAGCCCGAGGCCCGAAGGCCGAGACACTGACCACTCAACTATGGAGCCGGTCACTTGTTTTGACTCAGCGTCTACTCACCAAGGCGGAATGTTAGCGTATACATCGCATCCTATGCATTAACTGTTACTTTTATTTTTATTATACGTGTGGTTATTCTAACCTGAACGCAGCCCTTCTAACGCAGACACGAAAACGGAGGGTAGCCTTGATGGTACCGATATGGCGATATAAACAGGAGTTCTGGGGGTACTATTTAGAAGCGAATCAGAAAACTGACTTAGTTAAAGAAAGATCGTCGAGAAATCCTGCCTGTCTTTATTATGCTCGAAGTGATTTGTAATAAAACATTCTCCGGGGATAGAGATTAGAATTCTTCCTTTCTATTTTCAGTCTGCCTTTGTTCCCATTACTCTTTATTTCCTCTGATCAATCGCTGAGTAATATTTATTTATTTATTTATTTATTTATTTATTTATTTATTTATTTATTTATTTATTTATTTATTTATTTATTTATTTATTCTATCAATTGGACCTAGTCGGAACCACACGTATACACCCGTTGGGCTTTGAGCTTTGCCCAGTATTGTCGCACCGTCCCCCGTTGTATATCCTGTATTTCCTCCAAACAGTGGTATCCCTCTTCAGAAGTCTTCCTTGAAAACTACTGACTGTCTTCAGGAACTGTCTTACAGTCTGTCTGTTTTGTAAATCTGCAGCCAGTATCCAGTAATCGGGAGATAGTGGGTTCGAGCCCCACTGTCGGCAGCCCTGAAGATGGTTTTCCGCGGTTTCCCATTTTCACACCAGGCAAATGCCGGAGCTGTACCTTAATTAAGGCCACGGCCGTTTCCTTACAATTCCTAGGCCTTTCCTATCCTATCGTCGCCGTAAGACATATCTGTGTCGGTGCGACGTACAGCAAATAGCAAAAAAAAAAAAATCTGCAGCCTCGGTCATTGTTTCGCCTTCTCAGTCTCAATCAGAGGGACAGGTTATAAATACGGACTTCCTTGTTTCGCCAGAAGGTAAACAGGCGATTGGAAGACAATCTCACCACATGACCATAGAAAGCTACCGTCCTTTTCTGACAAAGTCAGAAAGCCTCTCTACCTGAGAGTAGACCTCTGAACGGTGACATCGGTGGTATTCCCAGTTAGCTGCAGTCGCTTAAGTGCGGCCAGTATCCAGTATTCGGGAGATAGTAGGTTCGAACCCCACTGTCGGCAGCCTGAAGATGGTTTTCCGCTGTTTCCCATTTTCACACCTGGCAAATGCTGGGGCTGTACCTTAATTAAGGCCACGGCCACTTCCTTCCCTGTCCTATCGTCGCCATAAGACCTAAAAGAGTCGGTGCGACGTAAAGCAACTAGCAAAAAAGGTATTCCCAGTCTTCTAGATCTCGCCTCTGAATTCAACCTTCATGTGTGTGTCAGTCGGGGTTTATAAAACCAGTTTCCGTATTCTTTCTTGTCCTAGTTCCTTGATAATTTTACTATATGTTTGCCTGTCCACGGAGTCGTGATATTTCCTAAAGCCAACAAGATGACTACCACCTTGAGTTTTCTAATCTTGGAGTAGACTAGTAATGGTTTGAGATTGAGGATTTGCTCACCACAGGATCGGCTCTTCCTGAAGTCTCTCTGGTATTTCCCCAGTTGACTCTACAGTTGATTTTCTGCACTTGCTAGTAAGGGTTAGACAGGACCTTGTATGTTAAGCTGTGTTCACACGGTGCGAGTTGACTCGGAGCGAGTGGACTCGCATGATGCGTGCGCATGTTTGTCCCGACACTCGCATCAAGTGAACAGTTACCTGAGTTTGAAAGAAGTGAGTCAACTGGGACCGTGCCCAACTCTCTACAACCGAGTAACAGATTCAAGATGGCGGAAAGCTTGAAGACGGTGCAAGGATGGAAGTGGAGCGATAAGCAAACAATGAAATGTGTACAATTATACGAACCTGAAGAAGTGTTGTGGAATGCTAGGCTTCCCATTTATAAAATAAAAGATGCCAGGGATTCAGCGTTGCAACGGATTGCTGAGAAAATGAAGATTCCTGTGTTAAGCGTTGAAGAAATCAACAAAAAGATTAAAAACATTCGTAGCACGTACAGACAAGAACTATTAAAAATTAAGAAATCCAAGAAGTTAGGCACATCACTCGAATAAATGTATTCACCGAAAATTCAATGGTTTAACATCGCTGATAGATTCCTGAATGGAGTAATGAATACGAGAAGCAATTTCACCAACTTAGTATGAGTGTGATATTTATTTATTTATTCCTCTGTTGTCAACTACCATTTATTAAAGGGTCAAAGAATATAATACCTTCATTGTAAACCATTCAATATTGCCGGGCTGAGTGAATGTTTAACAATGTATTATATTCTTTGACATTGAATAAATGATACATGCGAACACACTATAATGTATTCCTTCAGTGCATCATAGATCGCATCCAACAGAGCCAGCAAAAACGTGGATATTGTAATCTTCGGAACTTGATATAAAGTTTCCAAAGATTTATTTATTTATTTATTTATTTATTTATTTATTTATTTATTTATTTATTTATTTATTTATTTATTTATTTATTGCTAGTGGCTTTACGTCGCACCGACACAGATAGGTCTTATGGCAACGATGGGATAGGAAAAAGCTTACGAGTTGGAAGGAAGCGGCCGTGGCCTTAATTAAGGTCCAGCCCCTGCATTTGCCTGGTGTGAAAATGGGAAACCACGGAAAACCATCTTCAGGGCTGTCGACAGTGGGATTCGAACCCACTATCTCCCGGATGAAAAATCACAGCCGCGCGCCTCTAACCGCACGGTCAACTCGCCCAGTTCCAAAGATCTGAGGCAATCACAAGTCGCCAAGTAGGCCTACCGTAGTGTAACCACGGGTTTCAGACGAGCAGATGAAGCCACTCTCATATTTGTGTCGCGTTTTTGTATTTGTACTTTAAATATCTGTAGAAGCTGATTGAACCGGATGGCAGTTAGCTGTAAGTGATTTTCAAATGTGCTTTCATCCTTCTCTAGAACTTCACGTAAATAAAAAAATGATCGACGCACCGAATGCACTACGTCGTAGAATCTACTCTCGCGCCCACATTTCATTCTTTTCTCTTTCTTTTTATTTTTCCAACACTATTCACTAATCCGATAATTAACAAATCAGCAACAGCTGATATCCCTTCCCTTACGAAGTGCGCCATCTGAATTCAAACGCGAGTACAACGTCGTGTGAACACCCATTACATGCGAGTAGCTGGCCAGAGGATGCGTACGAATCATACTAGTACACTCGCTCCGAGTCCACTCGCACCGTGTGAACCCAGTTTTAGGTATTGGGAGGTGAGTGAGAGATCCCTAGTAAAATCTCCTTTCTGGTGAAGAGAATGGTCCACTCAGATGGTAATTTCTCCCTTACCCAGAAGTGCTGGGTGATCTCAGTGAGGTTCTTCACTGCCTTGCTACCGGCACCCTTTCGGAGTTCGGCCATACTGTCCTTTCCAGCTGCCATGTTGTTCTGAAGTAGCGGGTTGATTTGATTAACTTCCTCCGTTTTTTTCTTTTTTTATTTTTGCTGGTAATTTAATTTCGCTGACATGGGGCTGGGTGTATGTGTCGTCTTCATCATTTCATCCTCATCACGACGCGCAGGTCGCCTACGAGCGTCAATTCAAAAGACCTGCATCTGGCGAGCCGAACTTGTCCTCGGACACTCCCGGCACTAAAAGCCATACGCCATTTCATTTTTTACTGGGTGGATCACAATTGAGCAGGTAATTCACGTACTGGAGTAGGAGATGGCAGTTGTCTTTGTTGTTGTAAATCATCTTGCCCTGTGATTCTCTGAGGTGAAGATTCAGTGGAGTGTATTTACTCAGATTCCGCTATAAGGCTCTGGAGTAAATTTTAGTGAAATTCTCTTCGATCTGGGTTAGTTGCTGAGTGTGAAGTTTTGTTTGATTCCTCGGATTATCTTGGCCGTGACGAGCTTCCTCTATCCCAAGAATTTCTCCTAGTTTTCCCTCCCTCCAGACTGAGTTCCTTTCTTTTTTTTTTCTTTACTTATTTTTATTTGTTTATTTATTTTCTAGAATACATTTCCCTTTAGAATTAGAGACGTTCATTACGATATTGATCTACATTATAAGCCCATATAAATCTTCAATCACTTCGAGACTGTGATCAAACTTTTCCTGTTAATGTTACCGGTAGAATATAAAAGGAGGCATACGGCATCCTGTCAAGTTCTTGAATTAACAAATCCATTTTATGCACATCCTTATTCCAAATGTTCGGCGTCTACTTCAAAGATAATAGAAGAATAAATGTGTCCTTAATGCCTAGTAATGGACTGCTAATGGTTTTCAGACTTAATTCTCTCTGAGCACCCAGCTCATTCATAAGATAAGAATATGTTTTGACATGTACTTAATTAAGGGCGATTGAAACCTCTACAGAGAGTAATTCCGATACATGTACGTCCGCCTGTTATTGAGATAGGGAGGAATGTCAGACACAATATTACAATTACAAGTGAAGTATAGTACTGCTGCGTATCTGTTGAGTGGAGTCACTTAAATTCCTACAGAGACAAATCACAGGTCTTCTCCAATAAGTGTACCCCGTGATGCTGTTGAATTTATTAGAACTAGTAAGATATCTTATCGGCAAAGTAGATTTAAATATTCTAACTCATTCACTAGTATTGTTCCGGTGTAAAGAAATGATGACTGGAACAATAAACTATTAATTTCTTAATTAACTTTTTTCTTAAATTCGTATACTGTTGACAGTCTCGAAAGCTAACAAACACTTGAGTCATATATCAACAATCTTTCAAACAACAAAGAACAGAGAAACATGAGAATTCGTTGTGAGGAACTACCAAGTTATTCGTTTAAATTGCAAACTCCAATCTCCTTGGACTAGCGTTCATCAACCTGTGGTCCGCGACGATGGGATTAAAAATAAAATTATAATCGAATTTTTTCAAATCATAATCGAATTAAAATATCATAACAAAGAATTAGTAAAAATGGTTCACATAAAATTAATACTGTACTCGTACTGTATCAAGGCTATAATCTATAAGCCAAACTTCCTGAAAGATATAAATATTTCAACGACTGAAAATAAATCTGATATTTCTAGGACATAATAATAATAATAATAATAATAATAATAATAATAATAATAATAATAATAATAATAATGTTATTTGCTTTACGTCCCACTAACTACTTTTACGGTCTTCGGAGACGACCTCGAGGAGCCGGAATTTAGTCCCGCAGGAGTTCTTTTACGTGCCAGTAAATCTACCGACACGAGCCTGTCGTATTTGAGCACCTTCAAATACCACCGGACTGAGTCAGGATCGAACTTGCCAAGTTGGTGTTAGAAGGCCAGCGCCTTAACCGTGTGAGCCACTCAGCCCGGCTCTCTAGGATATGACTGCATTTTTACTATTGGACCATTCAATAAATAAGTTTCCACACGGCATCAGAGAACGCGGCTTTCTTTTACGGATTAAGTCAATGACCGTTTTATGAGGGTCTCGATGTAGGTGTAGGTTTTAAGGGACCGCAGTACTTGCCGATAATAGTTGGTAGAGTTGGTAACACAAGAGCGGTGAATTAAACAACAGTGCAATATGGTTTAATTGCTTGCGCTTTCCCTTACTGTTTCAAGTAATCACGTGTTGTCCGTATTTGAACAAGCTGATGGTTTTCTTTCCTCAATCACATCTCAGTAGATTTTCAGAAGTGCTCAGTTATAGTGTGCCATTCCAGTTTTAATGCTATATTTTGGAAAACCATTTTAATAATAGAAAACTGGCTAAGAAAAAGGACTTTGAAAAGGAAAGCAAGTGATACAGGCGATGCTGATTCTGACTGTGAAACGTGTGGTATAACGGCGAGTAAACGTGATAAGTCAACTATTACAGTTGAAACACGTAGTTCAAAGAAAGAATACAGTAGGAAATAGGACAGTTCGTATTTCCAATTGGGATTTAATTGGCGAAGTGAAAGAAGCGAAGAGAAACCACAGTGTGTCTTGTGTTATGGAGTGTTGTCAAACGAGTGCATGAAACCTGCAAAACTCCAACGACATATAGCATTATGTTGTAAAAAATAAACCAATATCATTTTTCCAGCGACACTTAGGAACGCTAAGTTTCAGCCATGGGTTCGATTAATAACAAGGCACTGGAAGTATCCTACCTCTTAAGTCTATGCACAACCGAGCTCGATAGCTGCATTCGCTTAAGTGCGGCCAGTATCCACTATTCGGGAGATAGTAGGTTCAAACCCCACTGTCAGCAGCCCTGAAAATGGTTTTTCGTGGTTTCCCATTTTCACACCAGACAAATGCTGGGGCTGTACCTTCATTAAGGCCACGGCCGCTTCCTTCCCACTCCTACCCCTTTCCTGTCCCATCGTCGCCATAAGACCTATATGAGTCGGTGCGACGTAAAGCAACTAGCAAAAAAAAAGTATATGCAGAGCCAAAACAGGGAAACCTCATTCTATAGGGGAGGATTTACTTCCTCCAGCAACAAAAGATGTAGTGAAAACTAAGTTTGGCAACAATTTACTACCAAACATCGATTTAATACCCCTTTCAAATGAAACTGTCGGCCGCAGAACTAACGATATGAAAGTTAACATGGAATCTCAGTTAACCGAAAGAAGGAGAGTCCTTGTTATGCGTTACAAATAGACGAAACTACTGATGTTACCAGTGACGCACAGTTAATATGCTGCGTTAGACATGCACTTGGTGACGACATACACGGCTTTTTTTTGTCCACCTGGACAACAAGATAAGAAATATATCACTCCCTCGATAGTTACGTAAGGGAAAATGGGATCCAGTGACGAAAACATGGTGGCTTCTGTACGGATGGAGCTCGTGCCCTAAGGAATTAACTCCAGATATGAATTGGGTGCATTGTCACGTACGTACTATCTGCGTCTGATGAGTAGCTTGTATGTTCGGCACGAGTAACAGATACTACACTCCCAGCTACAAACATCAGTCGCGACAGAACATGCGAGCTCTCTGAGTCAATAATTATTCATAGTCAAATTGTTCATTATGCACTACATGCAGTAAATGTGTAACTGAGGCGTAATTGCACTACCAATTTGAAACTTCAAGACAACGCCTCGTTTCGCAAGAGTCACCGCGGACCGGGCAGGTGTTTATTGTCAGGCCTTGATACTTGAGATAGGCGCATGTGCGCCTCGCACCTCTTACCCTGCATCCACGCGACTTCTCGTCAGACGACTGTCGTAGGAAAGCATTCGTCTACAAAGGAATGTCATAAAAATGTAAGTCTGCTCGAGAGCACTGTAAAGCTAGATACATTTATTAAGGCTCGACCGTTAAATAACAGACATTTTGTTCGACCATACTATTATACGCTAGTTACATGTGACGTAACTGTATCTTAATGACATACATTAAAGTACTACCATTCATTAAAATACTGTTGTTATTTCAACTGTCGACTTCCAACCAACCATATCCGATATCGATTGATATCGTACATCTCAAGCCTTGATAGCAGCAATCGAATCACTCAAATAAATATTAACACTTCAAATACTCCACTGGGAGCCATTCTTCTCATAAATTTAACAAACTGCACAATCAACAACCTCTATTTAAATTTAAATAAATTCTGTTAATATAATTTTAATATTACAGTAAAGTGAGTTCAGTACCTGTGTTTTAGTGTCTCTTGCTTTGAGGTTAAAATCTTTAAACTACAGTTCTGCTCCATGCCAGCCGTATGTTGAACTAGACGGGAACATGCCTGCCATCGAGGACATTATCTTTCTAACTTAGAATGCGGATATTTTTCAAACTACATTTCATTATGCTGGATCATTTAGTAATTTCTAATAAAATCATTAAAGGTGTTTGTAGAATATCAATATTTTAATTTCAGTGATGTACTGTGCATCTTGTTACGAGGTATTTCTTGTTATGTCTGTTTTAAGATTTATCAACTTACTCATACATATTACACACACGGTGTTACAATTTAGGATTATCATTACCACAAAAAGGTGCCGTGGCTCTACACCGCTAGTACAATACAGTAGCAATGTCCGAACCACCGCAGAGATGTTCCTGAGCCGGAGTTTACGTGCTGTAGGGTGGCCAGTTCCTTTGCGCTCCTCCATTCCCTTACCCCCCACCAGCAGCGCGTGGCAACCCATCCAACTCCTGACCACGCCCAATGTTGCTTAACTTCGGAGGTCTCACGGGATCCGGTGTTTTAACACGGCTACGGCTTTTGTAGCAAGGTAAGATGTATTATTAAATCTCAACATCTAAGACATGTAATTATGGCCAAACAAAACCAGTCGTACGTATCTTTCCTATAATCTAATGATAAGACGGGGCCTATGACCTTAGATGTTAGGCCCCTCTAAACAACAAGCAACAACAAACAACAATGATAAGACGCTAGTACGAAAATTATGAAACGAGCGTACGCACAATTTATGCTTCAATCTGAAATTCACTGGCTTTCCATAGGCAAAGTATTAGACCTAGCAAATTTATTTCAGTTCAAGCAAGACGTTTTATTGTTAGAAAAGGAATATCATTCTGATTTTGCAGCACTCATTGTTGATGAAGCATGGTTACCAGCATTATCCTACCCTTCAGATGTATTTTTCTAAATTCCATGAACTAAATTTCTCTCTTCAGGAAATTATCTTTCACCATTCTTGACGCCTACGACAAAATAACGGCATTCGAGAGAAAAAATGGTGTTACGGATTTTCCAACATCGGAATCATTTTTCATGAAAATTTATATTTGTGTTGATTCTGAGTTTCATGAAAGAGTTTGTAACCACTTCTAAACTGTGAAACAAAAATTTGAAACTTCCCAATAACTTCTATGGGAAATTTATGTTGGTTCGCGACCCATTTCAGGCTTGCAGTTATGAGAATGACCTTTCGTTATGAAAGAAAGAACTCTTCATTGAGTTTTCAAGTGACAGATTAAAATGAAATTCCGTGATCTTGGTTTGGTTCGATTCTCGACCTCGCCTTCAGTGACAAGTGAGTATCCCGAATTATCTGAAGAAGCATCGGAAACCGTCAAGCTTTTTTAACAAGATATCTTTGTGAGAAACGATCACTCCTTTAAATAAACATAAAATACAGTAACTGACTTAATTATATACGTGCTGACCTTAGACTGAATTGGACCAATACTGAGCCAGTCATCCAGAAATTCTGCAAGGGTTAATAAGGTCAGTCATATCATAAACAGTGAATTTCATAGGTCACTCTCTCCCTTTGCAGGTTCACAATATTATTATTATTTTTTTGTTATTATTATCATTTTATCTATTTATTTAGGAAGATGGTGTGGACTAAAACGAGGCACAGAGCTGGTTGCAAACTAAGGATTCTGAAGGCACTTAGTTAATTCATAGAAGCTTTAAACTGAACACTGCAAGGGACAATAGACTATCACATTTTCTGTTATTCCTACTAATTTTCAATAATTTTAATGACCGAATTCAGCTAAGTTTGCAGACTGAGCTATAAAAGGCATGAGTCCAACGTAAAGAAGTACATTTATTATTTTCAAACATTCCTCTTAATTCATTTCCCGGACTATCGAGCTCTAACATATCCTTCAAACCATGTTCTTCAAATAATAAATGTATAATGTCTAACTGCACATCAGGAGGGGGAGTGGTACCCGGGTGCCTCTGACCCCCAGGAAAATCCGTATATGATTCTGCTGAAGCTGTCAGAATTTATTCTATAATCTCGCCCTTGCCTTGACGATCCCATTTTTGCGTACGCTGTTGCTTGTAGGGTGAGACGAAGCTTCATACATTCCCACTTGGAAATAAAATAAGCCAACCTCGGTGCTCTTTTTCACACAGGCGAGAGTGCGACGCCATGGATTTGGTTTTATCCATCGGACGCAGCCGGTGAGTTAAATTGTAAACACGCGTCGTAGTAATCGGCTCAGGGCTAGTGTGAGGGTCTCTCCCACACATTCGCAATGACAAACTCCACACACAAAGCATGTAATACCGACGGTATGGCCTAAAATAGAAACAGTTTGGTTCGCCAAAGCGGGAAAAGAATAATTCCCCTTCATTTATACACTTCAGACTGACAATTCTCGATATATAAGTTATGTTAAAGAAATGTTAAATTTATACGAGGTTTTTAAATAAATCCGTACACTAGTGAACAAAATGTTTTGTTTATATCTCTATCCGTCTAAAATCCTTTTCTATGATTGAACCTTGCCCTAAAACAACCCGATTTAGAAGGAAAGCGCTAATCGGGATAACAGAGCACTTCAAATATTTCACTAAATGGAATTCATACATCCATACAGAACCATAAAACTCATTGTCGGGCGGTTAGTATCTGGAATCTACCCCAAAAAAATACCTGAAACATAAGATTCACGACGTAGAAAATTTTTCCATCAATTTAAACAATACTTTAATTACCAATAATCGGAGTAATAACTCTATGGGTAAAAATATTTTGAAACTGAGCAAGTTCTGGTACAGTTTCTTGGAGAGTATTACGGTTGCGACAGCACTGTATCTGATACCGGATGGCACACTGCCGATCTGTTTCCGTTAGTATCATTTGAAGTGTGGGCAGAAGCTGATGATTTTTGTCTGCTTTCCGCTTGAACGCAGCATATGATGTCATCAGCTCGCCTTTCGAACCACGTTACCCTTGACCGCACTTGGCTAGAGATAGTCAATCGATCACGGGGCTCAAAGAGTGGTACAGTCAACACCGGGAGCAAGCAGCTTTTCAGGTTGCCATGTGTAGGATGACAACCACCACGACGACGATGATGATGATAAATAAGAGGATGATTGTTATTTTTACTTTTTTTTTGCTATTTGCTTTACGTCGCACCGACACAGATATGTCTTATAGCGACGATAGGCTAGGAAAGGCATAGGAAGTGGAAGGAAGCAGCCGTGGCCTTAATTAAGGTACAGCCCCGGCATTTGCCTGGTGTGAAAATAGGAAACCACGGAAAACCATCTTCAGGGCTGCCGACACTGGGGCTCGAACCCACTATCTCCCGATTACTGGATACCGGCCGCACTTAAGCGACTGCAGCTATCGAGCTCGGTGATTGTTATTTTAATGGACCTATCATCTAGGTCATCGTCCCGTAACAGTAAGTAAAAACAACGGTTCTATTGCCAACTATTTAACGTCGCACTAACTCACTTGGATTTTGGCGAGAATGGGATAGAAAATGGCTAGGATTAGGAAGGTAACGAAGGCAGCCTTAATTAAGGTAAACGACCTGGTATTTTACGGGACTGAAAATAGGAAACCATGGATTACCATCTTAAGGGCTAACGACGATGGTACTTTCACTATATTCTGAATGCCAGGTTATAGCTGCAAGGACCCGAATCGCGAAAATAAACTAGTTTGATGTGACTATTAAAATCATAATCTGTGGGACCTAGAGATTTACGTGAAATCTGAACCACTGTATGAGACGTTTGGCTTCTACAGTCCTACTTCCATTGACTGTGATACACACCAGTCACACTGGTGAAAAGCAACTGATGAAGTCACTCAGCTTCCATGACAGCATAGCAATGTAGCTTATTTCGCTAGCAAGTGAGTTACAATATCTATGCATCTAGAAAAACAGTTTGGAGTAGAATGAGATATGCACATTATGTAGCGACGTGTGGAAAAATACCTGGGGGTTCACTACTTTGAAAAATAACGTGTTCTAATTTATTGTTACCTGATGTAAAATAGTGGCATTGCTTGATTAGCAACGCGGCTTTCCTTTGTAGGTACATGGCTGCAGCTCGCAAAACAATAAGAATTAAAGAGAGTGAACATAAGGTGTAATTACCTTAAACTGATCCAGTTTCGTCTGATGTTGAAGACGTTGTTGGCGTTCAAATAACTGCTTCAAGAACGTGTTAGGCAGACTGTTATTTATGACTCATTTTGTTATTAGCTTTTCAAAAACACTGAAAGTTTACATTAATTACATAAACATTAGGCTATTGTTCCTATATACATCGTAGTTACCAACATAGTCTGGTTCATTTCTGTTAATTATATAAAAAACAAAAATTGTAAAACTAAAATCCCTTCAAAACCTACCACATACGGCAAATCTTAACCGCGCCCTGAGACAGTGCTTTTGCTGATTTCGGGGCTCTCCGATGTAGCTCTTGCTTTTCGCTGGTACTATCATCAGCAACACCTTGGGCTATATTCTCGGCCTCTCTTCTTGCTTGTCTAGCGCACCCTCCATACGTCCCAAAACTCAGCGGGATCACTTCAGAAATTGACCCTCTTGGCCGGTTCCTGAGAGCGTTGATATCAAAATTGTCGCTACGGGTGCGAAGATACAGAACTAATTAAACCATTTCACCAAATGTTATCAATAATTTCTAGGGGCTTCGCTGAACCACTGAACATACAGAAGGCGCTGTGCCTGGTGTACATACAAGTTAATTCAATTGCTTGTTTACAATACAGCAGATGTCGCTGCCTAGAGTCTGTGTAGAGCCTGGGATGAACTGTATCATTTCAGGCGAAGACTGGTGGTAGTGTATACAATGCAGTACGAGCTTCAGCTAGTGTTTGCGTTAAATGTACAATGTGCATTTCCCAGTTGGACCGAGCCAGAATTGTGGCACTGATTCCGGTTGGATGTACACAAACAGCAGTACCAAGCACCGCAGGGGTTAACCAACGCGCAAGGCCAAAAACGTAAAGAAGGTACCGTGAGACCAATGATGTGACTGACAAAACGAAGCAAGGTGAACCGAGGGTGACAACGCCGCGTCAAGGTCGGTATATCAGAGTGACAGTATACAAGAGACCAAATTCGACTGTCAAGAACTACCGAGATAACTTTTTGATAGTGACCCGGGTCCGTACATCTGCACAAACTTCACGCAATTGGTTTCTTAGTGTCCAATTAAGGTCATTCTATCCGTTTCAACTTGAATCGTCAGGTTGTTGAGAGGAGAAGATCTTGATTGGAAGTTGTATGAATGGCGTAATGTAATGTTTGCAGGTGAAACACGAATATCACTTAGGTGTGAATAAGTAAAGAACGCTGTATTTCAAGAGCTGCATGAATATGGAGGTGGTGGTGTAATGTTTTGAGCTTTGGTTATGCATGGCCGTCGTACACCTTTGAGGTGCGTTAAATTGCCCAGCAGTATACCGAAGAAATTCTTCGACAGTTTGTACAACCCTTCGGGGATGAATATGGTGTTCAATTCATTATCAACGACAACTATGCTCGCCCTCATCAAGGTGCAGCAGTGAGGAACTTCATGAGAGAGGGAGGTGGTGTCAACTTAAGAACTGGCCAGCTAATTCACTACATATGAACTGCATTGAGCGTGTATGTGGTAGATGAAAAACAGCTGGTTTCGATCGTCCACAACCTCCCCATACACTCCTAGACCTCATTCGAGCTGCCCAGATGGAACTGGACCTTCTTCAATATTACGTCAAGGTACTGATCGCAAGCATGGCACAGCGTGTCAGAGACCTTAACAATACCAGAAGAGATCATACAGGGTACTAAGGCAGAGTGAAGAAGGGAGAACATTCACTTTTAAAAAGGGGGAAAATGAAATTGTAACCTTTCCAATATTACTTTTAATAATAATAATAATAATAATAATAATAATAATAATAATAATAATAATAATAATAATAATAATAAAGATAATGTTATTGGATTTACGTTCCACTGACTACTTTTTCCGTTTTCCGAGATGCCTAGGTGCCAAACTTTTTGTCACGCGGGAGTTCATTTACGTGCCAGTAAATCTACCGACACGAGGCTGACGCATTTGAGCAACTTTAAATACTACCAGAATGCTGCTGATGATGATGCTGCTTGTTGTTTTAAGGGGCCTAACATCGAAGGTCATCGGCCCACTACCAGAATGAACCAGGACAGAACCTGCCAATTGAAGGCCAGCACCTCAACAGTCTGAGCCACTCAGCCCGCCTATTACTTTTTATTTGCTTCTGATATCGGAATAAAAACATTTTCGAGTTTGTAAAAAAGTTTTAATGTCCAGATTGTGTGTCTCTGTGATACAATAAACAACAATCTATATATTTATTATTGCACTGCATCCTCAACATTCTTTTACGGTGTATAGTTTGTCCGTATCAATGCCAAACGTTGTTGTTGGTTTAAGGTTCATTCTTTGCTTCCCCTTCCAGTTGACATGTGGTCGATTACATCTTCGTCACGGAGGAGACAAATCCTCGTAAGAGACTTACCGTGTGAAAACAAAAGAGAAAAGAATTGGATTTGAATCTTAATTTTGACTATCATAGAAAATAGTTGTGTCCTTCTATTCCTTGCTTTTACTTCAGAGTAATGTCGAGATGGTAGCAAACATACAGGACCTACAAACCTATAGTCACTTAATTACAAATATACATTTTAACACTGACACCAGAGTCACACAGATCACTGGTCAGACTTCTCACGCACTAAGTTCACAGGATTCTTGACCACGATATCCTAGAAATGAAAGCAACCATTTCGTCGATAATGGAAGGTTGAAATCCAACTATGCGACCTACAAGACCACAAAAACCTCTGTAAACAACGTGAAAGCATGAGAGTAACAATATTGGATTGGTCATATATAAGTGTAGAATATACAGCATAATCGTTTTTGTTCTTACTGTTATTGTTGTTGTTATGTATCTGTAATTTGTAAACTTTGGAACTTGAGAAAAAAAGCACAATCCTAATATTTATTACAATAAGTTGGGAAAAACGAGACTTGGGATAACTGCTGCCAGCGAACAATACTCGAAATTTAATATTTCAAGCCTTCTTCTCGTAGAGCGTAACAATGCACTCAGTCTTAAAATTAGTAGCCTACTACGACTGAGAGTTAATATATCCAACATAATATTACATCACGAATAACCCGAAGAAATGAAGCGATCTGGAATGCATAATGGAACGAAAGATACTAGTAGGTAAATCCTAAAAACTTTTACACGTTTTCGATTCGAAATTGATTTCCCTATCATTGCCCAAAGTTTTTTTATTTTCCTGGCATTCGCTTACAGACTTGTCGGAAACAGTTTGCTAATGGCTACTTCGTTTTCTGCTTCGTTCATATTATGGTTCAAAGGGCCCGCAGCACAGAAATTACCTTCAATTAAGAGATGTCAACGACAGAGATGCTCGCTACTTTTACTATAACACCAAGTACGTGGTTGTAACCGGTAGAGAAATGGTTGCTGTCGACGACTCGCCACACGCACGTGTGTGGGCCGGCTCCTGTTAAGAGCGCATAAAAATATAAAATTGGTTGAAAGGGAAGACCCTACCTCTCAGGGGAATGGCTGGTGAGGGCGGCTTTCTTTTTCCTGAGGTAGGGAGAGTAGAACTGTTGCTGCACGTCAAATATTTGTCCACCAACACTGACAGCTTTATCCGAGAAATATACAGCCTTCAGTTTTAAGTTAACGTACAGCGTTCACCATAGGGATATCGCCAGAGTTACTACATTTCTTCTACTCAAGTACACCGAGACGAGGACACCGAGTGAAATCATGCGAAAGTAAGTCAATAAAGTACTAATTGTGTTTATGCGATAGTTCATGTTAGTTATTGACCAATATACCGTGTATTATGAATTCCTGTATCATTTATTACGATGTCTGTTACTTCTTAGCTTTCAAGGTTAATTTTTAATTTTGTACGATTAGAATACAGCAGATCAAAATAAAAGCAAATCAAAAGGTCCTTGGAGGAATTAAAGGTAAAGGCTTGCACTATTAGTACTACAACGCTATTAGCGAAGACTCTATGCCCTGCCACATTTGTCCCCAGGAATTAACCTTATACCCATTCTTGTCGTAGGCTGATCAAACCCCAAGGATCATGTGCCTCTCCAGAGGGAAAATCTCGTAAGCAGAGTACACCTTTGCTGTCTCAGCTAGTTCAAAGGATAAAATTGGATTATAACATTGATTTTAAAAGTTTCTCAAACCTAAAGAGTAATTTTAATCAACTAGTGAAATATTAAAATACCGCTACTCTAGTATTTTTTTCAACATTACAATCCAGTAATATTTGGGAGATAGTGGGTTTGACCCCCACTGTCGGCAGCCTGAAGATGGTTTTCCGCTGTTTCCCATTCTCACACCTGGCAAATGCTGGAGCTGTACCTTAATTAAGGCCACGGCCGCTTCCTTCCCACTCCTAGCCCTTTCCTGTCCCATCGTTACCATAAGACCTAACTGTGCCGGTGCGGCATAAAGCACATTGTAAAAAAAAAAATGTAACAGCTGCACATATTTTGGAATCTTGTTCACATGGAATATTGGTACATAATTCTTCATCACCATATCTTCATACTAACCGGAACTTTTCAAGTTAAATGCTGCGCAGTCACTCGGCTGTGAGAGAGATGAAGAAATAGTCATCGCTACTGAGCGTCGCACAATAATTTCAAAGTTAGCATCGAGCAACAACATTGGAGTTAAGGTCTTTAGACCTAAAAGCACATTTCATACGCTGTCGTCGCCATAAGAACTATCTGAGTCGCTGCGGCGTAAAGAAAATTGTAAAAAAAAAACATTCCATGCAAAAAATTTGTTGAATCAATCAATCAATCAATCAATCAATCAATCAATCAATCAATCAATCAGTCAATCAATCAATCACGTTCTAACAGCCAATTACAATGTACTCTTTATTCAGTATTGTAATTCAGTAAGCCTATATATAACACCCAGCGAATCAACAGAGAACCAACCAAGAAAGTGAATTTAGATTATGGAATCCCTGGCCTTGCTTGACAGTGTTTCCACTAAATAGAGCCGGGCCCCCCTTACTTTCTATCTCTGATCCAGCCTCCCTTGATCAATCCCAGATCTGTTTCGAGCCCCGGAATTATTGCGAGGCCACGTGAGTCATTTCCACAATTTTCACGACCCTTCCCTTTCTTTTGCCCATACCTTCAATCGTAAACCTCCTTCTTTCAATTACAATTAATGAAGGATGATTGTAGTTCTTCCTGGAACCACCACTACCACCACCACCACCACCACCACCACCAGAATGATCATCACTGCCAGATATTAGGACATGGTCCCAGCACAAATGTTACATCGGTGGCTACGTGCGTAAAGGAGATTAAAAATGTTCCAATCTTATACCTACATCTACATCGCACAGAGCATCTCTAACATGTAAGATATTCATGATTTCCGGCATTTATTCCCTGTTATAATAATAATAATTTCGTGTGGCTATTTCTAGCCGAGTGCAGCCCTTGCAAGGCAGACCCTCCGATGAGGGTGGGCATTCCCTGTTCAAAATGACTCTTAATGTGATGCATTCTAGGTGACCACTGATGGAAGGTAAGAATTTCTCTAACTGAGATGGGGCACGTGCAAAAATGTCTCCTGAAGGCTGGATCATAGTTATTTGAAGACAGAAGATGGCATTCGGGGCAGATAACAGGGTAAAGTTGACACACCGACCACGTTTACTGTGGGGGATGGGGGAGAGGTTTCTGAGACTATGCTTCGCAGTCAAACAAGAGGGGAAGATAGGCGGTTGTGGGTTTGTTTTACGTGTGCGCGCCATGAGGGACAGGGAAGAAAAAGGGGGAAAACTGAGAGACAGTAAGGGACAGCAGAAAAGTATTCAGTTTCAGAAGACTGTGACAACAACGTTCATCCACACTCCAAGCACGTCGTAGTGCTCAACTCGTTCACTCTTTCTTCTCCCCTCTCCGAAAGCTTTCACAAGCTGTATTTGCACTTTCTGCTTCTCATTTCAGTGCAGGCGATAAAAAAGTGCTCTGCTTTTAGTTTAGTCGATTTTAAAATATATTCTTCACTCTGTTATACTCTAGTCTTCCTGTACATTTCCCTTTCACCTCCGTTTTCTTATTTTTTCCCTTTTTTAACGCTTTGGAAAGCTGTTCATGAGTTCAATCCCCAACAGGGAAGTCGTGTTTCACTCTGCTGTTTCCGCCCAAGAGAGTATAGTCTGCTTTGTTGCAAATTTTACTACGACTACAATCTTCTATTAATATTTACAAAGTGAGAAAGCAAACCTTCCTTTCTTTTCTCTCCATCTCTCTCACCAATTGCAGTCTGTAATTCGTAGTCATTCAGTTCCCACAATAGTAGGTTCGATCCTGGCTGAGGTCGGAAGCATTTAGGGGCGTTCAAATGCGACAAGTCCGTGGTGATGGCTTCCAGTAAGTTAAAGATCCTATGCGACAAAATTCTCACGTTTTTATGTCTCTTAAAATCTACTGCAATTGAAGAGACGTGAGAATATTATTATTATTATTATTATTATTATTATTATTATTATTATTATTATTATTATTATTATTATTATTATTATTATTATTATTATTATTATTATTATCATTTGATCTGTAATATTACCTGAATTTGAGGACATGAAAACCGTGCTGTAGCTCTTCATATAAATAGAATCTTATTTAAAGCGCGAACTCTAAGAATTCGAATACCTATTGAAATATAATCTACAAAAGCATAAAGATAATTTCATTTCTTAGAAAACAGTTTCCAAAGAAAACACGTTAGGTATTTTGGCGGCGCAATGATGGGAAAGGGCTATGTTTGGGAAGGAAACAACTGTGGCCTTAATTAAAATACAAAAAAATCAAGATATTTGCCTTGTATGGAACTGGGAAACTATGAAACGCCATCCTCAGGACTGCAGAAAGTAGGATTCGAACCCACCATCTACTGAATGCGAACTCCTAGGTATGCAACCCGAACAGCGCGGCCTACTCGCTCGGTAAAGACACACGTACTGAACGTGTTGGTGGTTATTTTAGTTAATCAGTACATGGCAAAGACGTCCCAGCAACGAACAGAGTGTAGCAAACGTCCTCCAAGACATTAAATCCTGCCTCTGGACCACATTCCGTGGTTTCCCATTTTCACACCAGATAAATGCTGGGGCTGTAGCTTAATGAAGGCTGTGACCAAACTGTTGAAAAAAGAAATTGATGTCTTAGAACATATCGCGTCTTAATTACCTAAATAGCCGTCGTAATAAGTTGAAACTTTCGTGATAACTAAAACAATGTATTTGGATACTCCTAGAGAAATAGGCTGGATAAGCACCTTACGATTTAATGAATAGAGATCATTCTCAAACCCTAAGTGCATTCTGGATAAATCTATACCTCAAAGATTAAACTCTGCTACCATATTTTTTTTATTTCTCATCTTTTTTAACGTTAGATAGGGGGTGAAAGCGTGAAATATATTAAGGACAACCTGAATTTAATTTTGGAAGAAACCCCAGGAAAATGACTTCAGTAGTCTTTTGTACAGCCCTGAATTGGTATGGGTTCAATAAAGAAACCGATCCGGACGGTCGTACATCTCGCTTTCGTATCACCTATGATTTACTTACGTCTGTCTATGTCATTAAGTTACAAGCAATGCATACGGGAGATACGATCATTGTTATCAGAGATTTAGAGAACCTTTCCTAAAGTATGTTCCTCTGCAACGTTCTTTCAACCTGTCGTTGCTTGGCGCAGTGGTGTGACAATATGTTATCTGTATGAAAAGTGCTAAGGTTAATATTTTATTTTCAATCCTTCAGAGTGGCGTGTCCAGAAAGTAAATGATCAATGCGGGACGTTCTTTCATTTTAATATCCCCGTGCTGGCAAGACCTAGGGTTTACACTGCACTATAACTTCTGGTGTGCGCTAGAACAACTTTGTTACATTCATTCGCCTGTGTCAGTCACATTCTTGGCTTTGACTACATGAAAGTGACCGAGGTATGAGTAATGCTAGTAGTGCGATTTCTTATGCAGCCAGTCCTTGTTATGAATGGTGTGAATATGTTGCACATAGGGTCGGTTGGTGCAAGCATTTCAGCGGACTTGGCAGACTGATGTGTAATAGCAACTTCTGGCTCAGAGAGGAAATTAACGGGAAACTACCTCACTCCTCATTTCAGTAGTACGCCTCTTTAGTGACACTTTGGTCACCTATGACGGCTGATGGTGGAGCTGTTAAGGTCCAGACCAGCCTCAGGGCTGACCACTCAGCATACGTGTTGTGTATGTATGAATGTTGGGTATTCAGTCCGAAGGCTGGTTTGATCCTCTGCAACTACGCCAACAGCTGTCATAAATAGCCTAGGCGTCACTGAAGAGGTGTACTAGGGAAATGAGGTAGTTTCCCGTTGCTTTCCTCAACATACATCTTTAATCTTTATTACATGGACAGTGAGTGTACTATGGTAAGTGAAGCACGGAAAGTACGTAGTACTGGCAAACTGCACGGAAGGAAAGTAAAGTAAAGTTTCATAAATTGCTTCCAACATCTCCTCAAAACCATGAATGTAATACAATAAAGGAAAGTTCTAAAGAAACAGTGTGTTATCAATGAACCATTTATAAGGCTAGGAAGGAACAACAAAACACATGTTCTTAGAACATCTGCGAAAGTAAAACCCAACAGGTAAAAAGAGTTAGGGATTTAGGAAAGCCGATTATACATTCAGATGAATCGTGGGTAGAAGTAGCCAGGTTTCATTGGTTAACTGGTTGACATGCTGCTCTTTCGCCCAATGGATCCGCGGCTCGATTCCTGACCGGGTCGGAGCTGTGAACCTTCATCCTCTGGTTCGGAGACTGGCTTTTAGTTTCATCTTCAATATTAGAATTCATGCGATGTCGGGTCCCATCCTCACAGTCGTGGAGGCCACCTATGGATGTCTGCTCAAACGACCTGCCTCTCCGAAGGCAAAGCACTATTATTATTATTATTATTATTATTATTATTATTATTATTATTATTATTATTATTATTATTATTATTATTATTCGTCGTGGGTAAATGTAAAGCTCATGTTTTACCATGAAAGCTTCAGTGGCTCAGGCGGCAGCGCGCCGGCCTCTCACCATTGGGTTCCGTGGTTCAAATCTCGATCATACAATGCGTGATTTGTGCTAGACAAAGCGGAGGTGAGACAGGTTCCTCTCCGGGTACTCCGGTTTTCCCCTGTCATCTTTCATTCCAGCAAAACTCTCGAATATACACTGAAGAAAATGGAAATTGAAACACCCAGAAGGAGTGGTGCTACATTGCTGCAATTGAACATGCAGGACGAGTGTTCGGTTATGATTCGATGATTACACTTTCAGGTCCCTCTGATCGCAAGTTTGGACAACAATCAATACAGGATGTGCCCACCACGAGCTGCAATGCATTGATGAATTCGTCGAGGCATGGAGTCAATAAGGCCCCGGATCGCTTCCTGAGGAATTGTGGCCCATGCTTGCTGCACTGCACGGGTCAGTTGTTCCAGAGTTGTGGGTGGCTGAGGACGGTTGGCCAGTTGTCGACCCATCATATCCCACACATGCTCAATAGGACTGGGGTCCGGGAATCTGGCGGGCCATTCTAACGTTGTGATGTCGTGGAGAGCTTCTCTGGAGATGCGTGCAGTGTGAATCCGGGCATTGTCCTGCTGAAACATCCCATTAGCAATGTTAGCCATCATAGGGACAACCACTGGATTGAGTACCCTATCAACGTACAGTCGAGCAGTCATAGTGCCCTCAGCAAGCACTAATTGTGATTTCACATTAAAGCCAATAGCTCCCCAGACCATAATGCTTGGTGTTGGCCCTGTGTGCCTCTCGACAATAAGATCTGGGCGGCCCCTCTCCCCGGTACGTCGGCCCACACGATTCCGGCGATCACTGCGGGCAAGACAGAAGCGCGATTCATCATTAAAGACGACCCAATGCAATTCGTCGACCCACGTCGATCTTTCTCGACACCAGGCCAGCCTTACACGTCGCTGTTGAGGGGTCAATGGAACACCTTCTGCAGGGACACGGGCTACGAGCCAGCTGCACGCAGGCGATTTGCCAACTGTTTGTTGTGTAACGTGGGGTGCCACAGCTGCTCGAATTTCCGCTGCTGTTGCATGGGGTTCCATCCGGGCCATCCGAATGATGCGGCGATCCTCTCTCACAGTTGTCTGTCGCTCTGGGCCTGTGCTAGGTCTACGAGTGTGGGTACGTTCATTTGACCACTGCTGCCATACACGTTGTACCGTAGACGCCTGTCGGCCAACACGTGCAGCGACAGTCCTTAGCGATAATCCAGCCTCACACAGCCCAATTATCCGAGCCCTCTCAAACGGCGACAGTTGTTGATAGCGTGCTCTTCTCTGTCGTCGAGGCATGTTTAACGGGGAACACTTCACTGCACAGACTGCAAGTCAGCTACGCTACACCAGAGTCCGTATAGCCTACTGGAGTTTATTCCTCCGCGACCAATCACGTGGGGGGACCTGTAGCAACAATCCAATGGGTCTGAAACTTTGATCGTTTACATACCTATATGGCATCGTTTCATATATTGAAAATCAACACGAACGACTAATGCCTTCATGGTGTTGCAATTTCCATTTTCTTAAGTGTAATTTCATTTCATCTGAGAGTCATTAATCATTACCTCAGAGGAGTGCGACAGGCATCGACAGCCGGCACAGTTTCTAACCTCGCCGCTAGATGGGGACTGCATTCATTCTATCCCTGACCCGGTCGCATGACTGGAAACAGGCTGCGGATATTCATTCATGTGCCAGTTAAGAATGGAAAGACAACCATCGTAAGTGCCTGACAAGCAACCGCGTGGAATATTGTGCTTCATTTACTCTCATGCTACTGCAAGCTAAATCCTAGAAGTTGTACGTACGACTCAACAACACAACACTTAAGTCCATTTAGTATTACACGGGGTCGGTAGATGCAGAGGGGGTCTCGACCCACAAGTGGGCACGGCTGATCAGTGGTCCGATAGCTCTGCACTCTGACCGGCCAACCGAGCAGAGGGGAGGTGGACACGGTTCTATCGTGATTCTACGCCTCTGTATTCGGGAGACGGAGAGGGGTTGGTCTCCACCGTCGGCTGTCTTGAGAATGGTTTTCCGCGGTTTTCCATTCTCCTGCACAAAGGCGAATGCCGGGACAGTTCATATTATAAGCCACGGCCGCCAACCCTCTCACCTTCTGCGCCCATCTCCTTCTCCGATACAAATCTCCTGGCCTAAGAGACGGCGTCGTCGTCTAGGAGGCCAGCCTTTCCCTTCGGGGAAGGAATGAAAACATTTAGTATTAGTAGTAGTAGTAGTAGTAGAGACCGAGCTCGATAGCTACAGTCGCTTAAGTGCGACTAGTATTCGGGAGATAGTGCATTCGAACCCCACTGTCGGCAGCCCTGAAGATGGTTTTCCGTGGTTTCCCAATTTCATACCAGGAAAATGCTGGGGCTGTACCTTAATTAAGGCCACGGCCGCTTCCTTGCCACTTCTAGCCCTTTCCCCTCCCATCGTCGCTATAAGACATATCTGTGTCGATGCGACGTAAAACAACTTGTAAGAAAAGGTAGTAGTAGACACGGTTTCGTCCACATATCAGTTGAAAACAATGCGAACTATATGGAAAGAGTGCAACAAAATTAACTAGACCTCTGGAAGGTGGACGAACTTCGATACGACGAAGAACGATCTTTAATAAATCTGTTCTCATTCACTTCATCAACGTCATCTAAACCCTTGTCCATCTGAACAGACTCCGGCAACTGCACATACGGAGGGAGTGCCACCCTTGTTCATGGGTAGTGGTTGTGATTTATATGACGTACTTAGTAATAATAATAATAATAATAATAATAATAATAATAATAATAATAATAATAATAATAATAGTCATCATCATCATCATTAGCAGCAGCAGCAGTTGCATTATTTCACCAACAAAACATCTTCTCACTCACTCCTTTTCCATAGAACCGCTTTTGCTATGGCTGTGCTTAGCTATCTTCGCTCCCTTCGCTTCCGATCTAGATCACTCCAGAGACGCGGCCTGTATGCTAGAAAGAAACTTCGAAATTGATACATAAGTCGTCTAAGTGGCCTCAACTGAAAAGACTTGCAACTAGGTACTTGAGATCGTGTGTTATGGCTAACTGTTTGCCTAACCACAATTATTTGGCTGCTCGCCATCAGTCTGGGATGGGTACAGAGACTGACGTTGAAGCTATAAATATTGACTGTGAGATCGCAATGGAATATACTGATGACAGAAGATCCTCGGTAGAGAAGAGTTGTATCTGAGTGCAGATCACCCTGCCCCATTAGGACCGGCCAACGCTGCTGGTGATAGAAAAATATTGGAGAAGATTAAGAATATGTATTACTCCTTCCATGAAAAACTGTTGTTCTTATTGTTGTTGATGTTGTTCCACTAATGTTAATCTTGTTTTAGTTTGGTGGATGGAACTTCAACGTACGTGTTGTCACATGTGCCAAACTGCCTGATAAATTCAGTTGCTGTGATGTGCATAATATAAATTCTTTTAGGCCCAAGACTCTATTGGGTACCCTTGGATTTAAAAAGTGTACTATAATGGCATTCCCCAGAAGTTAGGGTAGAAAAACCTGAGGTAGACTACTAGTCAGAACAGATTCCGGCAGCGCTCGGACTCGAACCATTGATCTTCGAGTTATGCAATATTCGTCTCCGCGATAAAAAATCAGTCTAGAAGAATTCTAGCTCCGCTAATGCCAAGGTACTATACTAGATTACCACTTGCTTCCTCTGCACCACTGCTCTATCGCTTCAAAATAAAAACACTCAAGTTTCAATTTTGTCTTGCGTTTGAGAGAAGAACGTCAACAGATGTCGTAGGAGAGAAAAGAGAGTTAAGATTCTAAATCAGCAACAGTTCTTTGGGCAAACGTCAGTGAAACGAGTGCGATGGGCATACAAACGAAGTCTTGAGTGAGCATCATTCCCAAAGTCTTCCCAAGTAAACAGTTAAAAGAAATAAAGAGGGAGGGTATTGGTGGCGCAGGGGAGGACGGGGGTAGGAGAAAAGAAAAGTAGAACAAATTCAATTTCTTGTTGCGGTGAGGCGCATTCTTTGCACGTGCAGTAAACTTCTTCCCGACGAGATAAACAAACAGTGCAGGATTGGAAGGGCACAGTTGACAGGAAAAGCGATCGCAGTTCCGGCACGTAGCCATCAAACACTTGCGTCAAAAACGTTTCTTTTCAGTGATGCTGCTGACAGGATAATTGAGTGCCTTAAGAGAACATAAGATCTGAGTTAGCAACCAAACTTCTGAAACTTAATTTTTCTTTCTCTTCTCCGCATTCGTCGACGGGGGACACGATAGGGCTCCAAGTTTCGTGTCACTTGTCACTGTTTAAAGCACTCACACTCTGAAGAACTTCCAACCCCTATCATTTACGGGAAACGCAATGAAAAATCGATAGTTCTTTTCCCCTCCCACGTTTTAGTTTAATGCCCGTTTCCACTAACGGGGTACTTCAGGTTAGTTTCTAATTCAAAGAAAACACTTTCGAGACGGTCGGAAATTATGGATGTATTTTCACGGCTGCAAAGAAAACCTCGTGAAAAAAAAAGCTTTAGAGGATACATTATCTTAAAATCACAGGGAATGTTTAGTGAAATACACGTAAATAATTCAATGCAATGTTGTGTATGGCTTTTACGTCCATTCATCGACTTTTACAATTTTCAGAGCTTCTACAATTCTGTCCCAAGGGAATTATTTTACGTACTGGTAAACGTGGATGGCTTATTTGAGTATCTTCAAATTCCACCAGACTGAGCAGGGATTGAACCCGCCCTTTTAAGCTCGGAAGGCCCACAGTGCAGGTGTGTTTGAAGTGTTTGTCGAAGGACCATTTGTAAGTTGTTGCTGAGTATGAGCACTCTACCGTCTGAAATACTCAGCTCGATGTACTTCGCAATAATGTATCTAGAGGAATACCTAATGGTATAATTTAGAAAAAAGATCCCTTAGCTTACCCCAGAAAATTCTGGGCTCGCTGGAGACACTCTCACTCATTATGGACGTGTAATTATATTACTATTTTACGTAACCTTAACTACCTTTACGGTTTATGGGGAGGCCGAGGAGTCAGAACTTTGTCCCGCAGGAGTTCTTTTACATGCCAGTAAATCTACCGACACAAGGCTAGCGTATTTGTACAACTTCAAATATCATTGCAGTCGGGATGAGCGCAAAAAGTCAATGCTATATCGTCTGTTCCACCTACTTTCAGATTTCTGTACGTCAAGGGCACTGTGCCAACCTTGATGTAAATTACACCCTCACCCAAACTTTTCGCCACCAGATTTTGAAACAGATACGCAGGGACCATCTGCGTATATATCGTATTTTTTAATTCCCATAGCAACCTTGTACTCAGGCCAACTTACGGGGTCTGGCCGGGTCTCTGGGGCCAGGTCAGATGCCCTTCCTGACATCACCTCGTTTTTCATGTAAGAACAAGTAAGAACCGACCGGAATGTGAACTACGACTAGAAAGCCAGTTTACAAACACTGCACTAATACGCGCCAATGTAGTAAAAATAGCACTGAATTTCTTTTTGCTATAGACTTTACATCGCACCGACACAGATAGGTCTTATGGCGACGATGGAATAGGAAAGGGCTAGGAGTGGGAAGGAAGCGGCCGCGACCTTAATTAAGGTACAGCCCCAGCATTTGCCTGGTGTGAAAATGGGAAATCACGGAAAACCATCTTCAGGGCTGCCGACAGTGGGGCTCGAACCCACTATCTTCCGGATACAAGCTCACAGCTGCGCGCCATTTTATTTCTAAGTACATAAGCTATGAAATCTTCAAATGCAGTTCATTCGTCATTATTTCGAAAGCTGATAAACACCCCGATAAAAATCCTGGTATGTACAATACTTTTAAAATGTGGTCGTGCTAGAAACAGGCCAGTGTCCCAGTCTAGAGCTGTGCTGTTTTAGGGAGCAATACTGAACAAATAAATTTCGAGTCCCGACCAGGACATTCAGGTCTAGGAAAGTATACTTTAAAAGTTCTTTATAAAAAATGAAGTGTAAAGTATGAGAAACAGCCTGTAATAACCTCGGTGCAAGGAGGAGCAGTGTACCAAGGAGCATTTATATCACTTTACAGTTAAGTAGTTAGTTTAAAAGTCAGAACTCGTTCTAGTTAAAGTCGCTTCTGTTGACGTAAATTTCTGTAATAACGCGACGCAAAAATTTCTCACATTCCACCGAGATTAAGCTGTTTATATTTATCCAGTATGAGGAATGTTCCAAATAGCGATATTTTTTCGTAATTAGCATTTAATATTTTAAAATGTTTATAACTTTCATATAAATGTCGCTAAAATTAAATTAACTCTGGTTATTTATTTCACCAATTCACGGATTCGCATAGCTAGAGGGTCTCTATATTATACTTAATCTAACGTCGTTTGGCTAAGACAAAATATTTACGTAAGGGTCTAATGAACAAAATTTTGGCACCACATGTATACGCAAACCACAAAAATAGTCAAATGGGCAAAAGAACAATCGCATTGTCACTATAAAAAAAAATTAAATGGTAAGAGAACCTTGATAAACTAAATAGGTTTTCAATGTCTTAAATGCTTCAACATTCTAATCCGTTCTCTTTAACGTCAAGACTGTTGCAGATAGGACTTTGGGGACGCTGGAATAGAAAAAGCCCTTCGAACCTCGTCAGTAACAATCTGTCCGGTTCCACGGCTAAATGGTTAACGTGATGGCCATTGGTCACAGGGGTCCCGGGTTCAATTCCCGCCAGGGTCGGGAATTTTAACCATCAGTGGTTAATTTCGTTGGCACGGGGGCTGGGTGAATATGTCGTATTTATCATCATTTCATCCTCATCACGACACCCAGGTCGCCTACGGGTGTCAAATCAAAAGACCTGCACCTGGCGAGCCGAACATGTCCTCGGACACTCCCGGCACTAAAGGCCATACGCCTTTGTATTTCAGTAACAATCCCATCGAGTTCCTCCATACCTCCCCCTAACAAATTCTTCACATTATGAACACGCTAGCCTTCTCCAGTTACCTCTATTGAACATTTTATCGAAGCAATGGAATTTAGGGATGCAGTCAAGATAGTCATATATTGATACAGTAGCTCCCTAATATATCAACTAACACAGTATCCAAGACATTAATGTCGTAATTTTAACGATTTTAACTTTTAGCGATCCTTGTCACTTCTTGGCTAAATTATTGCATAACGAAATATATACCACACCGCTAGAATCAAATGTCCTTTCAGATAACAAAATTTGAGCTTCAGAACTTCAATTGTTATCTTGTGTTCTGCGCTGTGCTACAACCTCAGTTGAACCAGCGACCGCTGTTCAGTCTAAAGGCTTGCAGATTACGAGGAGACGAGTGATCAGCGCGACGAATCCACTCGACCGTTATTCTTTATTTTCTAGTACGGGGCCTGTTTCTCGCCCGCCAGATAGCTCCTCAGTTGTACTCATGTAGGCTAAGTTGACCTCGAAAAAGCCCTCTGATCCAGGTAAAAATCGCTGGCCTAGCCGGGAAACGAGCCAGGGGCCTCCGGGTAAGAAACAGGCTCGCAATCTCCAAACTTCAAGGAGAATACACTGTACTTCTTACTCCTTGAAACTATATAAAGTAAACTCGTTCAGAACTAATTTTCTGGAGTGAATGATACGGTTTTAGATGGGTAAATTAAATGATACGATGCAACCTCCACATAAGAGCATTTTTAGGTTTTGTTCTGAATTAAAACACTAGGCAGGACTTCAAATGAGTCTTATATTATTTGGTATTATTGATAACGTATTATCATTCCGTTGTAATATTTATACAAGCTACCTTTTCGTAAGTACAATATTTTATAGAACACTACCATTTACTTATCGGTAACAGTTTTATTTGTATATTTTTAAAGGGTCAGGCTAATCCTAGCCTAGCGTAATATGTCAGCATTACCGGCTTATGAGTGTGGACGCTACTACGTGTTGCGGCACCGCGTGACGCACAATTCTCTTCCCCCTCTCCCACTACAGCAACATGCACGTACTCCACTACCACCTCTAATACGCAGGATTAATATAAATCTGTTGGTTGCAGTATTGTGATGATCCTAAAACTAAAAACTATGATATTACGAAGAATGAACCTGCAACGAATATAAACATCTTCCCACCCTGAACAAACTCTGAAATCCCAGTAACTATGTATGACGTGCTTTATGCTAATGCTGTAGCTGTTTGCAGACAAGAGAAACGGATTAGTTCTATCGTTATTTGCAATGACCGAGGGAGTTTTAATTAAGGCACGGGTTATTGTTAACATCACATACATGTCGCATGAGGCCTATGCCAAAGCGATAGAACATTACCTATCATATATTCTTTTAAACAAGGGCCCAGATTTTGTTGACGTATCATATTTTAACAGATGAATCACAGACATTTCTAATCCTGTTCGTGCCTCTAGATCATAGAAATGTACACTTATTAAGGCATTTACTCATCATTATTTACCATTCTGCGTCATTATTTTGTCATTTCCAGCTATTAATTTTATTACACTTTATAGGATCAATGCTCGCTCATGTGAAAAAGACCACCAGGCGATATTTCATCCATCAAATTAAACTAACATGTTATAAATTCGTCCTTTCATTGAAAATATTTTATTTGCATTTCCTGTGAAGAAACGTATTTTTTCAAAATGTTGAAAAATTAATATGAAACTAACTACATTTATGATATGGATTGCTAAAAGAAAAACTTGGTCTCTTTCACCACGCTTCTTGATAAACTGCTGGTCTTTTAGCATTCTTATTAAACACGCCTGGTCCTAAAATGTTTAGTTTTCAAGAAGTAGAAGAAGACTGCAGTAGAGAAAATATGACACAGACTAGTACCTGTAGTATTTTAACTGTTCGGTTGTGAGGCGAAGAGAGTTTCATTATCCATGTATTCGGATTAGAATGTCTATGCACTTGAAACTAAATCAAGTTACATTAGTTCAATGGCCAACTGAAATTACAGTTGCAGATATTTCTATGATATTAAGCCATCATCTCTCTCCTCAACCCAGTCTGCAATTCATTTGAAACAAGATTCAGTACAGTAGTATTATAGGCTAAAACTAGCGTTTCCAGTTATAACAATGGCCAGTATTTCCTTTTCTGAAATTCCTATTGGGTAGTAACACGAACACTACGGAAAGCACAAAGCTTCAGCCTACTGATTACAATAAGTAATTAAAATACATTCTTAATTTTCATTGAAAATTTTACAATGTTGCAATATTCATTATTTCCGGGCACCTAACCCCCGATGGATTCTATTTATTTAAATTAAAATAAGTTATACAGATGGTTTTGTACAATTTGGAGGGAATTTCTCTAAATCATAATCGATATATCTTCAAGACATTAGTAGGGAGTCGAAATCTTTTGAAAATATTCACTGAGAAATTTGTGATTTTTCCGTGTACGAAACAACATGCCATAAAATTCCAGTAATTATTTTTATACTTATGTCCCAAGTCACGAAAATAAGGCTAACATATTCTCTTCTTTTCTGCATCAACCTCATTGGACTGCGTTTCATCTCGTTTAAATCTGACTGTAGGATCGATAATGATGAGTTTGTGGATTTCCTATCGATTACTATAATGTCCATGATGGAACCTTCAGACGACCTCACTTGTCGAAAAGAAGGCTATAACTCAGAAATCAGTCCTAAATTATTTATGGGTACAGTCCCTCATTTACAATTGCATTAACTGCCCAAGTTCCGATAATAACTACAAAATTTTTAACATATTACTAACTAGTATTGGTACCCAGATATTGATTCCAAATACGCGACCCTTACGATTTTAATTTAACACAAATTTGTTTACACAACACTCAAGGAGAAGGAGAAAAGGAAATATATACAAATAATGTACAGGTTTTACCAATTTATCAACATTTGAACCAAGTCTCTCGAAACATTTCTCCCATCGTGACACCAAGTTGAATATGCCTCGGCCTTTATCACCCATTGAGCAACCATGAATTTACTCGGTGGTGAGGAGTCTTGATGTTTCTATACCATACTGACCTGATTTATTTTGTGCGTGAAGTGGTACGCCCAAGATTCATCGCCAGTCATCACACCTTTCGGAAAATCATTACCTCCATCAGCACAACACACGATTGTGTGGCTCTTCTGACAGGTCTTGGGGCACCCAGCGCACAATGACTTCACGAAATGCAAATCAGTTATGCACGGTTATCAGTTTCTCTGCCATATGAATTGTTGTGCCCAGGTTCCTAAAAGCATCTGCCGATTGTTACGAATTGGCACCCCAATGCCTCTGACAGCGGGTGATGTTGAAACAGTCACAGTTTGGCCGGAGGACGGTTCGTCGGCAAGGATTACTCGGCCCTCTTAGAATCTGTTACTCCGATTCAGACAATCCAGACAATCAGTATCCTACACTTACAACATACCATGTGAATTTCACTTGGCCTTCTTTTCCGTGTGTCCACAAATGAGACATTACACCACGCTGTTCCTCACATACAGACGATGCTAACACACGCACCATCCTTGCTCAACAGTTACTGCTCGCTCCGCAGGGCAGATTCTGATTGAGCCATCGCCGTCTGTGGCACAACTATCTGCCATCACTGAACATCCAGGCCCAAATAAACTTTCGGAGAAAAAATATAATTTCAACAATGGATTTAATAGATTCGGCCAGGTTGAGTGGCTCAGACGGTTGAAACGCTGGCCTTCTAACCCCAACTTGGTGTCGTGACTCACCTTGTCCCGAGATGTTCTGGACGATTTGTTCTCCCGAGCGGCTTGGAGAATCTGTGGGTTGGGTGCCCTGAACCATTAAATGAAGTACTGAGTCCCATTTAATATGATATATATTTGAATTCAACTCTGACTTCCCAACTACCGTACATATTTACAATGTCTATTTACAGCATACTTCAGTGATGTGCCTGCTCCGGAAGCTTTTAGAATACTGACTTCCGACCTGGGTAGAGTCTATGTTGAAAACCTGAGAGTTGCCCTCTAGCTTGTCTCTAAGCCTAAGTCCGCATCTCCCACTACTGTCTGAGAGACTAAGTCTTTCCAATATCACTTCTAACGCTGCTATGTCCTACTCCTCTCTCTCATTCTGAATGTAAACACCTCCAGTCTTATTACCGACGTTCTTGACCTACGTAGAGCGTTCTCCTGTCCAAGACTAAAGATATCCCTTAAGCCTCTGCAGCTTGTATATATATCCTGGTCTGGCCCTTGCTAACTAGTGAGAGGGGGAACTCCCACCCTAGTACTAGTCTACCCCCAACTGGGATCCCTCTCCAGTAGGTGGTGCTATAGTGGTCAATCTCAGAACCACTTATTCTCTGTCTCACTCAGCCTAACTCATCTCTCTCACTGAGTGGAATGTTTTGCCATGAAGTGGAGATTTTCCGATGCTCCATCCTTCCATGAGTCATGTATTCTTTCCTTGTCTCTCCCAATGCTAATTATTCTGAATGCTGGATTTGTGCTTGTAGCTAGCCACTGTTCATTTACTCAACCCTTGGTCAGTTTACATAGATAAGATTACAACTCAATAACAAGTTACTCATAAGCCTTCCGTAGCAGGACTTGAAGAACAAGTAATTTCACATATCCTATTCTTAATGTTTCAAATATAAAGTAGCACATTTTACACAATTAATAACCATAATTCTTCTTATAAGAAAACTCTTTATCCTTTCGTTTATACATTCCTAGTGGTCTCCTGTACTGGGGATACACTAGTTCAATTCTAATCTCCTTAACTTAATATATGCTATGGGACTTAATATACCTGGTTCGATTCCCGGCATCGGTGCCATCACGACACCTCCCCTACCCGGGAAGAAATGGGCGCAACACATTTGCGTCCATTTCGACTATGAGGAACTCACAGCCTCGCTTCTGATGACCTTAATGGTCTCCTGGCTATTGGTGGTGGCGTGCCTCGTTCTCTTATCTCGTGTGAACTTGCCTCGATAACTACTGCTTCTCGGGATTCCACAGGTGAACTGAGACGTCTCTCAGTGAGCCTGGGACTTTCCAGTCTCAAAAGCCCCGCAGGTGAGTCAGGACGTCTCCCAACAAGCCTGGGGTGCTGAAATATCACATTAACATTCTCTTCCGAGGTTTTCGCCTTACCTTCCTTATTGATTACAGTTTGTTTGATACAGATACTTGGACAATGCTCCTTCGCATCGTCCATACATTTACTGAAAGAGTATCCTACCTTTCTACAGGAATTACAACAACAACAATTACAACAATAACACCATATGAATAAACCCACTATACTCACCATGGTCCAGACTATGTATCTATATATATTTACATGTTGATACATGGCTTTTTGCCTTATTTCTTCCTCTTTTTGTCTGACCATGTTTTCTACTTCCTCTGTCTTATGGGTAGCCCAACGTAAGTCATCGATGTGATTTAACAAGTTAGTTGTTGCTACTTTATTTAACTCAGGGACCTGATCTAACCTTAATTCACTGTCTATCTGCTCACAGCAATCATACTGTAGTGCTATCATTGGCACTAAATCCTTGTCTTGCGTATTATTTATTTTCCCTACTCCCTGAATTTTACTATTTGGGCCATACAGTGTACACATAGGACTTATTTCTATCGTACCTGTACCCTTAAGCATGATATCACTAGTAGTATCTTTGCACATGCAAGTCACCTTTTTCTCTTCAGGGGACACATATATATATTTATTATTCTCTATGAGAATCCACATCAAGTCTCTAACGGGCAACACAAGTTTGGCACAATTTTCAGGCATTTGATTGACTCCACTAATTAATTTAACAACACAATTATTTTGCGTGTGCACCGTATTAATTGGAAACCTTACCTTGCATAATTTCCACATGGAAGTTACCTGTTTGCATTCGTTTAATTGTTCTTCACTCAACTGCGCGAATGTTTGTTTTTCCTTATCCATGATTATATAATTCTTTTCCTCGTGCACATACACGTAATGATTAGGGTTATTTATCACTTGAGTAGGAAAAGGTATCACTTTATACAATAAATAGGTTGTCTTATCTGTTAAGGGTGTTTTCATTACATACACTAAGAAATTTTTACTTAAAAACACTTCTGCTGAAGCTACCCTGTATATAAGGTAGCCATAAGTCGACTTTAATTCAAATGGCAAGGAAATACCTCTTGGAAAATCTCCCTGCGCTTTTCTATAGGCCTTAACGATCTCATCTGGTGTAATTATCTGAGGATGTATTATCCCAGACTGAGCATTCATAATACCTTCCAATACTATACTATAATGATCATGCAACTGCATTAGAAGACCTTCAATTTCAATTAAGTGTCTATTAATAGCTATCTCCAATTCTGCTTGCCTAATCGCTCCAGCTACTTGGAGTGTTTCATTCTGTAAATACAATCTAATTTCATCTAAATTCTTACTGATTCTAAGTTCATTTGCATTTACCTCGTAGATGGTGCTGTTCATGGTTTGTAGGGTGGACTTAACAACAATCATCTGCTCTTTAGCAATTTTCATAGTAGAGAGCTGCTCCTTCTCTAGCTCAGAAATCTTTCCCTCGTATCGTTCTGCATCGTCTTCGCTAAGTGTTCCAAATAACGTTTTCGCTATTGATCCTACGGCATTAATTAATCCTCTCCTTCGTCTATTCCCTTCTTCCCTTGCCACGCCTTTTGTGATCCTATTAATAACATCTTTTGATCCCTTTATTCTTTCCAAATGTGTCTGCAGCATATTTACGTCCTGCTGGCAAGTAAAATTTGAAGTAACTTCTAATTGCAAACATAGCAACCTCATTCGTCTCACATATCTCTGAGCTAGAGCAAATGTTTCTGTCAGCTGATTCAAATTTACATACGTTACTAGGGTCCATTCTGTAGTATATAACTGCACTTCGCCCTGGTCATCGAAATATACACCAGGTGTATTCTCATATGGCGTCACTCTGACGTCTGTCACCTCTCCACCTGCCTCGAGATGAGACGACATCATCTTCCACAGGGTTACTACGATGTGGAACCAACTCGTTATCTCCGCCATCGTCTTCTGTCAACTGTAAGGTACGACAGGAAATTCGTTACCTAACAATTATATTATTCCCAAACTTAATTTCTATTACTTAACTGACTGTTTACTTCCCGCATTATTAACCTAGCTAATTTCCTTTATTTGTCTACCTCTTTTGCTATCCCACTTAGCTCTCACAGGAACATCCTTAGTCTATTTTTGTGAACCTTTGTTCTCTTTCCCTTTTTGTTCATTTGTAAGGTGCAATTTACACCTGATACGCCTACTATAATGTATGGACCTTCAAAAGGTGGGCTCAATTTCCTGGATTTCCCTCGTCGCAGTGCGTCATTACGTAACAAAACTTTATCTCCTACTTGGAAGGTTACTTCGTTTTGCTTCTTGTCATAGTCCTGCTTCTCTCTTTCTTTTCTCTCTATTAAGGTTCGTCTTGCTGCCTCGTGGTTTCTCCTTAACTGCTGGGTTAGCTCCTCAACCACTGTCTGATACTCGTTATAACCTGACTCAGGTGGTTTTTGCAATACTCCTGGGATGTTTGCCTTCTTACCGAATATCAATTCGTAAGGCGTGAACCCCGTACTTGTGCTCTTGGTCGTGTTGTAGACAAAAGCTGCCGTTGGGAGATACCGGTCCCAATCGTTCTGTTCATTGGCACAAACATAGTGCCTAAGGTACTCCACTAACACTTTATGGGATCTTTCAATGCTCCCATTTGACTGTGGCCTGAACGCTGTGGTGTGAGTTTTCTGTATCCTCAACACCTTACAGAGTGTTTTGAACACCTCGCTCATGAAGTTACTACCCTGATCAGTCAATATCTGGTTGGGTATCCCGTATATACTGATGACATTATTTATTAATGTACGTGTCACCGTATCTGTTTCTTGATTTGGCATTGGACTTGCCACTAGATACTTGGACAGCTGGTCCTGGCAGGTGAGAATGTACCTGTTACCAGCTTCCGTCAAGGGCATAGGGCCTACTACGTCAAGCGACATCTTCTCGAAGACTGTGCTTGGAGTATCTGTAATTACCATGGGGGCTCTGATGTCTGGCCGAGTCCCCTTATTTCGCTGACATGATGGACAAGAGCGAATGTACTTTTCTACGTCCTTTTTCATACCCTTCCACTGTATTCGCTCGCTCAGTCTTGCGAATGTCCTCGCAATCCCTTGATGGCCTCCTATTAATGAGTTATGACACTCCTTCATTATGGCTAATTTCTCCTCCTCTCTTAGCCCTTCTATTTCTCCTTCCGGTGAACTACCTTCGGGCTTGGATTCCTCTGCCTTAGCGTCCTCGGAGCCCTCGTCCGTGGTGTAGCCGACTTCGATTCCCTCTGCCTTGGCGTCCTCGGGTTTTGAACTCGCTACTCTAACCTTAACGTCATCAGGATACTGAGTGTCTCTTCTGACCGCCGTCTGGGGTCCTTTCCGAGCTGAACTGACCACTCTAGTTTGGCTCTTCTCTACAATGGGATTACGACTCAGGGCATCAGCGTTACAGTTCCGCTTACCCTGCTTGTATTCTATGACAAAATCGTACTCTGCCAGTTTTATCCTAAACTTCAGCAGTCGTGAAGACGGGTCCTGCACATTGAAAACCCACTTCAATGGCTTGTGGTCCGTCACTACAGTGAAATGCCGCCCAAATAAGTACGGCCTGAAATACTTCACTGCCCACACTATTGCCAATAATTCCTTTTCGGTTACACTGTAATTTACTTCTGCCTTGTTAAGCGTCCGGCTTGCATAGGCAACTGGAAGATCCTTCCCAATGGGTCCTTGTGACAGTACTGCTCCAACCGCCTCGTTGCTTGCATCAGTGGTAACAACGAAGGGTTTTTCAAAATCTGGATATTGCAGTACAGGCTCCTCTATTAGCCTTCGCTTCAGTGTTTCAAACGCTTGCTCCTGTTTGTCTCCCCACACAAAGGGAACGTCTTTCTTTACTAATTCATAAAGTGGCTTTGCAATTTTACTATAGTTAGGGATGAACTTCCTATAGTACCCACTCAGCCCGCAGAACTGCTTGATCTGGCGGCTAGTGGTCGGCCTGGGAAAATCCCTGACTGCCTGGACTTTTTTAGCATCTGGGTGGACTCCATCTTCCGTGATTACGTGCCCTAAAAATGCCACCTCGGCCCTTAAAAATTCGCACTTATCAGGCTAGAGTTTTAAATTATTCTCTCGCAGCCTCTGGAGTATTACTCGCAACTTGGCATTGTGCTCGTCTACTGAGCTACCATACACAATTATGTCATCCAGATAACATAAACATTTAATGCCAGTTAACCCTGTTAGCACAGTGTTCATCAGCCTTGTGAATGTGGCTGGGGCATCTCTGATACCCATCGGCATTCTCTTATATTCATACTTCTGCCCTAGTGCTGAGAAGGCGGTCTTGGGCCTATCTTCAGGCTTCAGTAGCACTTGGTAGTACCCACTCGCTAAATCTAGAGTCGAGAAATATTTAGCCTTTCCAAGGGCATCTAACAATTCGGAAATTAATGGTAGGGGATAATTAACTCCTATTGTAACCTCATTTAATTTCCTATAGTCTATAACGACCCTCCATTTCTGTATGCCTGAGGCATCTAGTTTCTTTGGGATTAAAAGTAACGGCGCATTCCAGGGTGACACACTGGGACTGATTATGTCATCCTCCAACAGTTTATCTATTTGTTTTCGTATCTCTCCCTTCTGTGCTTCTGGGAGAATATAGGGCCGTACGTTAATAGGAGGTTGTTCCCTAGATATTGGAATCTCATGCTGTATTACCTTCGTATGGGTCAACTTGTCCCCCTCTAAGTGAAATACATCATCATACTCTGTACAGATGGCCAATATTTTCTCTGCATCTACCATGTTCAAATGGTCTATCCGCAGCTGTTCGGTCACTCTCTGTGAGCGCAACTTTCCGAAACCTAAACCATTGTCTTCGGTCTCCTTGGTTAGCCTTACCCTTTTCCCTTGTGACAGGCATGTGTAATCAACCTCATGAATGCATACCACAGGGCTCTGTATCTCTACTTCTTTCTCGGTGGTGTTAATAATGCTTACAATAGCCTCATTTCTCTGGGACCTGGTTAAACATTCGGCTAAATACACCCCTGGTGCTACTTCTGCTCGCTCTATTACGCCAACAGGTAGATTCTTATTTACCTCAATGGCCACTACCTTCTCGGTCCTAGGTTCGAGACGGATCAGCTTTGTCTCTCGAGCCCCCATTGAGTACCTGGTCCCTTTTATTATGACGTAGCCTTCCTTGTAATTTATTACGCCATCTGACAAGAGGTCCTTCCCAATAATGCCATCTTGGGTCAAGTTAATGTCTTTACCCACTACATGGAAGGTGTGACTGGAACCACTTACCCCAAACCGTACCGTACCCTTGGTATATAGCTTGCCTTCACTGACCCCGGTGAGTTCTATGACATGTCCCCTCATAATTGCGCATACTTTTGGTACGCTTCCTTCTTTGACCAGGCTAATTTCTGACCCTGTGTCTAACAAGAATCGAAGCGGTTTCCCTCTCTGGACGATGCTAAGTAACATCGTGCCTTCGTCATCTGAACTTTCGAGACTTATTTTTCTACGGGATTCCGAGGTTGTCTCCGGCCTTCGGTCCCTGCTTAGTTTGTTGCTAACCTGGTTTTCATAGCCTGTCCTTGGCTACTCACTGATCCAAACGGACCCTCCTTGGTTTGTTGCGACCCCCTGTCACCCTCGTCTCCAGACCTTCGGAAGACTTTCATGTCCGTTCTGCCTATCTGTTGACCCATTGTTTTCGTGCGACAGTACCTCTGTAAGTGCCCCGCTTTCCCACAAGCATAGCACTGTTTAGTGGACTGTTTACCAAGTACATTTCTCCAACAGTCCCTTTCCAAGTGACCATCTCTACCACACGAATAGCATCTCGTTATTTCGGTATGTTGTCTGTTAACCGGTAGCCTGCAATTATCTTGCTCATGCCCTTTCCTATGGCAATTGTAGCAAGTTCGTGTACCCCTGGTACTCTCCCTCATGCCCGCCTTGACCGTGCGGACCGTTCGCGTTTCTACACCTACTTGGTCCCTTTGCTTCTTTCGGCAGTCTCTCTCTATGTGCCCTTGTTTCTTACAATACCGACACGTTAGCGTTGTCGGTGATCTTTTTAATTCTGACTCTCCGATAGGTTGACCCTGTGTTTCCTTTCTCGGACTTGTACATTGCCTAGCTAGGTGGCCCTCTTTATTGCAATTGTAGCAAATCACCCTAACCATTGCTGTTTTAGGCTTAGGATGCCACCTTCCTTCTGGTTTTGCTACATTAGGCTTGTTCGTTTCAATTCTCCGTGTGAACCCTAGTGTGTTCCGCCTACTTTGCAATCCTTCCTTAGCCTGTTTGGATATAATGACTGCTTCTTCCTGCCTAGCTATTGCCACGGCTCTTTCAAATTTTAAAGGTTGCTGATCCTGCACTCTACATTGGATTCTTGGGTTGTTTAACCCTTGTGTGAAACTAGCCACTCCTATCTTTCTCACGCACTTCAACTGTGCCTGCCTATCCTGTAGGCATTCGCCCTCTAATAAAGCATCCCTGAAAGCTGACGCCATCGTGTCTACGCGATGCGCCCAGGATGCTACACTCTCTCGCGGTTCCTGACTGCTTTGGAACATTTGGCAGATATATAGATCTAACGTGCCCTGCCTACCATAATATTCATTTAGCGCTACTTTAGCGTTCTCCCAGTTAGTAATATCAGCTCTTACCAAGAGCTTCTCTCGGGCCTTGCCTGTAATTTTTGTCAATATATATTTAAAGAAGAGTGCCTGATCATTCTCCCTGATCATGCGTACAGCCGCATCTACGTTGGCAAGAAATTCTCGTAGTCTGTCTGGCTGACTACCGTCAAATTCTCGACCAATCAGTCTGTGTCCCTCTACTACAGTTACATACGGTCCTTCTAAGCTACGTGCATCATCATCATCATCAGCCTCTGCTATCTGAAATTCTAGCCTTCCTGCATTTAAATCTACATCCTCCTCCTGACTTGCCATACTGAATTAAAGTGACTCACCCTACGATGTCTTCTGTACTGCTGGGCTTGTTGGCTGCGATCCGTGTAGGCTGCTTAATAGGCTGCTGGGCTTGTTGGCTGCGATCAGTGTAGGCTGCTTAACAGGCTGCTGGGCTTGTTGGCTGCGATCCGTGTAGGCTGCTTAATAGGCTGCTGGGCTGCTGGCTCCCTGCAGCTGGGCTGGATTGTGGCTCCTACGATGCGCGGTTCGATCTTCTGCGATGCGCGGTTTTCGAACAATCTTCTTCGGTGCGCGGTACAATCTTCTGCGCTGCGCGGTTTTCGGACAATCTTCTTCGGTGCGCGGTTCAATCTTCTGCGATGCGCGGTTTTCGGACAATCTTCTTCTCGAAGTGCGCGAACATCGGACTGATATGGTTCTACTGTTCGTCGGAGTTCGAACTAAGGGCACCCCACACCTGACACCAAAACGTAAGTCTGTCGTGACTCACCTTGTCCCGAGATGTTCTGGACGATTTGTTCTCCCGAGCGGCTTGGAGAATCTGTGGGTTGGGTGCCCTGAACCATTAAATGAAGTACTGAGTCCCATTTAATATGATATATATTTGAATTCAACTCTGACTTCCCAACTACCGTACATATTTACAATGTCTATTTACAGCATACTTCAGTGATGTGCCTGCTCCGGAAGCTTTTAGAATACTGACTTCCGACCTGGGTAGAGTCTATGTTGAAAACCTGAGAGTTGCCCTCTAGCTTGTCTCTAAGCCTAAGTCCGCATCTCCCACTACTGTCTGAGAGACTAAGTCTTTCCAATATCACTTCTAACGCGGCTATGTCCTACTCCTCTCTCTCATTCTGAATGTAAACACCTCCAGTCTTATTACCGACGTTCTTGACCTACGTAGAGCGTTCTCCTGTCCAAGACTAAAGATATCCCTTAAGCCTCTGCAGCTTGTATATATATCCTGGTCTGGCCCTTGCTAACTAGTGAGAGGGGGAACTCCCACCCTAGTACTAGTCTACCCCCAACTGGGATCCCTCTCCAGTAGGTGGTGCTATAGTGGTCAATCTCAGAACCACTTATTCTCTGTCTCACTCAGCCTAACTCATCTCTCTCACTGAGTGGAATGTTTTGCCATGAAGTGGAGATTTTCCGATGCTCCATCCTTCCATGAGTCATGTATTCTTTCCTTGTCTCTCCCAATGCTAATTATTCTGAATGCTGGATTTGTGCTTGTAGCTAGCCACTGTTCATTTACTCAACCCTTGGTCAGTTTACATAGATAAGATTACAACTCAATAACAAGTTACTCATAAGCCTTCCGTAGCAGGACTTGAAGAACAAGTAATTTCACATATCCTATTCTTAATGTTTCAAATATAAAGTAGCACATTTTACACAATTAATAACCATAATTCTTCTTATAAGAAAACTCTTTATCCTTTCGTTTATACATTCCTAGTGGTCTCCTGTACTGGGGATACACTAGTTCAATTCTAATCTCCTTAACTTAATATATGCTATGGGACTTAATATACCTGGTTCGATTCCCGGCATCGGTGCCATCACGACATTGGCAGGTTCGATCCTAGCTCAGTTCGGGTGGTATTTGAAGGTGCTCAAATACGTCGGCCTCATGTCAGTAGATTTACTGGCGCGTAAAATTCCGACACCTCGGCTCTTCCGGAAACAGTAAAAAAAAAAAAAAAGTAGTTAGTGAGACGTAAAGCTTCCGCTTCGAACGCTAGCGCTGTACCGCGTCTGAGGAACCATCTGGTGACAAATGAACGTACCATTTCCACTTCTATTGGATAACGTCTAAATTCAAAGCTCATTGTTTTAGAAGCGTTTCTCGAGGACAGTCGAGATTTTCTTCTGATGACGCAGAGCATAGTTCTCTGCGAAACGTAAAGAATTTAACCTTTTTTTGTTGACACGGCATAATCCCAAAATCCCAAATCACGCCTATAAGAAGTGGCCGTGAAAGCATCAATGGCGATATTATTATTATTTAACAGATTCGAAAGTAGCCTGTTAAGTCATTAGTTTTTCATCCTAGAGATGGCAATTATTGCTTAATACGTCGACCTCAAAGGCGTCGTCAGTTAGTCGTTGTTCTTGTATTCATGAGATAGAATGCTCGATCCCGGCTGATGTCGGTGTTATTTGGGAGTGTTTAAATGCCATAACTCCGTACCGTTCAGTGTCTCAAGATGCGAAACAAACGTCTGGCACTCGGGGTTCCATTAACATCTACGCCAATTGAAAGGTCTTAAAACAATTATTATTATTATTATTATTATTATTATTATTATTATTATTATTCTACAAAGGGGAACACAACAAAAATTACCGCATGCACTTAAACCTCATCATAGGATACGGAAGAAGAGTTCGGATCTTTTGAAGAATGGAGGTACCTCCAATGTGTTAGAGCGAAGTTGAACAAGTAGCACGCACACACACACACACACACAAATCAAGTTTTATGAATATGAAACGTATAGATCCTCCATTTCTCGTAAATTTTTATGGCCAACTCACTCGATGATAGCAGGTAAGAAAAATAGAACAGTGTTTTAAGTTTTGAAATCAGTTCACTGTATCATTGCTCAAGGACAACTTGTAGTGAACAACTAACATAACCAGAGGGCACAGACTACATAAAGAGGAGATGTAACACATCCGCCTCGATTCATCAAATCTACATAGTCCTGTTCATTCATGTAGAGATCAAAGAGGAATTGGTAACTTCATTTCGAACGAAAGCCCCCATCTAACACCGGGCACGACAAATGTGACACTGATTTTAAGCGGTAGCAAGTAACGACCAAATACACATTTGTATCTATATTCAGAATACTGTATGTTTAGTCCACAGCCCGAAAGCTGGTTGGATCCTCAACCGCTCCGCCATCAGCTGGCATAGATGGCCTAGGCATCGCTGAAGAGGCGTACTAGGGAAATGAGGAGTGATGTAGTTTCCCGTTGCTTTCCTCACCGAGCCAGAAGTTTCTATTACATATCAGTCTGCCAAGCCCACTGAAATGCATGCACAACCGACCTTTCACACCATTCACAGCAGGGACTGTCTGCAGAAGGAATGGCAATACTAGCATCACTCATACCTCAGTCACTTTCATTTTGTCAAAGCCAAGGATAAAGCTGAGACAAATCAATGAAAGTAACAAAATTGCTCTAGCCCATACCAGAAGACATGGTGCACTGTAAACACTAGGTCCTGCCAGTAAATATTCTGCAGTATCCTACTAAGGCAAATAATCATGTAGTAGTAGTAGTATACCAAGCAAGTGGCTATGCGGTTTTGGTCACATAGCTATCAGCTTGTTCGGGAGATAGAGGGTTCGAAGCCCATAGTCAGCATCCTTCAAGATGGTTTTCACACCAGGCAAATGTTGGGGCTGTATCTGAATTAAGGTGACAGTCACTTCCTTCCCACTCCTAGCCCTTTCCTCTCCCATCGTCGCCTTAATGCATACCTGTGTCGGTGCGACGTAAGCAGATTCTTAGACAATAATAATAATAATAATAATAATAATAATAATAATAATAATAATAATAATAATAATAATAATAATAATAATAATAATAATAATAATAATAATCTCAGCTTTCTCAATGATGTTCTCTAAAATGAAGCCATCTGGCGATATAGGTCTAAATTTATAAATTGATTTTTTCTATATAGCTGAAAAACGTAGGGCTCTCAGCATCGGAAGGATGTGTCGAGATATTACCGGTAATTTTACCGTACAGGTAACGTGCAATCTCAAAGTGTTCACTCTGAAACCAACATAGATGTTATAGTTTGCCTACTGCATAAAAACATAACGATCGCAGCTACGCTTCGGAAATGTTGTGAAATTCAAGTGTTCTGGGATCAGGAAAAAATCCCAGTAACAAATAATTTTACAAGAACTAACGATTTGCAATTCTATAAAGTCATGTCTGAAGTAGATAGCTTAGAATAGATATTATATCACCTTGGTGTTCGATATGAAATTCGAGTTATTTATTAAATTGGTGTACACAAGGAAATATATGTATTCGGTTCTGAGTCCAATAAGATATCTTCAGGGATAAGCTGCACATTCTAGTTAGCAGATTCGTTACACTCAGTATTCAGAGGACAGCGAGAATAAGATAACAAAAGGAAAGCAAATACAAACCACTTTTGTACAGGCTACGAAGCCTTCTGGAAGACAGAAAAGTATTAATCGCAACCATAGCACTAAGGAATACAGTGGTTATTTCCAGACGCGGTTGTCCAAGAAATTAATCAGGTACTCATTCTTAGTGAACCTCAAAGATATGTGCCTCAAGTAGAGAAGTCTCGTTTCTAAATTTTTCAACATACAGACGGGGAAAAGAACCCTTTTCGAGTGAATGCTTTAACACCCAGTCTACGCAGGACCCTGAAACTAAGTTGACTGTGAGAATATAATTTTGAATAAGTCTATGCGAAACATGGCCACTAGACGAAGAAACCAAGCATTAATTTGATGTGACTATCAGTGCAGCCGAAGAACTTCCAGCTTTACAAAGAATACGCAACACAGGCACGTGGCTTTTATACAAAGAAGATGACTTCGTGAGAATTGTTGTTGTTCGAGATGGTTTGTAGGAGAGTTGATTGTCACTACGCGATGAAGTAGCACGTTAGAAAGAAAATGTCCCTACACCAGAACTCCATCACAAAACAATGAAAGCGAATGCTACATCGCGATCATACAGCATAGCAGAGAATGGCATTTGCAAGACATACCGCAGGTAGGCCTACTGTGATGATTGCGTCGAAAAACAAATATTTAAAGTAACAAAAAAGGAAAAGTACCGAGCGAGTGGCTGCGTGGTTCGGGTGACGTAGCTGTTAGCATGCATTTGGGAGATGATGGATTTTCTCTTGCGACAACTACTGACGTATTGAGCTTTGTTCCTTCCTTCCATTAATTGCGGGCAGGACCCAGTTAGGCTACGTTCAGAATTACAGCCGCCTTATGGACTCAAGGTTCACCATTCTTCCATACCATTGTCAAGGGTCGCCTAACCACAAGCAAAAATAAGGGTATACCTGAGTGAAATGTAATAAAATTATTTAGAAATTATCGGAAAAATTATCCGCACTGCTATTGAATATGTATCCGCCAAGACCCTATCTTCGCGAATATCCGCATCCGTGCAGGGCTCTAGCCATGGACGCAGACACCAGTGCCATGATAGTTTGTATGGCGGTCACCCATGTGCAGTGAGTGCGTACAATGTTTCAAATACTCGTCGCGCATGTGACGTAAAGTAAAACCGAGAAAACTGACTTTTGTCGTCGACAGTTGCAGCATATTGTAGCAAATATGTTTCCTATACACCCTTCACCTTTGGTATAAGTTTCCCTTATACCGTGCATAACAGCATGACAGAAAAGGTGAGCTGAGGAACACATATTAGAAAATCTGGTATAGGACTACACACAAAAGCTACTTTGAGATGGTATCGGTATAATGTTTGGAAGATGTACAATAACCATTACTGTGCTTATGGAAGTTAGGTGTGGGATCGAGAAGGTGAGAGCCACTTACATCAAGTTCTAGGAACTGCGCGACTTCAACCTGAACCTTAAGAATACACCTTCGCTCTGCTACGTCCTTTTAGTGTTGTTTGGCCCTTTTTTTTATTTTTTTTATTTTTTTATTACTAGTTATACGTCCTAGAAACTACATTCGAGAAATTCGGGGTGCCAGAATGTTGTTCCACAGGAGTTCGTCTTCGTACGAAAAGACAGTGGCATATTTGAGCCCATTCAGATACCACCTTAGCCGGGGTCGAACCCGCCAACGGCCGATGACCAGCGATCTTAGGCCCCTTAAAACCACAAGCAACAACAAGCAAACAAGAACCCGCCAACTGTAGATCAGGAAGATGTATTCATAGTGAACTGTATAAGCGGTCTTGCACTTCATGCTAACTATTGTTGATACCATGCCCATGTCCGACTCGTTGGCTGAATGGTCAGCGTACTGGCCTTCGGATCGATTCCCGGCCGGATCGGGGTTTTTAACCTTCATTGGTTAATTCCAATGGCCCGGAGGCTGGGTGTTTGTGCTGTCTCCAACATCCCTGCAACTCACACACCACACATAACACTATCCTCCACCACAATAACACGCAGTTACCTACACGTGGCAGATGCCGCCCACCCTCATTGGAGGGTCTGCCTTACAAGGGCTGCACTTGGCTAGAAACAGCCTCACGAAATTAATTACCATGCCCATAGCCACGGATACTCCGTTTTATGTGCAATTCGAATCATAGGGGCGTGACTTTATGTTTCAAATATTCGGCATGCACTTACCGGGTTCCGAATCCCAGCCACTGTGGTGAGACGCTACCGACGATGTTACTCGGTTAACAAGACCCGAATATATTTGTCAAGGACACATTTTTCCTTCCTTTCTCTCCGCGTGTCCTGAAGGAGAAGGAGCCGCCCTGTCAGTGAGTTCTCACCAGTTCGGTAGCCCAGAGTGTCGCACATCTGGATCTACATGTCCGCCGACTCCCTTGATCTAGTGTCCCTCTGGTGGGTTGCTCACGCGCTCTTTCGTAAGCTCTTAACGCTATCACGGTGCTCGGTTTACGACGGACGCATACATTAGTCGTCCTGTCGCCTGCGAGATAAGGTTCGTCATAATCCTGAAGACGCGACAAAGTCCTGCATCCATTAATAACAGTACACATTACGCTGTTATTGGAGTAACCCATACCACTTACCAGAGAGGGGTAGTCTAAGGTTCAGTGTGAGGTGTCATCTCGTTCATTACCTGGCCAGTCGATAACGAAAAACTTTCCGATAGTTTACTCCATCAATAGCTCACCTTTAATTTATGTGGACCGGGCGAGTTGGCCGTGCGGTTAGGGGCACGCGGCTGTGAGCTTGCATTCGGGAGATAGTGGGTTCAAATCCCACTGTCGGCAGCCCTGAAGATGGTTTTCCGTGGTTTTCCATTTTCACACTAGGCAAATGCTGGGGCTGAACCTTAATTAAGGCCACGGCCGCTTCCTTCCAATTTCTAGGCCTTTCCTATCCCATCGTCGCCATAAGACCTATCTGTGTAGGTGCGACCTAAAGCCACTAGCAAAATAATAATAATAATAATAATAATAATAATAATAATAATAATAATTTATGAGGAACTCGTTGCATGTGGGGCCAATATTTATTTTGCGAAGGTTGGCTATGTTGCACACACCCCTACTAGACAAATTACAATTGTCAATTGACAATAATTACTTCTTCAGGAAATGACAGACTTCTTCAAACAAGAGATCGTTGAATAGGTACCTAAACGGGACTTTGCATACCGTTGTTTGAGCAGTTCATTTACACTCTTCTGTCCGCTTACGCCAGAGGATGACTTACAAACTCGGTAAAGGTTACGCTCTGTTTATCCAGAAGGACGTGGGTTCGACTCCGCGTCAAGAAGTTAACAAATTTAGAAAAGAGACTTCCACTTCTGGAGAGATACAGTTCTTGAGGGTTAACTCAGCCTACAATAAAATGAGTACCAGGCTAATTGTTGGCTATAAAGACGTTTGGATATAGACCTAACCAATCCGTATCACTTACAAGCAAAGTGCGCGTACCAGGGAATCACCGAACTTCTGCACACACACACAATAAATGAGCCAAGAATAACACAACGGTCGAAAGCGTTAAAGTTTGTGATTCCCGGTTAGTGGTGAGGTTACAGATAGCGAAAGCCTATTTTTTACCTTCAACTACTGCAATGGTCTGCACAACCTGCACGGAGATGGCACTGCGTCCCTTCTTTCTTTTCGTTAGTTGTTTAACAACGCACTAACACATCAAAGGTTTTCACCGACGGAAGTATCGGAAAGGGTTACGATTCGAAAGGTAGAGGTCGTGGTCTTAATGTACAGCCCCAGTATTTGTTTGGTGCGAAAATGGAAAACCACGGAATACCATCTTAAGTACTGTAGACGGTGGGATTCGAACCCACCATCTTCCGAATATAAGCTCACAGCTGCGCGACTCTAACCGCACGGACAACTCGCTCGGTACTTCCCTTCTTTGCTTTCCTTTGAGTCTAAAGATGATTGGCGACAATCTTCCATTTTAGTTTCGTGTCAGTTAATGAAACAATTGACGGTATTAATTTTCGGATTCATTTCTACCTAACGAGTGTTTTTTACGATATTTAAACAGAACAGTCGCTTAAACCATATATGGAAATGTATCAAGAGTAGATCAACTGAAAACCTCAGGTTATTACATCAACTCTGACAAGGCAACACTCAAACTTATGGTTTCTAAACAAAACCATTATACAGGAGCGTTGCCTCTATGCCTGAGTCAGTGGATTTACTGGTATGTTACGGAACGCCTTCTTCGGATCAGATTAAAGGCCAGACAATTCGGTGTTCCGTACGATCAATAGTAGTGTCACTTCAAATGGTGAGCCCGAATTGCACGCTGTGAACGAAACGCTTCACACGCACATGGCCCAATAACCCAAGGGTGCTGTTAATTTCTTACTATTATTATCATCAGTAACAGATCAATAATAATGTAAGGCCTCAATAATAATAATAATAATAGTAATAATAATAAAAATGTTATTATGGTCATTGGTCGATAGAATGGTTTGACGCAGTCACCATGCCAGTCTATCCTATGCTAACCTGTTCGTATCATCATTGAAACTGTAGGCTATGTACTATAATCCAGTTTTCATAATCATGTCTCGGCCTCCCCATTTCATTTCAGCACCCTATCGATTAAGTCCTGGGTGCCTGAAAATGTATCCAATCCAACATATCTCTTAATATGTAATCTCTTAATATGTAATGCGATCTACCCATATCATCTTCAGCAATCTTTCTGTAGCACGTATTTCGAATGCTTCTCTTTCTTTCTACGTCAGTTTGTATTCAAGTTTCACTGCCGCATAGTACAATTCTTGTGCATTATTAATATTATTACTATTATTATTATTATTATTATTATTATTATTATTATTATTATTATTATTATTATTATTATTATTATTACAAACTAAAGAAAAGCAAGGTCATCAATCCTTTGATGTTAACATTCCAAGAGAAACGGGAAGTCCATGGTCTCTGCTCGTCCGTGATCCGCGTATTCTGTGCCGCTGTCGAAAGGTGGTACACTGGTGGCGCCACAAGGGGAGGGTTTTTGATTTATATGAGCATCGAACTGTCAGCCACAAGGAGGAGCGACTATTATTTCTCGTGTAGCTTTATGTTCTACCACTACTCTTGTGCCTTGTTTTTACGTCTAGGGTTCGGAATGAATTGTCCTGAAGAGTAAACGGGGAATTCAATAACAAGTTGTGGTCTGGCCATGTATAGATTTTGTGAGTGATTGATGGACTGAACAAAATATAAGACTAAAAAGGATCCGTGTTGTCTCTAGAAACTACGTACTTCAGGCCAGGTTTTCTCAGTATTTAGCAGTGCCTGTTGACGGCGTTCCAACACAGGTTGTATCTCGGCGACGCTGGGATAAGAAGAGGGCTAAGACGGGGAGGATATTTGCCATGTCATTAAGTAATGTTAAGCTGCAGAAGTTTTCTGGTGTGAAAATCGAAGATTCGAACCCACCAGATTCTTACAACTACACGGGCTGGGCTACCTGGCTCATACGGTAAAAGCGCTGGCCTTCTCAGCACAATATAGGTCATTCCGGAGACATTTGAAGGAGCTCATATACGCCAGCGTCGTGTCGGTAGATTTACTGGCAAGTGAACAAATCCTGTGGGACCAAATTCCGGCACATCGGTGTCTCCGAAAACCGTTAGTGGTGTAAAAACAATAACATTAACGCAGCTGCATGACCAATACTGCAACGTTCCCTTTAGTATTAATTCTAGCTTCACCATTCTTTTTTCGCAATCATGTAAAACAAATTATGAAATTTGATACATTACAAAGGGTTGGTATTGGTGCTTCTAATGGGATAGGAAATCGCTCCTTCGCGTTGAAGCATCTACAGTCAGTTAAAATGAACACACAATAACGTTAGGGCTTAGGATTTAACCGTCGGATTCGCAGTGATAATACTTTCAGAGAGAGGAATGCATTATACGCTGAAATGTGGGGAATTGTTTTTATTCGGGAGAGAATTGCTCCACTGTCGGCAAACATGATGACGGTTTTCCGTGGTATCCCATTTTCACACACCAGACAAATGCTGCGGCTGTACATTAATTACAGACACGGTAGCTTCCTTCCCACTCCTAGCCCTTTCCTTTCCCATCATCACCATAAGATGTATCTGTGTGGGTACGACTTAAAGCCAATTGTATATCAAAAAAGGAAAAAACGATATACCAATCAGGAAATGCGATGTGCACAGCTCACTGCTCAGTCAAAAGTCTAACAATAGAGCGAAATCTAAGATCAGTCTTACATATGTTACAGTACGTAACAACAGTTGGTTTTGTATTTGGTCTCAAGTCCCATATATGTGGAGATCGATGATTCTGATAGAATCTATTAAGATGTATTCACAGATGCCATCAATTCTTGTATATCTAGTTCAAATAAGTGATTTCTTGACACCAGCAATTCTAACTATATCTTATTTTTATCGTCCGAATGCGTCTGACGTCCAGGACACTTCTATCAAAGCACGTTACCTATATTATTTCTTTGAAACTATCTTTATAAATTAGATAATTAAGAAAGAGAGAGATTTTTAGGGGATGCTATGAAAAAATACAAAAAATATGATGTTTCCCAGTTTGAAATGTCATAAAAATAGTTTAAAGGTACTAAAGATCTCAAATTAATTTTCCTATTGTCCCTATGAACAATTTTTAGATAGGATTAATTTTAATTCATTTCATGTCGGTATCCCTGTAGATCATTATTATTCACCATTACTTCGAATCTCGACCTCCTATTATTATTATTATTATTATTATTATTATTATTATTATTATTATTATTATTATTATTATAGCAAGCAAATGCTACTGAAATGTATAAAACACGCGACTTCGTTATCTTTACTACAAAATCTCAAATATTTTTGTCTTTTGACACATCGACCCAGTTCCTGAGGAATTCCCTACATTAAGAACAGACAGATCTTAATTTCCACAGGCCTACAAATATTAAGGAAAATCGTAAAAGGACGAATTGATTATTTGGTCTTGTTAAATCACGTTTCGTTCCATGTTCCTGAAACAAGATCACATCAACATCCATTATGTCATGTTCAAAAGCAAAAAACATCACATTCCTCTTCCGTAAAAGTAAAATGAAATGTCGTATGGCTTTTAGTGCCGGGATATCCCAGGACGGGTTCGGCTCGCCAGGTGCAGGTCTTTCTATTTGACTCCCGTAGGCGACCTGCGCGTCGTAATGAGGTTGAAATGATGACGAAGACAACACATACACCCAGCCCCCGTGCCGTAGGAATTAACCAATTAAGGTTAAAATCCCTGACCCGGCCGGGAATCGAATCCGGAACCCTCTGAACCGAAGGCCAATACGCTGACCGTTCAGCCAACGAGTCGGACTCCGTAAAAGTAACAACGATTTATAGATATATTTACCGGAACGGATAATGAATTTAATAATAAATTAAAAGTTACTTTCACTATTTGTAATATTTTTTGGTAATTCTTTCCTTCTGGTACTCATCATTGCTCCCCAGGGTATCCAATTGTTTTATAATTTTTTGTTTATTTTCTATTACCATGTCACTTTTCATTGTAGATTTTTTATTTCTTTATTGTATGTGGTCAAAATTTTGACTTATTTTGCTTTTTATTTCATGTATATAAATTGGTACTTAGTCAATCGTACAATCGGTGTACTTTCACATCAACATAAAAGATAAATAAATAACTACATAAATATGAGAGTGTACGCGTGATCAACTTCACTCCCCATCTAAGAATAGGTCTAAGATTCATACTTTTACCAAGTTGCTGCTAACAACAATGCTACAGAAGAATTTTTTTTAAAATATTGCCCAACATCGAAAGCACGGCCCTGCATGTAATACGAGTTACGTACGTGGGCCAGAGCCAATTACGCCCAAGCACGCTGAGCGTGGCAACTAACTCTGCCCTCTCCCTCGCAACTAACCAAGTACAATGAAATTATTACCGGGCGCGAGGGAATACATTTATCAATAACATGCTATTTGCATACTGACACCATAATAATTATAACCGGCCTGTATTTATATAAACACTTTAATTATACATAGGCTGTGCACCGTACTTCCCCCGCTGTACAGTAGGTTGCTATAGCTAATAGCGGCTGCTGATGAACTGAAGAGTTCACTGTTTTAAAAACATATAATATATGTATTTAATTACTGTAATTTATGAAAACTGTAAAGCAATATTAGTGGTTATACAACAGAGTGTTTCAAAAGGGTTTTTCAAAATTACAGGCCTACAGAAATGCACTCACGTATCTTACAGAGGTTGCTGAAGTCTAAGCTAAACAGATCAAGTTTTAACTACTGTGCAAGCGAACGCTTTACTCACATAGCATGGCCGATTTGATAAGTCGTTCTAGCTAGCTAAGGAGTGCAGCGAGGGATCCAGTCGACCGTGCACATAGTACCATATTCCCACACCAAGAGCGCTGCACTAGTGGCAGTTAAAAATCGCTACTTACACTGATGCGTACATGTCTCTCAGTGTGTGCCTTAGTTTCACGGAACATGCAACGTAAGTTTCGCACTCACGAGGGGAACCCGCCTGGTGGAACAACCCGATTTTCCAGAAACTTCGCTCAGTGAAAGAGGGGGCGAAATTAGCGAAAACATGTTTCGGCTTATCGGTAAATTCTCGACCGTTTCTGAGAAAGTGGCAATCGAAGTTTCCACCGTAGCTCACGTGCCTTTTCAGAGCTTACCAAGTTCAACTGATGGGGCGACGCAGCAGTTATCGTTGCGGCTTCATACTTTTTCGTCCCCTATTTATACAAGCGATACAAGCAGTCGTTTGTCAACAATTCTGTGCATAAAAGTTAGATCGAATTGAAAACAATGAGACATTTCTAGAAAACGTCATCATCAGTGACAAATAAACATTTCATATCAGTGATAACGTAAACACTCAAAACTACCAAATCTGGGGTACCTTAAATTCACATCCAACTTGACAGCCCAAAAGTTAATGTTTTCTGTACTCTCAGATAATGTAAAGTGGATGGTCCATTTTTTAATTGGGAAAACCATAAACAGAACGAGTATCAGGATATGCTCGAACAGTTCCTAGTACCGCAAATTGACGAAGATGACCAAGATGGACGCATTCACTTTCAGAAAGATGGAGAACCACCATATTACCAAAACGAAGTTCGTGTCCTACTTGATCAGCGATTCTATGATCGTTGGTTTGGTCGTGCAGGGCCAATTACATGGCCGCCTCGCTCACCAGTTCTTTTTACCTCAGGGGGTTCGTGCCCCCTCTTCCTGCCAATCTCGCCGAAATGAGAACTCGAATTAGAGACGCAGTTGCAGAAGTGACTTCTGATGTCCTGACTCGTGTTGGGGAGAGATTACCTTTTGGTTGGATGTCTGCCGGATCACAAAAGGAAGTAAAATCAACTTAAAGTAACTGATTGGTAGAAATGTGACGCGTTCTGCTTTAACATGACAACTTCATATGGGCTTTTCAAATTGTACACTCCTTTCTGAAATATCCTGTACAATGAACAGACTCATGCAATGCTACCAGTCACTGTGGTTACAGCATGGAACGTCATTTTAACGCGTGGGCCAACACAGTGACTGCCAAGGACCGTGGATTTTACAAAGAACCTATCACTAAAACAAGCCATATCAATAACGACGACTGGAATGATAGAAATATGTAAGTATCAATAATTAAAAAAAACTGTGTCTGTACTTTGGTGATGCAACATATACCGTGCTACATGCACAATTTATGTACAGTTTACATTATTCATGTGAAATGCATTATATGTCTACCCTTAATCCAAGTTGCGAAAGAGGTAAAATTATGTCATGTTTATATGGGTGGATGCACTTCATACCGCCAACCTCGGATGAGGAGATAATGGAGATGAAATTATTGATATTGAATGAAATTGAGTAATGAGATGTAAGGAATCGGCTGTAGCCTATTAAATGGAAATGTTCCGTCATTTTCCTGGAAGTAAAAAAAGGGAAACCTCAAAAAGCCGTTCTTAGAACAACCGACGGTGGTATTCGAATCCACTCGTCTCCCGAATGCAGAACTTGGCTCCACAGCTGTAGCTTGTTACTACCTGCGGCCACTCCGTTCAGCAGGTAAAGTACTGCATTATGTCAGAAAATCTCGAGGCAATTATATTATTATGCCATAATTAATGTCTGGTGCTTGGATGTAAATTTATGGGTTGTAATAATTAAGTAGGCATTTGTTGTATTTATGTTAAAATTCTCTACATACGTGTAAGAATCAGACAGCCATCTTCTTGGACATCGCAACTCAGTACTCATGCACGAAAAGGGCTGTAATTCTGGGTTAAACCATGGACATTCCCTGGGAAGTTCATTCAAGTGTGAGTGCACTCACCTTTTTAGTAAAACGCGAAGACCAAGGAACGGAAATTGGCGCAGTAACATAATGAGCCTGGAGATGTCCAAGTAACTTGTTAGGGAAACTTGGTTTGACATGGAACAGAAATAATTGAAATCAAGTAGAAAACGTGACAAACGGTACATTTATTTCGGAAAGTACATTTACTATTTTTGTTTTTGAGTAGCCAGTGCAGAATTTAATCTGTCTGACCGAGCGCGCTGGCGATAAAAAAGCAGGGAATTATTATTATTATTATTAATATTATTATTATTATTATTATTATTATTATTATTATTATTATTATTATTATTATTATTACACTGAACACGTTTCAGTTAAAAGTCATTCATTACTACAGGGGCCGATGATAGAACTGTGCTTAATTTCTCTACTCCTGCTGCAGGAGTTCATATTTAAGGCAAAGCAGTTTCCAGGACGTTTGGCATTTGCTACAACTACGCGCTGACAGTGATAAATAATAACACGGTATTTGTTGGTAACACAAAAATAAATTCAAAATTCAATGTATATTTTCATTTTCGTACGTTATTCTTTCTTCACAACCAACCCATCTAAGTGAAAAATACATTATTTATCAAAGTATATCTATAATGTCCTAACCTGAATATTGTAATGTGTAAGCTGGTAGAAGGCAAATAATACACGACTCGTAGCGTTTAACTGAAGATTTATTAGCTAACACTAATTACTGTACAATACACAGCTACACAATTCACTAGTTCGCCCGCTCTCTCCCCGTTGTTACTGTTCAGGCACCCTTGTTATTCAGTCTAATACTTACGATCCAAAACAATTACACTACACACACTTGGAGAACTCTGTTGCACCCTAGAACATATCACGATTAAATTCACTGTACAACTGTTAGCAGCCGCACAGTTCACAGTTTGATCACGCACACTGACAGTCTTACATTCACACTCATACAGAAGTCCACATTCACTCACCCTCGCTGCTCAGCTGCACTGTCGACCCTCGTCGCTCAGTTGCACTGTTCAGTATTCGTCGCAAGTTCACACACACCAGCACTAGCTCCATAGTGAAACACTCACAGAACTGAACTCTCTCAATCTCTGGTGGAAATGGACCGTTAACAGTCTCGTCCGGCCTGTCGTTTATAGGGAGGCTGAACCTTCCAGATACTTCAGAGGAGAAAACATCCCTGGAGATCTCTGGAAATCAAATGCCATTGTTACACCTATCTGGTTCCTTCTCATATCGCCGGGCGGCACGGTGTGATGATAGTAGCGGGAATAGATGTGCTGGCCAATGCGTGCCTCACTCGTCTCTGAGTGGTTGGCTTCAGTGGGGAGAGGATGGGACCGTAACTCGGTGATGTCAGTTGGCGTTGACGCCAGGCTAGCATGCTCCTCCCAAGGCCACACAACAAACTGGCAGACACAGTATACAGTACATATATGTCTATAGAAGGAGAGTGACAATATCCAGTATAGTGTTGTAGCTGGCTTACCACCATGACGACCGAGGTTCAAACCCAGGTGAATTTTCACTGAAACATCACATGGCCTGGAAGATCTCTCTTACATAAATCACCATCTGAAACCCAAAATCAGCCGCGGTGCACCTCTGACGATAGAAATTATTAGGATAATCTGAAGAAAATTACGTGAATAAAAAACAAAGCTATCTCCATACAGGCGATGGGGATTCCTAAAAGAAACCTCGGCACTGATGTGGCTACAGTGATTAGCTCTATGCTTGACTGCCTTTGTTTACAGAAATAAACCTAGTACACACTGTTGTAGCTGAGTGAACCCCTCTACAGAAGCATAAATATTGTTTTAAATTTCCCGACTTCCCGGCGGGAAAACTGAACCCGCGTCCTTCTGAGTGAAACAAATACGCCTTTACTACTTCTAATCTACGTATTTACTGTAGTACATGAATGAAATCCTCGATGGACAGCCATACAGTCACTTTCAAACAACTCAGCGGCATCGTTTCACCTGTAACGTGTATGGGACAGAAAGGAAGCGATGTCTCTGCACGAATAACTTCTCTGAATAGTTAACAGTTCATCAAGAAGTTGCTAGATTGGGTGCACCCAGACGAGAGCTCAACTTCTGCAACTCAAACACTAGGAGCGAAGAAAACTGTAATGAGCCCCGAGCGAGCCGATTAAAGTAGCTGCTACTAGGAGAAAAAAACAAGCGTTTCGCTAAATTAAAGAGGAATTTCGGAAGATAATTTTTGCAAGCTTTTTCTTGTAAGGCACTGAATAAATAAATGCCGATAAATATACGAAGCAGAAAGTATCACCTTAAGGGCTCTGACCAAGATGAGCTAGCATCAGGTAATAAATTATTTTACTACATCACTCATCCGGATGCTACCGAATTATAGGTGTATATAGTCTAATTTTAGATCAGGTTTAGGAGTGATATTGACTGCCAGAAAAAAGATGAGTCATTCATTTTCTAGTAGTAGGAATGCTCTATCTCTCTCACACATACATACACTCATTCTCCCATTCTTCCCTCAATTCTGAGAATCGTGATCTCCACGGACACTACGATGCAGTCTTCTCCATCCTTTTCGATGACATACCAGTTATATTACCTATACAAGAGATGTACCTCCAGCGAGTGGGAGCTCGTCCACGATCTCTGTTTCCAGGTATATTTCCTGCGCCAAGGAGTATTTCTAGGCCCCCTTCCCCAAATCGTGCATTTTCCAAAAAAAAAATGTATAGTGCTTTGTTTATATAGTTGAAAACGAGATTTCCATTTGCAGCTCCTTCAAAATAGACTCGTCCATGCGGAAAGATGTCCAAAGAATGCTAAGCACCCTCCTCCAGCACTACATTTTAAAGGCATCGTTTTCCTGTAGCTCCGAAACAGTGATGAATCCGTGTCTCAGCACCGTAAAGGAAAACTGAACACGAATCAGTCTAGGCTGTGGGCCTTAGAGTGTGTGTGCGTGTCCGTGTGTGCGAATGCGAGAGATAGAGAAAGAGAACGAATTTCCATAAATGAGACAGCTGTGACATATACTTTGGCCATAGCAATTCTCATTTTTAATTCAGCTTCACAGGCACGTGATCTGTTTATAACTGATCCAACGTATAACAGAGACAGATTCAGTTTCTTTAAATATGGAATTCTCATTAAATCGCTGGCATTGTCAACTATTGTTATTCTGGTTTTCTTCGTGCGGATTATCCATACTACCTAATTGTTCATAACAGTTATAATGGCAATGAGTGTTCTCGTTTCTATCTCATCCATGGCAATAAGAGTAATGTCATATGCATGTAGGAGATTGAAAAAGTTTCTACCTCCAAGAGAAAATCCTCCATATTATCCATCAAGTACAGGTCTCATGGCGAATTCATCGTAAATGTTAAGGAATGTTGTACATACGTACATACGAGAATTCACACCCGAAATGTCAAATCGTCTGCGAACCCGAATTTGTCCATGGTTGAGAAATAGCCTCCTTGTGAGACAGGTTTTCTGCGGAATTATATTACCTAGGTGAATTATGGAAGAGTAAAGAAAGTAGTGGGAGACCAAGGTGACGAAGATTACACTCCATTCTGGATGATTTGTAGTGTTTAGGAAGCAAAAGATTTTGAGTATCGACTCAGTTAATACAACTTTAACATTTTTCAGTCTGTCGAACACTAATTATAACACGCATAAAATTATAACATACAAAGCAAAGTAAGCAAAGTCACCTCAGTACAGGCCATGAAGGCCCCTGGAGGAGTGGAAGGTAAAGGCTTCCACCATTTTAATCTCGGCACGTGATGGGGTAGAGTGGTTGGCTCTACGCCCGGCCGCCTTTGCCCCCAGGAATTAACCTGGTACTCATTTTTGGTGTAGGCTGAGTGAACCTCGGGGCCATACGCACCTCCGGAAGTGGAAATCTCGTTTGTTAAATTTTACGACTTCCTGACGGGGATTCGAACCCACGTCCTTCCGGGCGAACCGAGCACGCCTTTACCGCCTCGGCCAGGCAGCCCCTTATAGCATAAAAGAAAGAAAAAACGCCAGTATCCGAGGAGCGTTCATATCTACAATATTGTAAACTTGTCAATGGTACAGAAGTCCTCCACTGTTACCTTTGTGACTGTAACATTGAGAAAAATTTCTGTCCCTATGTTATGCTACTAACCGTCTGTTACCTTACGTCTGGAATGAAGCCAGTTCCACTGCTCTGGCCGAGGACTGTTATGCAAGTGATGAGGGAAAGGTGATAAGCAATATTATTTAACGCTAAAAATAATGCCTTACACGGTACTCTTTAATTCTTTTCTGCATTTTAATTAAAAATCATCATGCATGTATGTATGTACTGTACTCGCTAACACACATCAACACTAATATAACAAAGTAACTGCTACATAGAAAACCTCGACCGGAGCAAGGCAACTAGCTTCAATCCAAACATAACTGCTGGAGGTAACGGGCGGTTAGAAGCTTAAGATAAGTACAGAAAACTTTCAAAGTTACCAAGTCACAAAGGTGTTAGTGGAGGACTTATACGTGAATTTAGGAGAATAATGGACTCTCTTATGGAGGGTAAGAGTAGAAGAGGGAGACCAAGAAGACGATGATTAGACTCAGTTTCTAACGATTTAAGACGTACAGAACTATACGAGGCCACATAACAAGTTACAAATGAAGCATTGTGGCAGCGGTTAGTAAATTCACAAAACTTACAAACTGAAATCTTACAGGCATAGCAGTCTATAGCTAAGATGTATGTATGTATGTCTTTATACAGAATGAACCGAAATTCGCGCACTCGGGCGTCGCCGTGCGACTCCTCACATGCCAGCAATAAAAAAAATGTCTCTCACAAAAGTTCGTCCTGCGAGTATATCCGGCAGAGAAAGTGTGGCAATCTGGCAACACTGTAACCACATGTAGGGCAACTACCTTTGTCAGCACATATAATCGTGTTGTACAGTTTGTGCACTGGATCGAGTTTTGGGTTGCAGCGGCTCCTCTAGAAACCATTTGCACTTACATACTACGATCCTAGAAATGGACGAACAATTGTTTTCATTGGTCAGCTTTGAAAGACGCCCTTTCCACGTCGTAGGCGTGAATTTATTCGCTGCTGACGATTAAGATGCAAGATACCATACAACCTGGACTACATTTGCGAAACAAAAAAACATGCGCCTCAACCCAGGATCGACCCCTCGACCTCCCGCACGTTAACCCAAAACTCTATCCACTGGACCAACTGCATAGCACGACCAATATGTGCTGACAGATGTAGTTACCCTACATGTGGTTACAGTGTTGCCAGATTACCAAAGTTCAAGGTCGTTCTTCTGTCGGATATACTCTCAGGACGAACTTTTGCGAGGGACTTTTTTTTTTATTGTTGGCATGTGAGGAGTCGCGCTGCGACGTCCCAGTGTGCGATTTTCGGTTCACCTGTATATTGCTATTGAGGGAATTTCCGAAGACAATTTAGTACTGGGGGCTTGATAAACTTGTTTTGCCCATTAAAATCACCACAATCATAGTGCAAGAAGTTGTATAGAGACAGATAAAGTTCAAGATAATCTAAATACTCACTAATTTTATCACTTGAGAGTACTGGACTTATTCTGATAGGATCATACAGGTGATACGAGTTCCATGAGTGATATTCAGGGGAAAAGTTGTAAATTCGTAATCTTCAGCTGCATGGATCGTAGGGAAACAATTAGAAATTCATAAAAATCAATGCATACACTACTTAAATAAATAGGCTGTCGATAATTGTCGAACCAACGAGTCTGCCTCTACTCGAAGGCCCCGGGTTCGATTCCCAATCAAGATAGGGATTTGAACCTGAATTTGAGGGCTGGTTCGAGGTCCAGCCAGCCTACGTGAGAACAATTGCGAAGCTATCTGACGCTGAGTGGAAAGACATGAAGACCACGCGTCATCTCGTAAACCACATGCCTTCAAGTTGATCAGCGGTCGCTTGATAGGCCAATGCCCATCGGAGCTTTAGCGCAATGGGGTATGGCGGTGGTGAGGGGGGGGGGGGGATTGATGCCTAATAATACATTAGTTTATAGAGTCATGTTATTTCTTCATCTCTCGCCACAATAATCCAAGCATTGTTTACCAAGCAGCTGTTCAGTATTAAATGTTGGAAACTTTCTTTTTAAGATGAGAGGCGCAAAAGAAAGAAATGTAACTTTAAAATCCAGAAGTTTCCCCACCAGCTGCTGCATCTAACGATCCTGTGAGCATTTGTTTATGCACGTGGAACTGGGGAAGGGTCGCTGGAGTTAATTAGGTAGTAATAGAAGAAATAAATTCTCTCTCTCTCTCTCTGAACTGTTTCTTTATGTTTAAACGTTTACCTACTCAAGTTTGTTGATATCTGGTGGTTACAATGGACACCCAATACCCGTGTTCTTGACAGAAATTTTATTCACTTAACTGACAATAAGCACACCTCTTTCTAGTCTGTTAAACTAACGAAGTTGCACAAGGGTAGCGAACAATTCTCTGCGAAAGGATACAGTTCTACTGCACTCGAAGATAATGTGGTTCACATCTCCCGCGTTTCTTGCGCTACACGGACATTGTGCTGATTGGAGAACTCCAATCCTGTTGAGGTGAGCGGGGAATGAAGCATGGTTGAACCTCATCCGAATAATGGTACTTACTTGGCCTCGGGCCCATCTGACGTCTTGATACCATGGTTTGCGGGGGATAGCTGGTTGAATGCAAGCATAGTATCGTCCTTTGTGTTGAGTAGTCCTGTTCCTTGGAGCTGTCCATTCAACATTCGCTACCCTTGTGCACCTTCGGGTTCCCTTACCCACACATATTCAGCTATTACTGGCAACTGGAGACTTACGCGTGTACAGTGCAATTGCAACACACTTCACAAAAACTGGTGTTAATATCTAAAGTGTAAGTGTCTTTATTTCAAGTGTGTTTTGCTTCCTTTTTTGCTCTGTTCTAGGTCATTTCTGTTATTTTGTAAGTCTTTTAACTTGTTGTCCCATTTTATTTCTCTTTTCTGTAACAATTTTTATCATTGTACATTATTGATGGCCAAATGTCCTATGGACGAAGGTCAAAATAAAGAAAAGAAAAAACTAAAGAAGTTCATCACAGAGGTGACAATAGAACCTAAAGCAACTGCGAAAATGATAGCTGACTGACACAGTCACTGTATTCTCATCTAGGCGACCGCGGTTCGAATTCGGGGCAATGCATGTGGATTTCTTAAATGGAAGTTCACGACCCCGTTGTTCCAATTCTTGGTATAACTGGTGGTCCTGTGGCTATGGTCACGATATCAACAGTCACGGAAAACTAAAATAAAGCATCTAGTGTTTGAAATAGTATTGTTCAAATTTCATTTCTTAGTTAATAAATTTTCACATCATCAAGACTAGGTCGATGTAAAATGGGTCTGTCATATGAGAAGTGACGTACACATGGAAAGTTATAGACCTCACAGATTTGATGGGCAGATAATAACCTTCAATGAAAAGCGTTTTCATGAAGCCTAGAGAGTACGTTTTCTCCCTTGGGGTTGTAGGTGTGCTTAACTGTGGCTGTACTGTAGAAGCGCAAAACTCGCCTCGCAACGTTCGGCCGCCTTTTGAGATGCTCTCTACAAGCCTTTGACTTTCGGCATTGGTAATTTCGGAATTTTTAGAATTCTGACAGCCACTCCATCATATGTTTTCGTCACTTCTGAAGCTATTATCGAGTATTTTGCGAAGGACAGACCACTTTCCGATTTGTTCACACCACTATTTTCTATGTTTTTCTTCTCTTTTAAATATACGAGCCTTATACTTGCAGAACTCACTCTGAGACAGATAAAATACACCTCATTCGGCGTGTTAACACACTGGAATCCAAAGCTTCACTAAATGTTAGCTATGCGGCATGAGGTTCTCAAACCATACACGTAGCCCACTTGGCGTGAAAAATCTTGCCTTAGAGAACATAAAATAATCTACAATATTGAGGGATTCTGAAATTGGAAAATATATTTCTGAAGATGCAAGTTCTAAAAACCAACGTGTTAACTTGATTCGCATTCCATGTAACAGCGCTGGATCTTATTCGTCTGTTCTTCGCATTTACAGATATGCCACATGGCGTCAGTAAATAAATGGTACCAAAGTGATTGTTTTCCTCAGGTTTACAGGCGATGTAAGACAAATACATGCATTAACTAGTTGGATACAATCACACTTTTGAGGGCAGGAATAATTATTTATTCCATATGCTGCAAACATATGTAGCCATGATCAGTGGAGTCGCTTGCCTTCCGATTTTCCATGCAGGCACAAGAGACTTCAATCCTGTCTAATCTAGTAGTGAAAATTTAACCTGAAGAAATACATTACGTCAGAAATTGTCTTAAACTCAGGGCAAAATACCAAATTTGAACCACGGTCACACCACCGACCCCTGAAGTGACTAGGTATATGCCGAAGACATTTTATGCAGCATGAAATATAATAAAATTACAATATAAAAATAATGTTTGATTACAGGGCGGAATTAGATTCAAATATATTTTAGGTAACAGATAGTGAACTGATACCGTAACATTGCAAAATAGCTCACTTATTCGTAATATCATTCAGTATTTAAATATCAATCACACATATTGAGCATCTGCAATACAAAGTATGTTATATACAAAGATTTCGTAAAATCAATTAGGCCTTTAACTTATATGCCAACCAACTCAGCGAATGTGAAAAAGCATGGCCACTATAAATTGCTAGAGAAACGTAGCGAGAGCTATACTTTCAAATAACAGGCATATTGATAATTTTTGTAACAGAGAAATTGAGTTTATACGGTATTATTTACTGATATTTAAATAATGTACGTCCTATTAATAATTCAATGCGATCAACTCGATTCTATTCAGAATACCAATTATCTACATTTCAATAACCCACGGAGTTATAGGCTATTTGCTGAATACTAGACGGTACACGGAATGGGAAGCCAGTTGTAGGGAATACGAACTGAAACCTATTATTTACATTCCTAGTTCTATACCGCCCTTCGAATGGTTGTGAATGTACTATTCGGAGAATAATGTAAATTAATCCCATAAACATTCAGTTCAAAATTAACCTATCTGGAGTAAGGTTTGTATCAGTGCAATGGAGGTACGTGACGTGTATTTGTTTCACGTCGCACGGATACAGATACGTCATATGGCGACGATGGAATAGGAAATGGCTTGGAGGGGGAAGGAAGCCGCCTTGGCCTTAATTAAGGTAAGGCCCAAGCATTTGCATCGTGCGAAAATGGGAAACCACGGATAATCTTCAGGACTGCCGACAGATGGGTTCGAACCCGCTATTTCCCGAATGCAAGTTTACAGCTGAGCGACCCGGCCAAATCGCTCGGTTGTGACGTGTATAGGACTGAGATAAACAAGAAATATACTTCCTTTCATAAACCATATTTAAACGAGGCCCAACTCTTCGGCTGAATGGTCAAGGTACTGACCTTCGGTTCAGAAGTCCTCGGTTTTGATTCCTGGTCGGGCCGGGGATTTTACCTGCGTATGGTTGGGTCTCCTGACTTTGTTGCTTGTGTTCGTCTTAACACGCATATTTATTTTATTTACCAGCCACCATATGAACACCATTTTTTAAACATTCCTCCACACAGCGTTGGTGACAGGGAGGGCATATGGCCGTAAAACTAGGCCATATCCACATCAACTGCCAACCTCAATAAACTGGAGAAAAGGCCAAGAAACAGAAGAAATAAAACACCTGCCTCGCAGGGGAACGAAATTCGATCTCCACAAGTGTTTGTCATTTTAAACATCGTCTCCTGTCTCCTAAGCAGCTGACGATCGACAGCTGTCTCCACTGGTACGATGTCCAGCATCGACTGATTCCCTCGTAAAGAAAACAATACGGGGAGCGAATATTTGAACAAACTGACACATTTCTAGAACCGTTGGTGAAAGAGGTGGACATATTCTTTCACCGGCCACTTAATCTTCTTGAAATGCATTTTGGAAAAACGCGTGATGGATTTTATCAATCAATCAATCAATCAATCAATCAATCAATCAATCAATCAATCAATCAATCAATCAATCAATCAATCAATCAATCAATCAATCAATCAATCAATCAATCAATCAATCAATACTGATCTGCATTTAGGGCAGTCGCCAAGGTGGCAGATTCCCTATCTGTTGCTTTCCTAGCCTTTTCCTAAATGATTTCAAAGAAATTGGAAATTTATTGAACATCTCCCTTGGTAAGTTATTCCAATCCCTAACTACCCTTCCTATAAATGAATATTTGCCCCAGTTTTTCCTCTTGAATTCCAAATTTATCTTCATATTGTGATCTTTCCTACTTTTACAAACGCCACTCAAACTTATTCGTCCACTAATGTCGTTCCACGCCATCTCTCCGCTGACAGCTCGGAACATACCACTTAGTCGAGCAGCTCTTCTTCTTTCTCTCAATTCTTCCCAACCCAAACATTGCAACATTTTTGTAACGCTACTCTTTTGTCGAAAATCACCCAGAAAAAATCGAGCTGCCTTTCTTTGGATTTTTTCCAGTTCTTGAATCAGGTAATCCTGGTGAGGGTCCCATACACTGGAACCATACTCTAGTTGGTGTCTTACCAGAGACTTATATGCACTCTCCTTTACATCCTTACTACAACCCCTAAACACCCTCATAACCATGTGCAGAGATCTGTACCCTTTATTTACAATCCCATTTATGTGATTACCCCAATGAAGATCTTTCCTTATATTAACACCTAGATACTTACAATGATCCTCAAAAGGAACTTTCACCCCATCAACGCAGTAATTTAAACTGAGAGGACTTTTCCTATTTGTGAAACTCACAACCTGACTTTTAACCTCGTTTATCAGCATACCATTGCCTGCTGTCCATCTCACAAGATTTTCGAGGTCACGTTGCAGTTGCTCACAATCTTGTAACTCATTTATCACTCTATAAAGAATAACATTATCCGCAAAAAGCCTTTCCTCCGATTCCACTCCTTTACTCGTATCATTTATATATATAAGAAAACATAAAGGTCCGATAATACTGCCTTGAGGAATTCCCCTCTTAATTATTACAGGGTCAGATAAAGCTTCACCTACTCTAATTCTCTGAGATCTAGTTTCTAGAAATATAGCAACCCATTCAGTCACTCTTTTGTCTAGTCCAATTGGATTCATTTTTGCCAGTAGTCTCCCATGATCCACCCTATCAAATGCTTTAGACAGGTCAATCGCGATACAGTCCATTTGACCTGCAGAATCCAAGATATCTGCTATATCTTGCTGGAATCCTACAAGTTGAGCTTCAGTGGAATAACCTTTCCTAAAAACGAATTGCCTTCAATCGAACCAGTTATTAATTTCACAAACATGTCTAATATAATCAGAAAGAATGCCTTCCCATAGCTTACATACAATGCATGTCAAACTTACAGGCCTGTAATTTTCAGCTTTATGTCTATCACCCTTTCCTTTACACACAGGGGCTACTATAGCAACTCTCCATTCATCTGGTAATTATTACAATATTACATAATTATTACATAATTACATAATTATTACATATTTCTTATATGCAGTTTAGGACTGGACGTCCATCATGCGAAGAGAGCGGTATAATATCAGGAGGAACATTTCAAAACATGTTATTTAAGTTCCAGTTCTTACTTAGACAGGCACCTCACGGAGTGGGCTAAAATGAAGTAAGTATCATCTAAGGATGTATTTATGAAAGCACTTACATTGCTCCAACGTAGAGGGCGTCCCGCTTCTCATCCAGGTAAAAGGTTCGGTAGTACATCTTCCCGCAAGTAAACTCCCGCACGTGATCTGAAACAAACATAAGTCACTATTATATCAATATCTGAAACAAAAATATCCGTAAGTGTTTTGTATATCTAGAGTCCTTCAGGAAAAGCATTTAATGACACAAATCAATTCTACGCCCCTATTGAAAATTTGAACTTCTCTTTTAATAATAATAATAATAATAATAATAATAATAATAATAATAATAATAATAATAATAATCGAGCGAGTTGGCCGTGCGGTTAGGGTCGCGCAGCCTTGACATCGCATTCGGGAGATAGTGGGTCCGAACCCAACTCTCGGCAGCCCTTAGGGTTTTCTTGGTTTCCCATTTTCACACCAGGAAAATGCTGGGATTGTACCTTAATTAAGGCCACCGCCACTTCCTTCCCATTCCTAGCCCTTTCCTATCCCACCGTCGCCATAAGACCTATCTGTGTCGGTGCGACGTAAAGCCAATTGTAAAGAAAAAACTATAAGTCGTGTAGTATTAATACATTGGAAATATAAACGGTAAATTTAATTTAATTTCGTGTGGCTATTTCTAGCCGAGTGCAGCCCTTGTAAGGCAGACCCTCCGATGAGGGTGGGCGGCATCTGCCGTATATAGGTAACTACGTGATATTGTGGTGGAGGATAGTGTTATGTGTGGTGTGTGAGTTGCAGGGATGTTGGGACAGCGCAAACACCCAGCCCCCGGGCCATTGGAATTAACCAATGAAGGTTAAAATCCCCGACCCGGCCGGGAATCGAACCCGGGACCCTCTGAACCGAAGGCCAGTACGCTGACCATTCAGCCAACGAGTCGGACAATATATACGGTGTCTGTGAATTTATATGTGAGTGATTTATAACTCTTATTGTGGTACACTAGTTGTAATGGAAATCTTGTAAATTTTGGGTGAATTTCTAAAGTGCCTACGTTGTAATTATGTTATGCTCTATGTAAGGGAATAGTTTAAGTTGCTTCTTTGCGACTGCTTTTGATTGCGTTACAATACTCGTACGTAATTGTTTTAATTGCCAAGACTTATTTTCGTTCGTTCGTAACCACTTTTCAAATTTCGTGGCAGAGCCGGGAATCGAACCCGGGCCTCTGGGGGTGGCAGCTAATCACACTAACCACTACAGCACCTTATTTTAGTATTTAGTTTATTTTCCGGGTTGGACCCCATTTTATTCTCTTTCTTATCGTGACATTTCTTGTTTCGTATAATTTCTTGTAATATTTGAATGACATGGAAGTATTCGTTGTCATATTACTGTAAATATTGGCACCGGGATATCTCCAAATTTGCAATGCTATTGCTTATAATAATAATAATAATAATAATAATAATAATAATAATAATAATAATAATAATAATAATAATAATAATAACTGTACCGGGAGGTACACACCAACGCCGCGCATTCAAATTCAGCGCCTAAATGAACTCCTCTATTGATAAAACAGTGAAAATGAAACTACACCAACTTAGAAATTTACTCAGAAAATGACCTTACAGAAATATGATGTAATTTTGTTATTGTGAAGTTTCCTGAATTGACTGAATTTCTACTATTTTTTTTGCTATGCATCAAGAAGTTTGGACATTCTTCCACATATGACACTACTAAAGCCTATGATCATGCACCCTGGTGGGAGGTGTAAGAAGTTATAATTTAAAGAATTTTGTATTTCTAGGTTTTTTAACTAATTGATGTTCATTTATTTTTGGGTTGGCAATAGTTCCTTTTTCTTTCCGCCAGTTTTGAATCTAGAAAATCAATAATTTCTGTAATTAATTGTCACCTATCACAGGCGTCTTGTTCGATTTTGAGTGTTACTTCTGAATTGACCAATTAAATTGAGATGGTGTGGCTGGTGTAGTCTTGAATGATCACAAACCTTCCCTGAGGGTTTATAAACTGCGGCTTTTCACGTTTTTTGGCCAACTGATCGTCGTCTTACTAAGTGTGTGTGTCAAAGCAGGAGGCGGGCGGCCTCTTCGTCGACAGCTAGAACATCTACAAGGTAATGGCCACATAGCCTTATTCTCTCTTGCCTCCTCCACAGTTTAACACGAGGGAAAGGTCCGAATCTTTAACTATGTAACCTACTTTTCTAAAATATAACTTTCTTCTGGCTTATGTAAAAATTTCATAAATCTTTAACTGTAATTTGGGGATAGAGAGTGATGTACCCTATCGAGCTCCCCTTCATCTTGGATTCAGGTGACTACGTTTGTAACTTTTCTTTGGTAATGTGTTAAAGTAATGTCTGTACGAGTCACCTCAGTAGTTTGGGAATAGTCCCTGTTTCATCGGCCTAGTGCCCTTTAGGTTTCTAAGTGTTCATATCTAGGAGCGCAAGCATACGCCTCCATTCATTTTGTGTTCAGGCCATTAATTTAATCTGTTATTCTTATCCCACGAAGGGCCAGTAGGTTGGGTATTTAATACCCCTGTAACAATTTCCATTTGTAAATGATGGTTTGATAAACCAGAGATTGATGTACTGTTACCTTGAATAGGCTTGAGAAAGTGAGAGCCTGTTAGCTCTTTTCCAAAATGTTGTAACCAATGCCTCTGGAAGGCTAGATGTTGTAATTTTGGGAGCAAGCGCTCTTTGAATTAGGGGATTTCTGCCCTTGAATAATTTGTGCTCTTTTGTACATTTGAGCTAGGAATTGTAAAACGAGGGGCTTGAAGCTCAGAATCTGTCAAGTTCACTAATCCTCGACTTTCCTAGACTTGTTTTGTAAATTGTCATTGTACCTGATGTTTCATTGTTATGAAAAATTGTTAAGGTCGAAGTTCTAAAAGAAATATAAACTTCGTTAAAGTTTTAAATCTATTCTTGATATCGTAGTTAGACCCATTCACCCCCGCACCTTCTTTCACCATCTCTGCGTTCCACAGACACCCCGGAATAATAATAATAATAATTAATAATAATAATAATAATAATAATAATAATTCACTGTTACAACACTTCACGGATTCCTGAACATTTTCTGGCAAGTGATGGCGGAAATATTGGAGATCGAAGCAGCCCTCGGGATGAGGATTCCATGAGCACTGCAAATTCTACAGACACAGTACATTTCATAATTTACCTAAGAGTCATGTTTCGCGAACATGATAGTTTTGAGAGACCTTTTCTAGGGCTCCACGGGTTAAATGCGTTCATTATCACGGTTCCCAAATTTACGCTTATTTTAAAAGAAACAACCTAACAATTTACACCAGCGAAAATCTATGGCCGAGGATTGAAATAAATCAGGAAACACCCCTTAGAATTAGGAAAATAATTCTCGATTCCAACGTTATCGGTGATTCAGATTCCAAAAATATGACTGGTCAAGGAGTTGTAATAAAAAATACTATCTTCACCAATATGACAGAATTTCGATATGGCTTCAAATGATTGATAAAGAAACGTCTATATTCTGGAATAGCTTTTGAAAGATTTCCTAGAAACATTAGGGTCACAAAACGTAAGCAGCCTCGCAACTTCAGCATGGTAACTATCACAGGCATATGAACGACAATCAGATGAATTGTTGTAGCACACGCAACTGACTGAAGTAATTTGACACCACCCGCATGGGCGAGGGCAGTTTACACACGCATTTTGCACAATGAACAAACAGCCGATAACAACATTTCTACAGCGAACAAATACCATGAAATTATTAAAGGGGAAACAGAAGAGCAATACATACATACATACATACATACATACATACATACATTACCATTATAGACTGTTATGCCTTTCAGCGTTCAGTCTGCAAGCCTCTGTGAATTTACTAAACGTCGCCACAATCCTCGATTTGCAATTAGTGTTGTGGCCTCATTTAGTTCTATACCTCTTATCTTTAAATCGTTAGAAACCGAGTCTAACCATCGTCGTCTTGGTCTACCTCTACTTCTCTTACCCTCCATAGCAGAGTCCATTATTCTCCTAGGTAACCTATCCTCCTCCATTCACCTCACATGACCCCACCACCGAAGCCGGTTTATGCGTACAGCTTCATCCATCGACTTCATTCCTAAATTAGCCTTTATCTCCTCATTCCGAGTACCCTCCTGCCATTGTTCCCACCTGTTTGTACCAGCAATCATTCTTGCTACTTTCATGTCTGTTACTTCTAACTTATGAATAAGATATCCTGAGTCCACCCAGCTTTCGCTCCCGTAAAGCAAAGTTGGTCTGAAAACAGACCGATGTAAAGATAGTTTCGTCTGGGAGCTCACTTCCTTCTTACAGAATACTGTTGATCGCAGCTGCGAGCTCACTGCATTAGCTTTACGACACCTTGATTCAATCTCACTTACTATATTACCATCCTGCGAGAACACACAACCTAAATACTTGAAATTATCGACCTGTTCTAGCTTTGTATCACCCACCTGACATTCAATTCTGTTGAATTTCTTACCTACTGACATCAATTTAGTCTTCGAGAGGCTAATTTTCATACCATACTCATTGCACCTATTTCTAGTTCCCAGATATTAGACTGTAGGCTTTCGGCACAATCTGCCTTTAGGACCAAATCGTCAGCATAGGCCAGACTGCTTACTACATTTCCACCTAATTGAATCCCTCCCTGCCATTTTATACCTTCCAGCAGATGATCCATGTAAACTACTAACAGCAAAGGTGAAAGATTACAGCCTTGTCTAACCCCTGTAAGTACCCTGAACCAAGAACTCATTCTACCATCAATTCTCACTGAAGCCCAATTGTCAACATAAATGCCTTCGATTGCTTTTAATAATCTGCCTTTAATCCCATAGTCCCCCAGTATGGCGAACATCTTTTCCCTCGGTACCAGAAGAGCAATGGAAGACGAAATTTGACGTGTAGTATTATTCTACTGACAAGAATTATTATGATACAGATGGTGTCCCGAATGAGTAAATCTATAATACCAATATAAATGGTCCGCTATTGGACATTATAAACTCTCCAGCCAACTCATTCCTGGTTGCCAGCGTTTCGCTCTCATGTGCTAAGTTGGGCTCATCAGTTGGTACCTAGCACACCTACCAAGACGCCGGCTAGTGCACACCGTGGAGACCACTGCGTAGGCTACTTGGAGCCACCAGCAATGTTAATGCACTTTGAGAGACTTTGTCACTTTACCAAACATAGATGCCTGCCCGGCCATCAGATGATATAGATGTTGATTCCCATAGGGAATCTGAAATATTTGTCCCGAATGAGTAAATCTATAATACCAATATAAATGGTCCGCTATTGGACATTATAAACTCTCCAGCCAACTCATTCCTGGTTGCCAGCGTTTCTCCCTCATGTGCTAGGTTGGGTTCATCAGTTGGTACCTAGCACATCTACCAAGACGCCGGCTAGTGCACACCGTGGAGACCAACGCGCAGGCTACTTGAAGCCACCAGCAATGTTAATGCACTATGAGAGACTTTGTCTCTTTCCCAAAAATTGATGCCTGCCTGGCCATCAGATGATATAGATGTTGATTCCCATAGCGAATCTGAAACATTTGTCCCGAATGAGTAAATCTATAATACCAATATAAATGGTCCGCTATTGGACATTATAAACTCTCCATCGAACTCATTCCTGGTAGCCAGCGTTTCGCCCTCAGGTGCTAGGTTGGGCTCATCAGTTGGTACCTAGCACACCTACCAAGACGCCGGCTAGTGCACACCGTGGTGTGCTAGGTACCAACTGATGAGCCCAACCTAGCACATGAGGGCGAAACGCTGGCAACCAGGAATGAGTTGGCTGGAGAGTTTATAATGTCTAATAGCGGACCATTTATATTGGTATTAAGAATTATTATTCCACTTGTCAACACTGTCAACCAAGAAGTGCAAGGCATAAGATACAAGTGGCATATACAATCCATTAACAGCCTTGAACTACAAAGACGACTGCTGCCTGGCAAAATGACCTGCAGACAAATAAATGCCACGAAGTCAGTGTAAACGACTTCCTCATCCTTCGTGACCACGTCCACTGCCTCTCATAGCAGCCAGCTCTTTAGGTGGACCCACGAGACCGAGTAAGTTCTTTAAGGCAAGCTTGCTACCTCAAAACCACAGAGACAGAAATGTAAGGGTTGCTAGTGATTTTAAATTTATCCACAAATTTTCTGACACACTACGAGAAACTACGAGCCAGGTAATCTGCACACCCACTTCAGTCCTGAGAGCAACACTGGATCACTTTCCTTCTAAAACATTAAATAGAGAATCTACTGTGCAATGCATTAATTAATCACTGGCATGTCTTCAGAAACCTGTAAATCACGTATAATATCTCAGAACGTAACCAGAACTTAAGCTATAAAATTATAATCAGATTAAAATACTTGTTTCGTCCTTTATAAAGAGAAAGAATAGAAGAATTTAGGAAGAAGTTAGTCACCTAAGGTTTCATGTATGTCATCTGAATACCTGGAAAGGAAGTAAACAACCAAATAAATGCCATAGCATTTTTCAATGTCATTCTCCATGTTTGTATGAGGTCAGTGGATTATTCGTGTTTAGTTTGAATCCTGACCGGGGATATTAAAACCAGTTGTTCTTTCTATTGCTAACACCAAGTGAAGATCCTAGAGGATGTTGCAGGAGTTCGAACACACAGACAAAGAAATTTATAAAAACAAAACTAGTGAATTACTAACGTTGACATAAAATCAGCCTTGTGTGAAGCATCCATCCAGAGAACTTGCATAGTCCAGAGGGTAAGTATGTTCAATCTTTGACTACAGCGTAAGCGATAGGTTTTCAGATCTCAATTTCCTCTATTTTATCCAAATATAATGCTACATTCCTCTGCAACTTTTCCAAAAGTCATAACCTTGTACCTGTGTTGAGAAGGAAGTTGCCCGAATATTAGCACTATTTATTATATACACATTATAAGTAAACACCCGATACAGATTACAAATGTTACTTTGGCGACGAAAAAACATAGATTACACAACTATGTAATTTACCATCTATAGCTTTATTTCATATTGTAACATGCCCTTGGTAGCTTTGGAATATTGCAATTTAAAAAGGAAATGTAGTTCTCTAACAACAAATCTGCTAATTACAAAGCTGCCATATTATTTTATTCTTTCTAACTACTCTTCTTGTTTCAGGGCTTCCATTTGTAATTGTAGTTTACATGTGTGCCCTGAAGCATAGAACGCACTGCTAATGGATTACTAATTATAAATAATTCATTAGCTGACATTCACCGTTAAACAGAATATGTCAGTCAATTAATAAAATGCCAAACGTGGACATATTTCACGAGAGGAGTGTCTTCTTAAGATCAGTCAGAAGGGAATTCACACAGAGAGAAGACACATATTAAATAGAGTATCATACTTGTGTACCATAAATAGTTTACTCCTTATATTAATTTAGATCAGCAATGTATATTTTAGGAGAAATTAAAATAATGAATTGAAACACACATTTACCACTGTCCATAGTTCATAAGTATGATATTAGGTTCATACTTTGATTTTATTGTAAGTTATTTATAACATTAGAAATAAGAAATGGAAATGTTCTGTAAGTGGGCAGAAAATCCTATTAAAAATACATAAATAAATAAATAAATAAATAAATAAATAAATAAATAAATAAATAAATAAATAAATAAATAAATAAATAAATAAATAAATTTCTTCCACTTAATAATAACCGTGATTCCTGGAAATTATTTCTTTTTGATACAGAGAATGAAAGAATATATGTCATGTGTTACGACGCACAAATAAAATAGGGATATGATGTTTTATAGATGACCAGGTATGGTATTCCTGACCTTACTGAACACAAACACTTACTATGAACATGGGATAGATATGCAATATCAATGCAAGAATAAATTTTAGTTTACAAAGTGAATCAGAATATTGTAAACTTTTACCTTTAAGTACGGGAGACTCTTTGGATGTATTATTGGTTCCACAAACACTACGAAACTCTGTTTGAACGGATGTGAATTACAAAAGCATGGAAGTTTAAAACTGCAATAATTTCTAGACAATACGTGTGACGACTGCAAAGAGGAAGAACTAATGTACCGACCAAAGAGAGTCTGACCTCGGTATGAAATCCCTGGGTGTTGCAGTAACGCCACCATCTTGAGATACTAATACTAAAATGTCGTGCTGCGCGGCTAGCAACTAGTCAAGCTCTGGATTCTGGCGTTCCTGTGTATTGTCGTCACGACACATGGAAAATGAATGGCTTCAAAATAATCGGAAACGCACTGGAAAGGAGAGAGCGGTTTTTCAGAATTCCAAATTACCAATCCGGAACGGGAGCGTATCAAGATTAATCCGGCCGAACGTCGTGAGAAGAGTTCCTTGCTACTGGGACGGTGGTGGAAAGTGAATAACTCGTGGATGTGGATACTGATCATCCTGGTGATGATGAAGTGGCTCCGGTGAGCCCAACGAAGCTTCCATGACTCCGCGTGGTACAAATGCAGTTTTAACGTTCACCCACCGAGATCGATAGCTGCAGTCGCTTAACTGCGGCCGGTATCCAGTATTCGGGAGATAGTGGGTTCGAATCCCACTGTCGGCAGCCCTGAAGATGGTTTTTCGTGGTTTCCCATTTTCACACGAGGCAAATGCTGGGGCTGTACCTTAATTAAAGCCACGGCCGCTTCCTTCCCATTCCTAGCCCTTTCCTGTCCATCGTCGCCGTAAGACCTGTCTGTGTCGATGCGACGTAAACCAACTTGCAAAAAAAAAAAGTTCGCCCTTAATATTAACGTCGATCTGTTTGTTGCTTCTCATTTCACCGACCCACTATACAGTGACTGTCTTGTAGATGTGTACATTCGTTTAGAATTATGAGATAAAATGTAAACAATAATATTTCAAACCTATGCTGATTAGATTATTTATTTCGTAAATACCCATCATGCGCTACATATTCTACGCCAAAATTTTCAGCCGAGACCCCGACACTGGTCTGTTGGAAATTCTTGTAGTTCTTATTTGATTCCTTAGCTCTTACCTACAAAGAGCTTTCGGTCGTGACTTCTAGATATACTGTATGTCCACATTTCCCATTTCTGCACGTGAATTCATTAGTGTCCCAAGTTAACCTTTCTCAGCAAACTTACCTAGACAAAGAATGATCTGATATTTTTTTTTAATTTTTCTCCTGAAATAATTAAAATGTTGTTTTCGATACAATATTCAATTAAATTCACAAGGTATATTCAACGTGAAGTTCTTGACAATATCTGCTCATCTTTACATCATTGGCATAAACCGCACAAGTAACATCCCTATAAAACCGACTCCCTTCCTGCCACTTTATGTCTTTCAACACATGATTTGTGTTAACTGTGAACAATACGGGAGGAAGGATTATTACAACATTCCTTCATCTCCATAACTATCTCCAAAAAAAGCCAATTTTTAAACAGCGAATTTCAACAGAACTAGCATTCTGTACAACGCAGTTTATTACTCACAAACTGCGCGTCACGCTGGATATATAACTCATTTCTCTAAAATCAATAAGTAGAGTAGAGTACTTACGTGATAACCACGTGACGGCAAAGCAGTCATCTTCGTACAGGCCATGAAGGTCCTTGGAGAGGTGGAAGGTAAAGACTTCCACTATCCGAAACCTCAGCACTATATTGAGGGAGTGGCGGGGTGCGGCGTTAGCTCTACGACCTGCTGCATTTGCTTTGCCGCCAGGAATTAACACGGTACTCATTTTTGGTGGTGTATGTGACAGTTCACAAGAGTAAAATTTGGGAAGTTAAGAATACTCCAGGAAAACATTATTCAATGAACAGATAACCTCTTAACCCGTAATTTGTCCTTCCAAGAATAAAAAAGCTTATAAGGTAGGCCTATACATGATTTTTAATTAGGAATTCTGGAGATTTTATATATTTGCATATTTTAGGCCTCTTTTAAAATACTACTGTTGGTCAAAACTTACGTATAAGTGCAATCAGGTCTCTATATTGCATGTCATACAAAAAGATATTCGACGTGAACTTTTTTAGTTAGTATTAATTATGTTTACAAATTCGCTGAATATTACGCAAGATGCTTCTCTGCTCTGTGAAAAAATTCAAGGAGATGATTCGTGAGGTGAGAAGGATGATATAAAAAAGCCAAGTTGTATACTTTAATTCACCACCGTCTTTGTATTATAATCGTATGCTGCTAAAACATCTAGGACTACATTTGATGCTGCTAGAACAACGGTCGGTCCTTAGTAACACCCATACAATAGCGTATATTTTAATAATGGATGTGTACGAGATCTTACCGGACTGCAATCTGTCACAGACTGTTGGCGGGTGCGTATCGTCTAACACGGCCTACGCTGCCGCTGGACCGGGCGAGAAAAGTCACAGAAGTTGCTTAAAGTGACTTCCGTCGTCGCGCTAGAGGCAGGACCACAAGACGCGCGTTCTCCTCCAACTTTAATATACTAAGGTTTACAAACAGTGGTAAGTGTATAGGATGATGCTTACTGACTTAACGTCCGTATTTTTTATACATTGGGATTTCAATAAAGGACTGGAAACTGAACTGAATAACGAAACTATTAGTTAGCAATTTACTACTAGTTTTTGGAGAATTATATAGCAGCGACTTTCTCTTAGTTAAAACAATAAGCACTTTATACCAAGGAATTCGACTACAAGAACTGAGAACGGAAACAATACAACGCGCAGGCTGAGTGACTGATACAAACTCAAAATTCGCAGCAAACACGTAGTGTTCTTACAAGCTAGGTTGTCTTTTCATGTGTACTAAATACCTTACCGCTAGACATGACAAACTGATTCACAACTGAATAACTCTTTTTTTTTGCTAGGGGTTTTACGTCGCACCGACACAGATACGTCTTATGGCGACGAATAATTCTATGCTACTGATATCAGTTTCATCTTGTCCACGTCAAAGAATGGTTCCCGGTACTGACCTGAATGCTGTCAACAATCCTGCGAAAAAACCTACAGTGCTCGTTAGAGAATACTAGAAAATCTCGAGTACATGAAACCTTACCTTCAATTTATCCCGATAAGCTATGTTCACGACATCTAGCTCTGCGTGACTGTTCTAATATCACGATAAAAAACTGTGATCCATTTAAGAAATGGACTCCAGAAAGCCGGGAGCATGCTACTGCACTAACCGAAGGAGCTACGCACTTCAGGGTGTGACTAAAGGGCCGAACTTCAGATAACCCCCTCTCATTGTCAGCTGATAGCTTTTCATTAATCTGCCTGAAGTTACAGTGACGATGTTATTGTTTGAGCCATCAGTCCATAGACTGGTTTGATGCAGTCTCCACGCCACCCTATCCTCCGCTAACCTTTTCGTTTCTACTTAAATGTTGCATTCTACGTCTGCGTGTTATATTCATACCATGGTCTACTCCTACCGTTCTTACGCCTACACTTCGCTCAAAAACCAAATGAACAAGTCCTGGGTATTTTAAGATGTGTCTTACCATTCTATCCCTTCTTCTGGTAAAATTTACCCGAATCGATCTCAGCAATTCGATTCAGTATATCTTCATTTTTGATTCGATCTATCCATCCCACCTTCACCATTCTTCTGTAACACCACATTTCAAAAGTTTCTATTCCCTTTCTTTCTGAACTAGATATTGTCCATATTTCACTTCCATACAATGCCAAGCACCAGACGAAAGTCTTCAAAAACATTTTTCTAATTCCTATATCAATGTTCGAAGTGAACAAATTTCTTTTCCTAAGAACGGCCTTCCTTGCTTGTCCTTGGCTCGATTTTATGTCCTCCTTACTTTTGCCATTGTTAGTTATTTTACTACCCACGTAACACTATTCGTCTACTTCCTTCAACATTTAATTTCTTAATGTAATCTTTCCTGGATCACCTCAATTTCGTTCGACTGCACTACTTTATTTTTGTTTTGGATTTATTTATTTTCATCTTGTACTCCTTACCCAAGACTCCACCCATACCATAAAGCGATTTCTCCAGATCTTCTACAGTCTCAGATAAAATAACAATATCATCAGCAAATCTCAGGGTTTTGATTTGATCTCCTTGGATTGTGATGATATGGATATAGAATAGTACAGCAAGTTTATAACAGGTAGTCTACAGTGGTTATCAATAAACGAAGTGAAATATGGATAATACACAGAAATATTTATTATTTGAAGCGCACTTATTGTGGTAACATCAGGATGCATGTGTAGATGATATCTGAACATCCTAATTAATCCCTTCCATGCTGATAATGCAAAGACGTAGAAGACATCTTTGCTGATCCTCAGTCTGTTGCAGTCGGCAAAGAAAGACGTAATTGTTCCCCTGGCTCCGACCAACTTAAAGGCTATTGATTAAGTTTTCTTCCGATGTAAAGGGAGCCCTTCTTCAACCTTTCATGATGTTCCTTCACGATTTTTTCTTATTTTGATATTTACAATTTTCCTTGCGATATGGGCTGATGACCACGCGGGGTTCACGTTAAGACAATCACGACAATAAACACTACCATCGGCATCTAACACGATTAAACGATATTTCTATGTTAGGGATGCTCGGCATTGATATGGACTGGGCAACAAAAGTCTTTTTTCTTTTCCTTTTTACTATTTGCTTTACGTCGCACCGACAGATAGGTCTTATGGCGACGATGGGACAGAAAAGGCCTAGGAATCGGAAGGAAGCGGCCGTGGCCTTAATTGCCTGGTGTGAAAATGGGAAAACACGGAAAATCATCTTCAGGGCTGCCGACAGTGGGGTTCGAACCCACTATCTTCAGGATGCGAGTTCACAGCTGCGCGACCCTAACCGCACGGCCAACTCGCCCGGTGAAGTTTAAATAATAAATATCTCCGTTTTCATAGCCGGTACGCTTAAACAGTATCAGACATAGATAATCGAAAATCGTATTTTAATGTATAACTTTCGTTATGTAGTATTTTTCGGTATGACCACTAATAAACAAACAAACAAACAAACCCCATAGCACTACAGCCCTTGAAGGGGCTTGGCCTACCAAGCGACCGCTGCTCAGCCCGAAGGCCTGCAGATTACGAGGTGTCGTGTGGTCAGCAGGAAGGATCCTCTCGGCCGTTATGACCATTAATAACATATATATTTGAGAATTAAATTTTAGATTTTCCCCTAAAAGATAATTTCACCAGAGAGTGAATAAAATTATTTATAGCCTAGATTGTATTGCCTTATTCTACGGCTTTATAGGGGAGAGTCCTACAGTACCGGCCACCTTAACTTTTTCCCTTATAAAAAGTAAAATGCTCTACGGTATGCGATTTTTATACAATAATCTTGTACTTCACTAAATGCTTTTTCAATGTAAGGGTGTGATTTCCATAAAATCTTACCAAAAGTTAATAATATTTTAAAATACAACAAAGCTTAATTTCCAAGGACTACAAAAATCTTCTTCCAGTACCGGCCAGTTACTATTTTCTAAGATATATATGTCTAATACATTACTAATATCAAACAAATGCAGAAAGAACTCGAAAACACATAATTATTGGGATTGACATCCACTAAATTCACGTTTGGTTTATTGTTTGCCATAATTACAAATAAAATACAAAATATTCCCGCGGTCTACACATCCAACATGCGCCCAGTCTTTGCATTTGGTACACTGCACCCATTCTTCATCCAATGAGTCACAACACATAATGCAAGATGTGTCTTCTTCCATTTCCTTAGTATTTACATAATAATCATAATAAAACTGCTTTCCGGCAGTTTCGTTTTCTTTGTTAAACTGGTAAGGTACTTTTGAATGCTCGGCCAAAGCGAATGCTAATTGTACATTTTTTTTCCTGACCAGAGAGATGAAAATTTTCTAGATCCTTCATATAAGTAACCAACTGATTTTACATATCGTAATAAAAGGATTTTTTGTCCGACTCGTTGGCTGAATGGTCAGCGTACCGGCCTTCGGTTCAGAGGGTCCCGGGTTCGATTCCCGGCCGGGTCGGGGATTTTAATCGCTTCTGATTAATTCTTCTGGCTCGGGGACTGGGTGTTTGTGTCAGTCCCAACACTCTCCTCTTCATATTCAGACAACACACTACCCTACCAACCACCACAGAAACACGCAATAGTGATCACATCCCTCCATATAGGGTTGGCGTCAGGAAGGGCATCCGGCCGTAAAACAGGGCCAAATCCACATGTGCGACGCAGTTCGCACCCGCGACCCCACAGGTGTGGGAAAAGCGGTAAGAAAAGAATAAGAAGAAGAAGAAGAAGTAATAAAAGGATTTTTTAAATTCTTCACATCTGAGGAGTCAGATCCACTGCCACACCCACTCTACGTGCTCTCAGACGATCTCCTAGCGTACTTCTTGGCGCACAAAAAGCCTCAGCAGCTTGCCCTGCAGTCATTTTGTTAGAAATAATTTAGTTCAGTGTCATCTTCATCCCGTCCTCGATCTACTTTCATTGTATTTTACCCCATTTCTCTGTCATTTCACTATGAGAAGTGATAATAAGTGGATATCATTTTATTTCTTTAAAAGTCCTATTGGCCGGTACTGGAAGACATATGGTTGGCCGGTACTGTACGACACTCACGTGAAGGAAATTCCGCAACTGGATATTGTTTAATAGATGATGTCGTGAAACTCTTACCAGCTATAGCGTCCTCAAGGAATGTATATAATATATTAGTAAAAACAAAATCAACAGCTTACCCGGAAATGGAGTACCTGAAGCTTGAAAATAACTTTTCGCGCGCGATCGTAAGCCGGCCAATGTACAACACTCACATCTCACACAAGACTTAACGCTAAACGAAACCCCCAAAGTATGACACGCGGGAATGTAGCATCCTTCATATGCCACCTGTAAGCTACTGCCATATAGCACCTAAAACGAGAACAAGCAATGGCCGGTACTGCACCGGCCGGTACTGTAGGACTCTCCCCTATATCTATTTTCATAAATGTTGTTTGTCCATATTCTCGTAAATTCGCATTGATATGGAGTAAGCAAGAAAAGTCTAAATTCATGATTATCTCTGTTATCATAGTCCGGCTCCATGGCTAAATGGTAAGCGTGCTGGCTTTTGGTCACAGAGATCCCGGGATCGATTCCCGGCAGGGTTGGGAATTTTAACCATCATTGGTTAATTTCCCTGGCACGGGGGCTGGGTGTATTTGTTGTCTTCACCATCATTTCATCCTCATCACAACGCGCAGGTCGCCTACGGGAGTCAAATCAAAGGACCGGCATCTGGCGAGCCGAACCCGTCCTGGAATCTCCCGGCACAAAAAGCCATACGCCATTCATTTCTGTTGTCATAGCAGGTACGGTAAAACTGTATTATACACAAATGATCGAAAATCGTATTTTTGTTATGTAGTGTTTATTGATGGGACCACTAATAACATACATATTTGGGAATTACATTTTAGGCCTTTCCAAAAGCTACCATTTCAAGTGACCGATGACCTAGATGTTTGGCCCCTTTACACAATAAGCATCATCTACCATTTCAATCAACATAAATAATGTGTATAGCCTAGATTGCACTGCCTTATTCCCCGACTTAATAAATTGATTTTCATTACATTCTGGTCAGTCGATTTTTTCGTTATGGCGTACATACATACAACCACACAGAGAGACGGACGGAGGGACGGAAAATTAAAAATTGTATTTCCTTCTTACTGTAGACACGGCCGATGCAGAAATACCATTCTTTTTTAATTCTGAGCAACAAAACTCTTTATTTTCTATATACAGATGGAATGTCACATTTCGATGCCAGTCCGACGACTCAATTTTACAAACTGAACAACAAAGACGTGTAAATACATTAGAAAGTGGAACAGGTATTCAACTTCCTACAGCGGCTAGAGTATGAAGTTTCTGCATGGCTTCAATGCATGATATACAGTACAGGAAGCACGTCACAATACGTGCCTCACATAGACAGCCCGTATGGTCTGGAGGGAAAGAGACGAAAAGCGCGAGCTGCAGAGAGTATTTTACTCCACACGCTGTGCCTTTCCCAGCCAACTCACTCTACCTTTTGACTTTACACTCTAATTTTCCACTTAAACAGCGCCTTTGTGACATTTTGCTGTAGTTCTTCCCAGCACTTTGGGATTCAAAAATGGAAGCTTCTTTCTCTGTCTTCTCGCTTTGAAACGTTTTCCTATATCATTTCAGGGCAAATTTTTCTTTGTATATCACACTTCATGATGGCTTTGTGCACTACACCCCTTTGAAGTTGTCTCTCCTATACTGCTTCAAGTCTCCGCTAAATATTGTCGACAATTTTCAAACGCTACGAGGTATAATAGCTATTCTTACCAGTTTTCTTCTTGAAATGTTTTCTTTTCCAGGATCAATGTTCTTCTACAACTAAGCTTACATTTACAGGGTTCATACTAAAGGCTTTGGAATTTAGAACGTTTCAGTGCGAATCACAAAGCTTTACGCCACACAAAGGAAAATTAAATCTTATATAAAACATCATTGTAGTTTCGATATTTCATGGTACTTGGACTCCACAAGCTCTCTCTCTCGTTCTCCTCAACCTGATGGTTGGTGGGTACCATGACTGTCCTCGTCCAACGACCTTCTATCCTGAGCCAGCTGCTTGATTAGTTGATATGGATGTCGCCCTTTAATGCCATCGAGGAACCCTCCTCTAGGTCGTCCTCTTCTAGTCTTTCCTTCTAGTTTCCCTTCAAGCAGTGTGGTGCACCATGATGAATGCCGGAGTAAATGACCTGTCCAACTACATCTTCTTTTCGCGATCATTTTCTTTAGACTGATGGTTTCTTCAGCTCTCTTGAGAACTTCTTCATTTGCTAGCCTGTGAGTCCAGGGAATTCGTAACATTCGACGCCAGCACCACATTTCAAATGCATTTATTCTCCACAAGCATCACTAAGAAAATAGTTTTTGATTCAGCGGTGGCTGTAGATTGCCCCTCCACCCCCCTCAATGGCCAACGTAATGTTGTCTCCCCTTGGTGCACATTAATTTATACGTATATAACAAAGAAACTAACAGTTATGCTACCACTATTGCTTGCGTACAATCTGAAAAACCCCTGTGAGTGAGGGTAGTAGAATACATCCACGGTATCCCCTGCCTGTCGTAGTAGACGAAACGAGACCTGGATCCGAGGGCTTTCATCTTGGAAGCAAGGGTTGGTGATGACGGGTCACTTAGCTGAGCCTGGCATTGCTTCTACGTGTGTCAAGCTGCTTGCCCTCATCTTTCCTATTCAACCTCATATGATCCCGACCCCGACAGTATTAGGGTTGCGAGGCCTATGGATATTGGATATTCGAGATTAAGCTTCTGTCAAAAATGATTGAGAACACCATTCTCAAACTTAATCGCAGCAAATTGTAGATCCATTCATTTTGCGTTCAACAGTGGCATACAACTATTTTTGACTTGTGTATTTCAGCAGCTGTTGTAATCGTAACAAAAAAGTCCGTGTTCTTTTTTTTTTTTTGCCATCATTACCTTAAGTGTCCTAAACAAGATTTCAAACTTACAAGAGGAATCTGTTATCAATTTAATTTGTAATGGGTTTCTTAGCCCTGCGAAGTCAGACAAAGTTGTTGTTAACATCGTTTTCATAATCGATATTTATAAAAAATGTACACGTAACCATAGATTTTATACCAATTAATACTTGAGCGGGAAATTTAGCGGGCGCCAACAGCGACGTAATGGCTGTGTTGAGGGCGCAGTGCTGCCTCAATGCCGCGCTGGATTTGTTTTCACCTGAGATTCCCGCTCTGAATCAGCGGGAATTCATGGAAAGCATGTGAAATACAGACGTAGTTATTAATATTTGTTGTTCCCATTCGGAGTCAAAATGCCTTCAAGAAAACGGTATTCAGAAGGAGAGATCGCGATAATTGTAAATGCGATGTGCTTTTGTTAAAAGCTGAAGGCGGAAATGCGAATGATAAAAGATACCCAGTTTATCGAAGAGTATCGGAGAGAGTGCCTAGGAATTCCGTTGGTGTCAGAGGATTTCAGCTTCAAGTAAAGAGACCGGAGAGAACCAACTGTTGAACACATGGAAGAAACAGTGCTCACGAAATCAGAGCTAATTAACCATGCTAAAACGCGTTTTGTGATACCCCAAAGGCAACCCGACATACAGTACTAACAAAACAACTCCATCCTGATGTGGAATTACTTTGGCTGCCAGTTGCTCACTGCGCATGTGTTTTCTAGAAATTATTTCAATTTTTACATTTTTATTGAAGTTTGTAATAATTATATAAGATATGTGATTTCATTATTTCTTTCACTAGTTCTTAATATCGCGTAAGTGGTAAATGCTTTACTAGGCCCTATATTTTAAAATCTGACTCTCGTAAGCATTGATAGAACAGTCTAATCCTCAATTATAGCATGGAATATAATAATATAAAATATAATCAGTATAATCCCGTTTCCTGATACGGGGCCGGGAATGGGGTGAGATGAAATGAAAGTTCGGCTCGCTAAATGCAGGTCTTTTGATTTGACGCCCGTAGGAACCTGCGCGTCTTGGTGGTGGTGGTGGTGGTGGTGGTGGTGGTGGTGGTGGTGGTGGTGGTGGTGGTGGTGGCGGCGGCGGCGGCGGCGGCGGCGGCGGCGAAGACGTCACATATAGCCAGCCTCCGTGCCAGCGAAATTAACCAATTATGGTTAAAATTCCTGACCCTGCCGGGAATCGAACCCGGCACCCCTGTGACCAAAGGAGGCCAGCACGTTAACCATTTAGCCATGGAGCCGGACAGAGGAAATGATCATGATTTTACGGCCGGATGTCGTTCCTGACACCAACTTCATTCGAGGAGCTAATGAAGATGTAATGAATGAGGGTGAATGAAATTGGATAAGAAGGTGGAAGGAATCGACTGCGCCCTATGAATAGGAACAGCCCCGGCATTTGCACGGGAGTGAAAATCGAAAACCACACAAATATTCTCAGAACACCCAACGATGGGACTGGAAACAACTCGTCCCCTTAATGCAGAGTGTGAATGCACAGCCGTAGAGCGTTGATATGCGCGACCACTCCGCTTGGTCGTGGAATATAATCAGTATCCATAATATCTTTCTCTGATGATTGATTAATGTTTGTTGTTTAAAGGGGCCTAACATCGAGGTCATCGGCCCCTAATGGTACGAAATTAGATGAAATGAAATGACAACTTAAAAGTCCAAATTCCTCCACTAACCAGAATTCAAAGCATGAGGACGAAGAATGAATGGATGTACGGATATGAATTTAAAACGATCAGTGGATCCGACCCACAGTGCCTCACATGCATGGAAGCTCTCAAAAAACAATAGTATTACTGACCAAGGGATTGCTTCTATAGCACGATGCCGAATCGATTATGTTTATAGTCGAAACGGGTCCAAAATCCAGGTCATCAGCCCCTCATAATGGTATTTATCGCTAGGAAAATAGAACCATACTATGTGTAATGTTGCGGTACTAATCAAAAGTAGCGAAGACTCGCGGTATTCCACACATTATGGTACTATTCACTGGTAGTGTAATGCGCACATGTAACACAGACCTATGGTGTTTCGCACACTGCGGCGCTATTTGCAGCCAACGGAAACCTATGGCGTTTCTCACGTAGGTGGACTAACCACAGGGACTCGTACTATCCCGTGAAATTCCTCACATAGTGGGAACTGAGCATAGGTAAGGCAGAACCATGGTGTCGCTAATCTCATGGTGTCGCTCATATATGGGTATGAATCACAGGTACCGTAGGACCCACCTCCTGATTCACACACTGTCCCTACTAATCACAAACCTATTGCGTACCTAACATAGTGGTGCTACGCGCAAGTAAATGCAACCCATGGTGTTCGCTGCGTGATGGTACTAATTACTAGTAGTTTCATGATTCTAACTGGATCATCACTTGGTCGCCCCTTTAATCGCCTCTTACGACAGGCAGGGGATACCGTGGGTGAATTGTTGGTCCGCCTCCCTCACCCACAGGGGGTGTGTGTTTGGTCCACGAGAGGTATTTCATTTCCCTCAAGTCCGCCGGCATGCCGGTTAGGACCCCCTATCCACCACCTGGGACGCGCCACGTGGGGGTATCACCAGCGTAGCAGGTTCGTGGAATATCTTTCTCTGACAATTTGTTGAATTTACTTATCCAATATGAATTATAGGATCTTCAATGGGTTTTCAAGACATGGATTTTATAGATTAGTTCATTTAGAAAATAACAACACAATTCAAAGCATGTTTCGTGCGAGAGGATACTACTTATAAGATACTGACAAGACGCCGGGTGCTAGCTACGCTTAACGAACGGTTATCATTTAATTACTTATATTTTAAAGACATATTTAACTTGTCGCTGTACGATTCTTATCATTTTATAAGTAATGTTCCCGTCGCAAATACTTTACGTGAACGCGACACTTATAATTCCGCAGTTTTCGACCGGCATTGCAAGGCAAGTGGTCTTATCGCCCGCTTTCTAGCTGGCTGCGTGCGGTCAAGGGTCACGTGATAACAGCAGACAGTCGAGTGATCCCGTCCCGCTCATTAATCGACTACACTTGCGGCACAATTGTCACCAAGTTGAGCAGATCGATATGCAAGATGGCAATCAACGTCGCGGGGAACCAGCGCGTCAAAAGCGTGGGAAGGGTAAGTCGTGTGTAGCGAAAAAGGTGGTCAGGTGTGTTCCACTTATCGTGCTGTAGATCAACGAGGCAGTTTCAATTGTAGTGTTTTTTAGTATGGAACACGTCTAATACGGTATGGACATACACCGAAAAATATGCTATCCGTAGTAAGTAGATACAATTTATATGGATTTAAATAGAAAAAGTTAAGAATACAAGAGGAGAAAAATAACATTTTCGTTAAAAATCCAGTCATTAGCATTTCCTGAAATAGGATCCAGCTATTCAATTTTGTACATAACATTCATAAACATTTTCTAAACATTAGCACTGCCTAAATAATTGAAATGGTCTATTTTCATTACATTCTTCTTCTTCTTCTATTATTATTATTATTATTATTATTATCTTTATGTGTTTTCACACTTTTCCCCACATTCTGATGGACTCGCAGGTGGATTTGTCCCAGTTTTATGAGCGATTGCCTTCTCTGACATTAACTCTAAGTGCAGGGATGTGTTCACTATTTCGGTTTCTATAATAGCTATAATGTGGCTAGATGAAGGGGTGTGTATTGAGGTGAACACAAACACCCAGCCCCGGGCCACAAAAATTAACCAGATGTGATTAAAATCACCGACTCGGCAGGGAATCGAATCCGGGATGCTTTGAACCGATGACCACTGAGGTGACCATTTAGCCAAGAACCGGGCTCGCAATGTAATGAAATAAAAAAACTTCTCTAGAGGAGACTGTGCATTAAAACTTTACTCAGTTTATCCCAGGTATTTCTGGAGTCTCTGGAACTAACCATGCTCATTTGTTTTTCTTTTGACCGTGGGTTTAAGGCCGTATGCCCTTCCTGACACCACGTGACTTTTGAGATGTCCTCAGACCGGGATCGACTAGGATTCACACTTGAAAGATCTCGGTAGAAAGCGAGCATCTAAGCCACTGAGCTAATAAAAACCACCACCACCACCACCACCACCACCGACACTCTCCAAAGAAGGTCCTACGATACTTTTACAAAACTCATAATATATATATAAAATGTTATTAATTTACAATGTTCCTTTTGCGAACGATAATATTTTAATCGTAGATATATCCAACCGTTATCAAATAACCTGCATAATTTTATAACAATAGCAATAATAATAATAATAATAATAATAATAATAATAATAATAATAATAATAATAATAATAATAATAATAATAACAGTTAGGTGGAAATGTGGTAAATGTCAGACTGTTCCTTAAGTCTGCAGTCTGATATCTTGGAACTTGAAAATAGCTGCAATGAATACAGTGTGGTATGAAAATTACCCTTTCCAAGACTAAATTGATGTCAGTAGGTAAGACATTCAAGAGAACTGAATGTTAAATTGGTGATACAAACCTGGAGCAGGTAGATACCTTCAAGTATCTGTTCTCCTAGGATGGTAGTACTAGTAAGCGAGATTGAATCAAGTTGCAGTAAAGCTAATACAGTGAACTCGTAGTTGTGATCAACAGTATTCTGTAAGAAGGAAGTCAGCTCCCGGGCAAAAATATCTTTACACGGTCTGTTTTTAGGCCAACTTTCCTTTACTGGAGTGAATGTTGGGTGGATTCAGTATATATTATTCATAAGTTAGAAGTAACAGACATGAAAGTAGCGAGAATGATTGCTGGTACAACAGGTGGGAACAATGGTAGTAGGGTACTTGGAATGAGGATATAAAGGCTAATTTAGGAATGAACTCGATGGGTGAAGCTGTACGCATAAATCGGCTTCGGTGGTGGAGTCTTGTGAGGATAATGAAGGAGAATAGGTTACCAGGGAGAATAATGGACTGTGTTATGGAGGGTAAGAGAAGTAGAGGGAGACCAAGACGACGATGGTTAGACTCAGTTTCTAACGATTTGAAGATAAGAGGTATAAAACTAAATGAGACCACAGCACTAGTTGCAAACAGAGGATTGTGGCGTCGTTTAGTAAATTAATAGAGGCTTGCAGACTGAACGCTGAAAGGCATAACGGTCTATAATGAGGTATGTATGAACAATAATAATTATTATAATAATACATTTTACACTTTAATTATATTTTTAAGGATTTGAGTTCTTTTATGTGAGAGCAAAACCAACTAACACGAGACTAATGTATTCGATCTGGGACCTAACCGGCCAACTTAGGCTCAGAAAGACAACATTATACCATATGAGCCACTCATCGCGGCCTGTCATGAGATTGTGAAAACTGATTCAAGTCAATAGTTCCAACCCTAAGACAACCAAAGTTGGAAACCTGTCAATACCAGTCCCTGTAGTTGAGGCACACAAAATTGTCGGATCATACTTCTTGTCTAATACAAACTGAACATCCATGTAAAAGATCGAGTTCTTCTAACACGCAGGCTAGATACTGATGCACCATTAGAAAAGTTAACCGACGTTTATAGCTACCTTCATCAAGGGTAATGTCTTAAACTAGTATTATGGTACCTTTTAAGGCACTCTATTCTACAAGCATATCTTTTAGCAAATCTGAGCACTTGCCATGCTGCGTAATTGGATTAAAAACAACTCGCAATTCTCTAGCGCATACAGTAATTCTACTCGTTCGTCATGAGGCGCGATAGTGTCAAAGAAGTTTGATTATAGACTGGTGCATTCCAACTTGTCTCTGTAGTTACTGCACATTACAGAAATTCCTTATCTTCTCACTGCTAAACGTGAAGCACAGCTGAGAGAGAATAATGGATGTGGGAGGAAGAGGCGATAAATGCTGGCTGAGAGAAACAGGCAACAAGTTGTCAATGCTCCACTTGCATTTACAGTAGCTTCCTCACTTGCAGTTATTGTAATTCTGATACTAAAAATGAACAACTATAAGCTTCCTGGATATTAGAAGTGAAGTAGTGTATTACGGAATCACCTAGTCGAAAGGATAAAGACCAACATGCTGCAACGGCAATGCTCATGGTTCGATTCCTTTTCACGCAGTCGGAATACTTGGATATTATGTTGCATAAGAACTCATGGCCCTGAAGTTCATTCGTCTTTAAACTGAAAGACGCAGGGCAGATATGCAAGGTCGACTGGTTAGACTCAGTTTCTAACGATTTGAAGATAAGAGGCATAAAACTAAATGAGACCACAGCACTAGTTGCAAACAGAGGATTGTGGCGTCGTTTAGTAAATCCAAATCCCGAACGATCATCATTTTCTCTTCTAATATAATGAATCACACTCACTAACGTATCATAAATGAGCACCACGTTTTATTTCAGTGGATTTTTTGGATAGCGTTTCAACGTCTCACTAATAAATACGGGCGGCCGCACGGTCTAGAGCAGGGCCTCTCAAACGCCCAAAATCTCACGCGTGCAAATCGAAGCGCAAGAGCTCCGTGCACTGTGCATCGGTACCGCTCGGCTCGGACCAACGCTTCGTCTCTGGGCTACTCGGCTAAGCTCGGCTCTACTCGGCTCAACTCAGCTCGGATGTGGAGCGCTACGGAGCAAGTGTGGAAGAGGGAGACAGGGGGAGCGAGCGAGACAGGCGTGAGGAAAGAGAGAGTAAGCGCTATTGCGCCAAATCGAGGAGTGGGGGGGCTGCACTCTGGTCAGCCAAACGAAGTCGTCTTTTGCACCGTGCACAGTGCATGCACCAGGCCATGCACCCTGAGAGGCCCTGGTCTAGAGGTAGCAAACCCACCTATTATCCTGAAGATCCAAGTTCAATTCCCTGTTATTGATGGATTTTTACCCGAATATGAGGGATGATTCTATGTCTATTCAGCCTGCGTGAGAACAACTGAGGAACTATCTGACAGTGAGAGAAATGTTACGGTCTAAAAAGCCAAGGACAACGGCTGAGATGATTCGTCGCGCTGACGACACGTCACCTGGTGATCTGTAGGCCTTCGGACTAGAAGCGGTCACTTGGTAGGCCAAGGCCCGCTTTCTGGCTGGCTACATGCGGTCAAGGGTCGCGTGATAATAACAGGCAGTCAAGTGATCTCGCTCCGCTCATTAATCGACTACACTTGTGACACAATTGTCGTCAAGTTGAGCATATCGATATGCAAGACGGCAATCAACGTCACGGGGAACCAGCGCGTCAAAAAGCATGGGGAGGGTAAGTCGTGTGTAGAGAACAATGTGCTCAGGTGTGTTTCACTCATCGTGCTACAGATCGACGAGGCAGTTTCAGTTGTAGTGTTGTTTAGTACGGGACACGTCTAATATGGTACGAACCGACACCGAAAAATATGCTATCCGTAGTAAGTAGATAAACATTTGTATGGATTTTAATAGAAAGAACACAAGACAGAAAAAAAAAACATTAATTAAAAATCCAATTATTAGCACTGTTTCACTCCTGAAATATAGTGCACCTATTGACATTTTGTCTTTAACATCATAAACATTTGTATACATTAGCACTGCCTAAATACTTGAAATAGTCCATTTCGTCAAATTTCGTGATGTAATCTGGCTCCATGGCTAAATGGATAGCGTGGTGGCCTTTGATCACAGGCGTTCCGGGTTCGATTCCAGGCATGGCTGGGAATTTTAACCATCATTGGTTAATTCTGCTGGCACGTGGACTGGGTGAATGTGTCGTCTTCATCATCATCATCTCATCCTCATTACGACGCGCAGGTCGCCTACGGCGTCAAATCAAATGACCTACACCCGGCGAGCCGAACATATTATCGGACACTCCCGGCAAAAAGCCATACGCCATTTCATTTCGTAATGTAATAACATCTTCTTCTTCTCCTTCTCCTTTTGGATAGCGTGAGAATACTTCCTTTTCATTGTAGGGCTGTGATGTTCATGACAGCGTGAACAACGGCAGACATCGGCTGTAACTGAGGACAATTGCTAATCAGTCCGTCAAGACAACATTTGACTTCACTGCACTTCCACCTACATCCGCAGCGGCTCAACATTCGTACTACGTAAGGACCGAAAACTGTAATTTTTCTCGGGTTAAAAAACTGGGTTTAAAAAAACAAATTTTGCATAATATTAAAATACGGATGGAGAATCGCCTACCGGATAAGTGAATGGAGATTGATGGTGCATAAAGGTCAGCTAATCAGCTAAAACCCATCCCGACTGAAGAAGAACCATCACCAAAACGGGTACTCCACATCCTATCCTACAAATGCAAATCTGGTTGCGAAAAGAAATGAGAATGCTGAAGAAGCGGTCTCAATTGCAGACTTATGTGCGATCAGTGGTTGAGTGTCGGCCTCCGGATCCCAAGATAGCGGGTTCAAACCCGGCAGAGGTAGTCGGATTTTAGAAGGGCGGAAAAAAGTCCATTCGACACTCCATGTCGTAAGTTATCGGCATGTAAAAGACGTCTGGTGTCACATTCGGTGTTTACCCGACAAAATTCATTAATTCTCAGCCATAGACGCCCAAGAGATTTTCGCTTTACTCTGTCTGCCATCTAGTAGGCCTAGAGTAAAATGGAACGTCAAAATTGACGAGCAGACAGCCAGATGGCGTCAAATGAAAATGTCTGCACATGATAGCTGAGGCCACATTATTATTATTATTATTATTATTATTATTATTATTATTATTATTATTATTATTATTATTATTGCTAGTGGCTTTACGTCGCACCGACACAGATAGGTCTTATGGCGACTATGGGATAGGAAAGGCCTAGGAGTTGGAAGGAAGCGGCCATGGCCTTAATTAAGGTACAGTCCCAGCATTTGCCTGGTGTAAAATGGGAAACCACGGAAAACCATTTTCAGGGCTGCCGATAGTGGGATTCGAATCTACTATCTCCAGGATGCAAGCTCACAGCCGCGCGTCTCTACGCGCACGGCCAACTCGCCCGGTATTATTATTATTATTATTATTATTATTATTATTATTATTATTATTATTATTATTATTATTATTTCTCTGCTGCTATGAAGTTGTATATGAATGAAAAATTCGCAAGATCATGTTATCCACCTATGGTGCTTTTCTTCAACCGGGTACATACAACCGACATACAAGTATTAAAGCGTACCCTCATTCTCCCAGAATCAGCAATCACTGGAAACCACAACACTTCCACACATGACCGCACATTTCGTCTGTTCGTAGATGTTGCTGCATCAATAATATTCTCTCTCTAGGTCACTTACCTTTGTTTTATTTCTGCGCGCTTTTTTCAGCACATTCGAGTACTCTATAATTAACGATCCACCAACGTTAAAATACCGAACCTAGAGGGGCTGAAGGACGAAACAACCCATAGCCGCTTGCCAACGCACACAGAAACCTATATATTTAGCAACATATGCAGGAAATTAAAAAGCACATGATAAATCAAACGTGTACAATATGTACCGCGAACGAAGACCCATACAATCCATCAAATCAAGTTCCATATCACGTTCTGGTTATTGGAAAGTTAGCAAAATATACCCCAGACAAAATGTAGAGTGCAATAACGATGATCTGTCATAAAAGAGAGTGCGAGAAGCTTCCACTTGTTTGTGTTAGTTATACACTTCTTCGAATCCTGCTTTGGTTCACTGGAAAGGTTAACCATTTGGCACACAAATTATCAGGAACGAAGGGAAAACTACTGCTCATTCATTTACTAAAATCTACATCGTGGGCATGAAGATACCAGTATATTTGATTTTTAATGCCAAAAAGAAAGCCAAAGCGAAAGGAAAGAGTAAGAATTGTCCTGTAGCCTACAATTTACTTCAAATGATTCGTCGTAAAATAATGGAAAGTCCCATCCTCGGGGACGCTAACATTATATTTTACATCAGTATATTTCCTCTCCAATATAATTTATACCAAAATCAGAAGAATGTATATAAAATATTGTAATCTTGAAATACAAGTAGGACATGGAATGTGTTCAAACGTTTTGGTGATGGTTAATAATAATAATAATAATAATGTTATTTGTTTTACGTCCCACTAACTACTCTTTTACGGTTTTCGGAGACGCCGAGGTGCCGGAATTTTGTCCCGCAGGAGTTCTTTTACGTGCCAGTAAATCTACCGACACGAGGCTGACGTATTTGAGCACCTTCAAATACCACCGGACCGAGCCAGGATCGAACCTGCCAAGTTGGGGTCAGAAGGCCAACGCCTCAACCGTCTGAGCCACTCAGCCCGGCGGTGATGGTTAATTAACCGCATTCTTAATAATTACCACAATACAAACAAACCTATAACAAAAAGTTCATCGATTTTTTATTTCACTTTTTTACATTGGATAAAACATATTTAATTGTAATCAAGCTGAGCAGGTAATTCTCGACTCGGATGTTTTCAAAGCTAACATTTTATTATGATACAGCGATTCATTCTCCAGTACGAGTTTTCTAGCAAGTAAAAATCCTTTTCATTTACACTATTTGTAGTAGCGTCTATCAAATAATATGCACTTCCTTAATGACTCTGTCACAGCGTGACGCATTTAAGAGGGGATTGACAAAATGTTTCCAACTCGAATCTTATTAACAAAAAGCAAGGAATTTCTACAACCATGCCAGAGACAAGTGTAGAGGTCTAGTGAAATCAGCTTATTGGTCTACAAGAAGAGAAAGTGAATTTTCAGTGTGGTACATATGGTGTGATAAATGAAATGTCGTATAGCTTTTGGTGCCGGAAGTGTCCAAGGACAAGTTCGGCTCGCCAGATACAGGTCTTTTGATTTGACTCCCATAGGTGACCTGCGCGTCGTGATGAGGATGAAATGATGATGAAGACAACATATACACCCAACCCCCGTGCCAGCGAAATTAACCAGTTAAGGGTAAAATTCCCGACCCCGACGGGAAGCGAACCCGGGACTACTGTTACCAAAAACCAGCACCCTAACCATTTAGCCATGGAGCCGGACATATATGGAGTGATAAGAAAATAATATAGCTAAAACGTGTTTTTGTTTGCTAGGGGCTTTACGTCGCACCGACACAGATAGGTCTTATGGCGACGATGGGATAGGAATGGCCTAGGAGTTGGAAGGAAGCGGCCGTGACCTTAATTATGGTACAGCCCCAGCATTTGCCTGGTGTGAAAATGGGAAACCACGGAAAACCATCTTCAGGGCTGCCGACAGTGGGATTCGAACCCCCTATCTCCCGGATGCAAGCTCACAGCCGCGCGCCTCTACGCGCGCACGGCCAACTCGCCCGGTTGTTTATTTTTACAACATTTAACTTCGACTTCTTTTTTTACAAGTTGCTTTACGTCGCACCGACACAGACAGGTTTTATGGCGACGATGGGACAGGAAAGGCCTAGGAGTGAGAAGGAAGCGGCCGTAGCCTTAACTGAGGTACAGTCTCAGCATTTGCCTGGTGTGAAAATGGGAAACCACGGAAAACCATCTTCAAGGCTGCCGACAGTGGGGTTCGAACCCACTATCTCTCGAAAACTGTACTGGATAATGACCGCACTTCAGCTATCGAGCTCGGTTTCGACGTTTTTATGTACTCGTGTATGAAGAGAGTTAACATTTTTTCTTAACCAATTGCAGTAGGTATAAAAAGGCGGCGGGATGGAAAATGTTTTCCTGCAGGATTTTCATAACATTCTGGAATCCAATGATACGAAGTGGTCTTATTTAAACAATCAAGTGTCACCTTTATCAGCTAGCAATGAACCCGCATTTTGGGGATCCAAAGGGTAAAAAAGGCAGTGTGTGCGTCCTGCCAATTCACCCTTCAATGGGATGATAGGCACGGGTCTACGTGAAAGCGATGAGAACGCGATACTGGTGACAATGTATTTTCTTTACTTTCTAGTCACATTAGCAGCCAGAGACCTCAAGAGAGTAAACATGTAACATGAGGAAGTTCAACGAGTGTGCATCAAGGACCTTAATCCGCAACCAGGACAGAATCACGAAATTATGAAACTGTTTTCATAATTTCGTATATGAAGAGAAGAACTGGAGAGAACGCTCCACTAGTAAGCGACAGCGACTGTAATAATATTATTAATAATGTTATTTGCTTTACGTCCCACTAACTACTTGTACGGTTTTCGGAGACGCCGGGGTCCCGGAATTTAGTCCCTCAGGAGTTCTTTTACGTACCAGTAAATCTACCGACACGAGGCTGACGTATGTGAGCATCTTCAAATACCACCAGACTGGGCCAGGATAGAACCTGCCACGTTGGGATCAGAAGACCAGCGCCTCAACTGTCTGAGCCACACAGCCCGGCAAGAGCGAGTCTCGTCGCATGAAATTTGAAAACGTAATTTTCAATAAAATGATTCATTACCGAGTTGAGAGTTTGCATACAAGCTCCTTCGCTTTCAATGGTTGATTTACTACAGCATTCCTATAACATTTCAAACAGAAGAATGGAGAGGGCTTGTCAAGCCACGGGTGGGCAGTCATCGACCCACAAAATGAATTCTCCTCGACGATGGAATGTTGCAGAGGCAAACGAAAGCATTAACAAAAACCTGTACAAGTTTTAGTAATATCCGTGGTTTAACGATATTTAGAGTAGAGAATTCCTTTCATGGCAAGGAAGTTAATTCCACAGAATGCGTTAAAGAAGAGCCCGTGGTCTAACCAGAGTGTAGTGGTTGCGATCGGATAAAGACCCTTTAGTGAACCAGAGATCCTCTTCGACTTTTTCCCAATCATTTCGAACCGCTTTGCTGAACTCACAAGGAAGTAAACTGAACGCTATTTTCTTTCCAGCAATATCAATTTAACACCACGATCGACCATGAGATATTTTACACAATGTAGGTGAGAATGATTTCTAATGAATTATATCTTAAGCCTTGTGATGATTATTATACGACGTTGACGATGATGATGATGATAATGATGATGATGATGTTGATGGTGTTTTGACAGGCTTAACATCTAGATCAGCTATCCCAATTAAAACATTTGATCAGGTTCTGTAAAAAAAAACACTATCTGAAAAGAAAACTTGTGAAAGGACGTGGTATCTGCTCCATGTCAGGATGTCGAAACATTTAGAAACGTGAGTTACACTACCTGAGGTTCACTCGGTCTACTCCAAAAATGATTACCATATTAATTACTGGGACAAACGGTGGACAGACATTTTACAAAAAAAATACTATATCCTACTCAGTGCCGAGGTTGCGAATAATGGAAGCTTTTACCTCCACTCCTCCAACGGTCTCCTCGGCCTCTGCCGAAATTGTTTTGGTTAGGTTTGTTTTGGAGGCATCCATGATTGACTTACTGGTCACTAGAAGAGAAATAAAGGTGGTGATGATGATGATGATGATGATGACGACGACGATTTGTCGTTTCATGGGGTCAAAAATATAGATAATCAGCCAAAGGAGTGAGAACTAAATAGATGGTAGAGGATACTTACTCAAGAGCATTGGGAGATTTTTCTTCCATGTTTCGCTTTGCATCCCTAAGTTATTACCAAACTATCCTCCCAGAAAATTTAATAGTGATGCCATACGTCACTAACCAATCGAGTTTCTCCATATCCTAGAGCAAGGGACTACACCAAATAGCACATAGAACTGACGCTGACTTCATTCTATTCCTAGGACTGGAATCGATGCACTTGTATTTATTTTAAAATGGATCCGGTGCTCAGTTGTTCATGAATATGTTACAGTTGCCTTAAACGGTAAGACTGAACATCCAGGATGACACACTTTCTGGCATTTTATTTTTGCCAATGTTATTGGGTATTTAATTCCTAAGTAAGACATTTAACCGCACTTTGAAAACATCCTTACACGTTATTTTGTCATTTTTGAGACTTCGTAATGAATACGATGATATATATGTTTCTTGATAGGAGATGGTATTTACTCGCTTCTGCTAGCACGAACACTAAATTATACTGAACGTGTTCCAAGGGACCACGTTAGGAAGTAAATCTCGGTTCTGGCAAATTACCATACTTTACTGGGACCGTAACCTTGAGTCAATCCATGTTTTTCTATGCTGTAGGTATCAAGGTAAACAGCAGAAGTACGTAAGTGTCAGAACTGGAGAGAACGCTAGGTGCACCTTCCACAACAGTGTCAGTTAAGGCCCACGTCTAGCAACGTGGCTGCTTTGGATTCGTCAAGGGAAGACAACTGCTATATTAACGACCAATATTTAGTTAGAATCATATTGATTTCATTTGAATACTTTTAACTGTCATTAACACAGAAGCATTTGTTATATTATGTTCGTTACCTACATGAAAACAACAGTAATACTCTGTATGTGTTAGCAAATGTATACAATTCTTGCATTACTATTTAAAAGCAATGTGCCATACACCCTATTTTAATGGAATATATTGCGTGACTTCTACACATTAAGGACATTATTATAATCTGTTAATATTGTTCTTTTAAATTAGATCACAATAATCTTCCGTGGGAAAGCCAATAGCTAAGCCACTACATTAATCACGCCCTATGATGTGGAGAGAACACGGGGAGGGGAGAGGGTAGGTTAATTCCAGGTATCCTATATTACATTAATACGTGCAGCAAAGGGTCAAATTTTACTACTGATTAGACAACACTGAAGGATGTGAAAAGTGCAAAATACTCGTTTATCAGTTTGAAAGGGTACAAAAAATTCCTTCAATATTCCAAAACAAGCTCGTACTAGATTTAGACACGGGAAGTTTAGAAAACTGAATAAGGAAGTTGCGATAAAATTCATATTAAAAAAATATACAATCACATAGATAATCATGAGCTCCGTTCGCTCCTGAAATTCCATATGCCTCACCAGAATTCACGCTCTAATTTAACATTCTTAAATAAGGAGATTTTAAAGTATTCGCCCATGAAAAAAATGGCCGATTTACAGACTATGCAGTGCTTTTAACAGCATATCTCGGAAAAATAATGCACAAACATGAATATATTTGAAGTGAATTCATGATTTAAAACGAGTGAATTGGCAACGCAGTTTGGGCCGTGTAGCTGTTTGCTTTTATTCGGGATATGCTGGGTGAACCCCACTATCAACAGCCCTGAAGATGGTTACGTGATTTCCCATTTCACCCCAAAAAATTCTGAAGCTGTACGTTAATTAACACCATGGCATCATCCTTTCTATTCCTAGCCCTTTCCTATCCCATCATCGACGAAAACCTTCCTGAGTTGGTGCAATGTTAATAGATTAGGAAAAATCATGTTTTCCATTGAAAAGATATTACCGCACGACACTGTGGATTCGGAAACAATTTATTGTAATCTCAAGCCCATAATAACATGTTAGATTTGATTAAAATTAGATTTATTTGCATTAGGTTAGGTAATTTCAGTATTATTTGTAATTTTACGATGTATTATAACAGAATGAATACCGCTGTTTTTGGGACATCCTGGAGCAGGTAATTAAATATAGATTGAAAGTCAGTAATAAAATGTTCTCCTTCTTAGCACGTTTTGGAAACACGTTCTTGAGATGAAGGCACGCATTTCTATTAAGGGCAGTACAAGGTCTAGACTTTACTAGCCGCTTCAATGCTCACGGGAGAGAAGGGTTATTGCTGTCCAGAGAGAGGACTTGTCTAGAACATGCCAAGTAATTTAACGGTGGCGCCTTGGCGAATTGCGGTGAGCATCTCCAACAAGCTTCGTGTTCCTAGACCCCTCAAGAAGTGGAATGTTTATTACAAGTATGGAGCAATAGGAACATGTTAGGAATAGCAGTGAACGACTATCTTGGTCTTTAAGATATCATTTGTCATTCTTTGACACAACACTCTCACTAATTTCAGTATTACTTGGTTGACAATTTTCCCTTCCCGGTCTCTTTAGTGAGAGAGAGGAATTACAGGACAGTGCTATTGATTTCTGGATGCTCCTCTCCATTGCTTAAAGTTACAGGATTGAATGGTATGTTTAACACATTTACAGCCATCTTTACCAGCTGGGATTTAAATTTCCTGTGACAGCTATTTAAGAGTAAGGTCAACAGTGTTCATAACTATTTAAGCTGGGCCGATGACCTCGATGTTAGGCCCCTTTTAACAACAAGCATCATCATCATCATCACTATTTAAGTTAATTACGTGATCTTTTTCAAGTTACTAACTTGACCATCCCAGTAACATAGGCCTATACGAAACTAGGAATTATTTCATTCCCTGTATTGATGTAGACTTCCAGGAAGGAGGACAACTGTACTGGATAACCGGCTCAGTAACAGTCTAAAAGAAGTGACTAGCATATCTACTAGCCTCTGTCACTAAATGCAAGATAAACTGAGCTACGAAAAACTGGCTGAAGTATTCAATGAAGAATTCAATATCTTCCTGAATGTTTTTCACACCTGCCTTCCTTGAATAATTAGGAAACAATGGTTGTTGATCCCCTCTTGCGAAAGTCACGCTCACCACGCGAAACTCCATGCTGTTGCGCAACGGTTGTGTACCTCTCATACATTTTGACAAAGGTCAACAAGAAACTCGTTACCGAAATAATGGTGAATGAACTTGTGAGTGAGGGTCGGTATAATATGTGCTTACTTATTCAATGAATGCCAAGATATTAGTTGACGATGGGTGCGAACGTGATGCAGGAACTACTTGGTCGAGGCAGTAATGTTTAAATATGAAGGATGTGGGTTTGATCCACAGCACGAAAGTCGAGAAAATCACAAACGAGAATTTCAATTGTGGAGAAACACATGATCAAAATATTTACTGATTAAACTGATACGTTTCTCTTTTTTACAAGTTGCTTTACGTCACACCGACACAGATATGTTTTTGTGTTCTGAACGAATGTTAATCACTGCCAACTTGATTAGTTTCATTGAAATAAACTCATCACATTATTTGGTAAACCAGACCCCTGTGAATGCCCCTTGAGGATGACAGACGTCTGTCAGCAGTCTATGAAACATGTGACAAAAAGGGATGGAGGATATAGTTTAGGAATTTCTTTTCATTGTTTTCATTCATTCCGCTTTGGTAGTCCATCCCGAGTCAAAGATATTCATATGGAATACCTGATAGCATGATTAACCCATGTGCATCTACAAGGAACATTATAATTTACATAATATTCTTCATTTCCTGACACTAATCGATTTTCAATAAAGTTAAGGTAACATGATCTTTAGTATCGTTAATGCATACTTGTTAAAGTTCCTCTATTCCATCTGTCGATGATATATATCGTTGTTAATCGGAAACCCTGTATTCTCCAAGTTCGTTCGTGGAGAATTTCTGGAATCCAGATTAATGGCTTCCAATTTACTTGTCATGAAATAATTGGGAAGAGGAAATTTATGGTCATGCAAAAGAAAGTATAAAGAGAATAGGAGAGGGAAATCACGTACAAAATGAAAACAAAACAAAATAATGTGTGGTATTGAGTTGAAGGGATATGAATAAATAGGTCCCAGCTGCGTATCGCAATGATGATTAAAATTTTAATTGATTAATCCTGATTACAGACTTATGTTTCTTCATTCACTCTGCAAGTCTCAGTGAATTAACTAAACACTCCGGAGATATTTTATTAGACATTATTTTTGCCTTGTAATGTAGTCCTTGATCTGGATCCATCTATTGTGACATATATTGTTTACAGCGCACTTATCTTCTGGCATGGTTAGATTAAGTTTTTTACTTTTCATCGATAATCAGAGATTCACCGTTGGTTTTCGTCTGAGCAGGTGCGGATTGTGTACCTGTAAGTTTGCATTCAGAAGATGCCGGGTTCCATTATCCTGTCGTAAGAAGTCGTAAGAATGGTTTACTGCGGTTTCCCATTTTTGTTTTTTATTTGTTTTGCGTAGCTCCGACACAGCCTGTTTTTATGGCGATGATAGGAAAGGAAACGGCTAGGACTGGGAATTAAGCAACCGTGGCCTAAATTAAGGTACAGTACCAGCATTTGCCTGATGTGAAATGGAAAAGACGGAAAAACATCTTTAGGGCTACCGACAGTGGGGTTCGAACCCACCGTCTCCCGAATGCAAGCTGACAGCTACGTGACCAAAACCGGGTAGCCATTCCCTCTGTTTCCCCATGTTCACAACTGGGAAATGCTGAGGCCGTATTTCAAATAAACGAAAAGAGAAAGCTCGTAGTTTTACATGACTTTCGATATGGTGTTCATAGCTACAGGCATTTCACTTTTACGTGGAATAAGAACCAAAGGGACGTGACCTTTCATTTCGAAAATTTCACATCCGAACCGCGCCCGTTTTGGTAAGAAGCTTGTGACAATGGCTATCATTAGCCGTACCGACTGTCAGACTGTTACAAGTGTATCTAATGATACTCTCTGGCTCACTTTCAAGGGCTGCAAATTTGCGCTCGTGGGGTGAGGACCACGGCGTCCCTACTTGTCTGACACTACTTCTACTTGCATGTGTCAGGTTCCACACTTTCATATTTCCTATCCAACCTCGCTTGGCCAGCGTTGTTCTCTTTTGATCACAACGGTAGCAGGTTCGCGAGACGAAGGGAATTTTTTATTTTTTATACCTCTCATATACTTACATTTTCGTTTTATTATACCTTAATTTTTAAAAGTTTCAAACCTCTTCGTTTTTCAGCTTTTATTACAGTTAAGATTGGATGATTACCTCGTTGTATTTCCCCCTTAAAATTATTTACCACTACCACATCCATCCCCTATCTCCCTAATTTCATGAGTAAACCTTTCCACTGACCCCTGAGAATTTTATGAAAGCTGAGGGTGGAACTGTTGGGATCCGACCACCTCAGAACCAACAACAATACCGAGTGAGTTGGTTCCACAGTTCGGAATACGTAGCTGTGCCCTTTTATTCGGGGGGCGGTGGGTTCGAAGCTCACTGTCGACAGGTCTGAAGATGGTGTTTTCCGTAGTTTCCCATTTTAATGAAGGTCACGGTCGTTTCCTCCCCAGTCATCGTCCTGTACTATGCTATCGTCGCCAAACGACTTGTCTGAGCTGGTGCGACGTAAAACTAACACCAGTAACAACAAACAAACAAACACGACCTAGATTCACTGCATTACATTTGTTAAAAACCAAATTACAACGAACGTAAACTACTAGGATGGCAGACAGTAGGGGTGAAGTCATTCCCTTTATATTTGTTCTCACCAGCGCATGATTACTGAGTTCCAACTCTCGTGCCAGTATTTTAATCATTCACAGTTGAAACGAAAATTGTTCGATATCCAACCAATTCCATCCTCAGAGCGTCCACGCCAATGTGCCTCGTGTCTGTAGCATCGACTAATCATTCTTCTGACAAACCAACTGTCGTAGGCAATATCGATTACTTCGGCAGGTCTCTGCGATGTGTTCTTCCTGTTCATATAATCGAGCTGCCTTGTTTGGATGTCCTCTACCTTAGTATGATCACTAAAAGTATAGTCGGTTTGGTAAACCCATTGCAAGGGTATTGGAAGTCGCATGGGAACAGACATAGTGCAATACTTCGTATGATTAGCGCTAATTATCCGAAGTATAATTTTTGCTCTATTATACCAAGGTATTTCATCACTTGTGAAAAATTAGGAGTACTTGTAATCTATTTGAAGAGTGCGGGAGACAGACGGTGGGAATGAGGTAAATAATTCTGCAATAGAACTGAAATTCATTAATTTTATTATATCTAAACTGCTCCTCGATAATTTGGGGGATCATCTCACAGGATCATAACAACTCTTGATTGAACATAATGTTTATCAGTGAGAAAGTACTATGTGCGTGGAATGTTTGTTCTGTTCTCATGGTACTGTCACTGACACACACTAAAAATCAAACCAAACTAAACCCCATGGCACAGCAACAGCCCCGAAAGGCCTTGGCCTACCAAGCGACCGCTGCTCAGCCGGAAGGGATGCAGATTACGTGGATACACAATGTAAATGTACAGGATTAATACTGAACAGAGAGTTTGATTTGCGGACAGATGTACCACTGGCGACAGTAAGTATACATTGATATCTGATGAAAGAACACCGAGTTTATTTAAAATACATTCAACGATCCGTAGATTTTTAACCAAGATATGTTCAATTCGAATTTATAAAAGGAATATGAGTTTGAGTCATTGCCCAGCGGAAATGAAACTCTCGTTGTTAAGTAGAGTACAGACCCAAGAAAAATGGAGCATCAGTAAGAGCTGTCATTATGCGGAAATATATGAGGAAGTCAATCGTAACTAAGAGTAGAGTGTACTGTGGGGCCCCCAAAGTATATGTTACACATATGACGTGCCACATGAAAGCGCTATTATTGAAATGAGTCACGTTTTGATAACATCCTAATTATTTCAATCCACTCTCCATATTAGCAAGTGTACGGCAGGTGAGATTGAGGGTGAGATATCACCAAGGGGAACCAACCGCATTCACATACTTAAGTATTGATTAATTGACTTAGGAGGATAGCTTAGTCCATATCTTATTGCCTTTGTTAGACTGTTCCTCGGTATTGATCCGACTGATATTGTCAGAGCAACATATTACTGCTCTGATTTAGTAGCATGCTGTTCGATAGCATCTTATCTGGTATGCTACATGGTTCTATTGTCCCAATTGTGGCAGCAACATGTTTCTTACCACTGTTCTGCTTGTTTTGCCCGTAACTCATGTTTGATCTCACTGTTCAGCGTCACAGATAATATTTATCTGTCGCTGTCCTTGATTTTATTTTACATATTATCGGTGAATGATACCATAGCCATGAATAATAATAATAATAATAATAATAATAATAATAATAAATATTTTCATGAAAACAGCGTGCGTAGTATTACAACGATGAAACGACACGAGTCTGTAGATGAATTAAAAATGTATATAATATTATTCGACATTATTTATTCCTTTTTAAAAATTTTCACTTATCAAGTCGGATGTTACTCTTTCATTAATACTGCATACAGTTTACAATTTATATTTATAATTATATTACGCCAACGGCCGTAGCCGTGTTGAAACGCCGGATGCCGTGAGATCTCCGAAGTTAAGCAACATTGGGCGTGGTCAGGAGTTGGATGAGTTGCCACGCGCTGTTGGTGGGGGGGGGGGGGGGTAAGGGAATGGAGGAGCGGAAAGGAACTGGCCACCCTACCGCACGTAAACTCCGGGTCAGGAACACCTCTGCGGAGGTTCGGACCTGCCTTCGGGCAGAATAACTCTTACCTTACCTAATTATATGACTGCTATTTCTATGTTATTCCAACAGACAATTATTATTTGTCCTGAGAGTGTTTATAAATAAAGGAAACATGTAACGTACCGTACCTAGTTAAAGAGAGGCTGATTTTTCATACTCTGAAGTTAAGAATAGTTTATTATACGGTAACTATGACCAAGACAGAGTATACGCATGCGCTGTACGGCTGATGATAACGCTGTTCATATGTCGCTTTTCACCAACAATCCTTCAGGTTAATAATAATAATAATAATAATAATTAATATTATTATGTTCCATACCGACGAATTTTACTTCTTTCTACACTCAAAAGTGTAAGGAAAATGACACTTTACGCATCGGTAGCTTCTTTCCCTACACTTTTGAGCGTCCCTGATTGGTTGAACTCCGATCCGCTTACCAACAGCTTCTCTGATTGGTTCAACTTTCATCTCAAGCATTAATTTTCTGAACTCCCCTCTATGTTGATCATTCAGCCGTTCCATCATTCCAAGTTTATCACTTGTTCACGTACACTTGTTTCGATTGTGTTGGTCACGGCTGCTTCGATGATGCAAGACTTGGGTGGCGACGTGTCAACATTATTTATAAGTTAATACAATATTTAATGTAAAATAGTAAATTCACCATAGTAAGGAACAAAATATTGAACCAAACAGCCGCTAAATTGGGAACTCGGATTTAACATTTTCACTCGCGAGGTAAAACTTCACATTACGTGGCTGTTACTGTCCGCCTCTGCAGCGTAATTATTAGCGTTTTTAACTGCCGTCCTCGTAAGCCCGGGTTCGATTACCGGTACTGCCAAAGACTTAAGAATGGCAGGAAAACTTTGCTTCAAAATGAGCATGCAGCTCACGACCACTGGGGGGTGTGCCTGAAGAGAATTTACATTTTTATCCCTCCAACTACTTCTACGGTTGCCTTGGAGACAACGAGATGCCCGAAGTTTGTCCCTCGAGAGTTCTTTTACGTGCTGGCAATCTACCGACGCGACCGCTGGCGTAGATAAGCACCTTCACATACCACCCGAATCACCCGGAATCGAACCTGCCAACTTGAGCTCAAGATTCCAGCGGTCTACCGTCTGAGATGGCCAGTCTGGTTCCCAAAACTGAAAGCTCCTAGTCGCGACCGGGGGACGGGGGAGCGTAGGTTATATTCTGGTGATCGATTTCGACAGAGATATATATTATACGCCCCCAAACACCCGCGGGGGATTATTTTCAGTGCTGATGACTTAGATGGTTCAAGTCCCTTACAAAACTCACTCGAAATATGGAATAAGATGACTAATTAGAAAGTCAAAGCCATGTTGGCTTACTTACCCTTTAAAACGTTCAAAATAGTGCTCAGTTCATAATCTTCCTCTCAAAAATACGCCTGCTTTAGTTCTGTAATAAGAACCATGCATTGTTGGTGAACGTCGGATTTGTTCCACAAGTTGGGTTGAGTGGGGGACGTTTATAAGTTCTGCCGTGCTTTGCAGGGAAGAACGTACGGCATCGTGAAAGGAAACAAGGTGGGGGAGGGAGGTGATTTACGGCATCTAGGAGAAGGTGTGTGGCGTGCACTGAGGGGAGATGAAGATAATGTAAAGGAAATGAGCGTGGATCTACGGGATAAAGACGTGAAGTATGGAGTGAGTTGTGAAGAAGATAGGACAGAGACTCAAGTACGTTCAACTGTGGTGAGTATTTTGGTTTTAACACTGCCGTAATACGTGGAGGAACACTGACGACTTATCTTGGCCTAACCCCAATTGGGTGGTGGCAATGCTATTGGTTACTGTTGCATTTATGGCAATAGAAACAATTTTAACTACCCTTATTTCCGTACGGTCAGTCCTTTGGTGTCTATGCACAGATAGTCGGTGTCTTGGCCTTAGGCCTTCGGGGCCCAGGGTTCGATCTCCGGCAGGTCTGGGGATTTTATTATTAAACGATTTACCATTGGTTCGGGACTGAGTGTTTGTGGTGTTCCCAACATTCCTGCAACTCTCACACCACACACAACACTATCCTCCATTACACCAGCACCCATACACAGGAGATTGAGTGTTCGATTCTTGAGCCATTCAAGGATTTCAGTCCTATTTTGCAGACTGAAAAGAGGTATTCTCAGTCTTTTGAAGCCAAATAACGAGCTGCCCAACGGATCCGGTCGTAAAAACCAATACATGCTCCTGAGAATGTCACTACGCTGATCACGCGGAACTCCCAATATATTCAGACCACGTCGAAAGCCAAGGCATTTAATGGGTCGTGCACATGCCCCAGCGTTGATTCGTTTGAGTTCATCTATTCTTGATTTGTTTGCTCTCCTTGGATGGGAAAAGTGGCGCATTTATGAAGGATCAAATAAATTGTATTACGGTTCTAATTGTACGAGGCGTGTTTTTTTTTTTTTAAGTAAATGCCGTTTGAAAATAACTACACAGCGAAAGACGACTTTCAAACAACACATTTATTTGCAGATTCTACATACTTTATTTTTCAACATAGCCACCAAGTTTGTTTAAACAATTATCATACCTTACAACTAAGTTTTGAATACCCTCTTCATAGACACTTGCCGCCTGCTCCGATAACCAAGAGTTCTTGATCTTGATTTTGCACTGAGACAGAGTCTGTTTGGCCTTCACCTTTACAAACGAATGAATGTGTGTGTCTCCATTCTATGCTCTGTTGCTTCGATTCGGGCGTGATATGCGAAACCCATGTTTCGTCTCCTGTTACGATCTGACTCAACATGCCGTCATCTTCCTCGACATAACGAGTCAAAAACATCATCGAACACTCAAATCTGTACAAAAACAAAAGATTTGAGTGTTCGATGAGTGTTCAGTGTCCCAGCGGAAGATCAAGATCAAGAACTCTTGGTTATCGGTGCAGGCGGCAGATATCTATGAAAAGGATATTCAAAACTTAGTTGGAAGGTATAAGTGTTTAAACAAACTTGGCGGCTATGTTGAAAAATAAAGTATGTAGAATCTGCAAATAAAAGTGGTGTTTGAAAATCGTCTTTCGTTGTGTAATTATTTTCAAACGGCCCTGACTTAAAAAAACTCGCCTTGTATATTAGGATATTAGGATAATTTCCATTCGGTACTCCTGTTTCTTTCTTAGTGGAATATATCTGTGATACTGAGGTCTCGGGTATAAATAACAATCATCACCGCGGAAATTTCACCCTCATTATTCTGATCAATACTTTACAAAATTTCTTTTTTTTTGCCAGGTCTTATGGCGACGATGGGATAGGAAAGGACTAGGAGTTGGAAGGAAGCGGCCGTGGCCTTAAGTATGGTACAGCCCCAGCATTTGCCTGGTGTGAAAATGGGAAACCACGGAAAACCATTTTCAGAGCTGCCGATAGTGGGATTCGAACCTACTATCTCCCGGATGCAAGCTCACAGTCGCGCGCCTCTACGCGCACGGCCAACTCGCCCGGTTTACGAAATTTCGACACAGGAGTAACCTACCAAATCATTACCGCCTCATTACGTCTGGAACCCATCCCAAAATAATTTCGACTTTTGCTAGTTTATTTTATCTTAAAACGAACTAGATCTCCAGTTAGAACCCACTGAATAAGTTATTAAATGCAGTATATAGTTAGTCCAGGGAGAGTATAGCTCACTTGAAGAACACAACAATGAAAAAAAAAATATGTAATGGCGTTTGGCTTTTAGTGCCGGGAGATCCCAAGACGGGTTCGGCTCGCCAGGTGCAGGTCTTTTGATTTGACTCCCGTAGGCGACCTGAGCGTCGTGATGAGGATGAAATGACGAAGACAACACATACACCCAGCCCCCGTGCCAAGGAAATTAACCAATGATGGTTAAAATTCCCGACCCTGCCGAGAATCGAACCCGGAACCCTTGTAACCTAAGGCCAACACGCTAACCATTTAGCCATGGAGCCGGACAACACAACAATGGAAATTGTTATCTTGAAGTGATTGTTTCTAAGTGAATCTGAAGTACTGGCTGCTTAATTTTTGTCACTAAAATTACAATAGAAAGCTACTTCGGGGGGCTGCGTGTTTGTTATTTCATAATACACATCGTCGTTTACATAGAACACAACACGTAAGAAACTCGCAGTTCCCCTTCACACAGGTTAGGGGTCAGGAAAAGCAGTCGGCCGTAAAACTGGCCTTAATCCATCTTAGTGCCGACCCCACATGACTAGGGAAAAGGCCAGGGAGGTTTTTATACGCCCTCAAGTAGTACGGAATACCGAGGAAGATAAACATCGGTTGAGTCCTATCCCAAAATGAGAAAAAGATTAGTATTATTAACATTTTCTTCGTGTAAAAGCTCGACCATGAAGTAGAGACATTAATTTTCTTTGAGTTCGGTCACAGATTAAGCACCCACTAGCTAACAAACCGTTGCCGTATGTTATATACAGTGAAAAGCAATGGATAACACGGTAACATCTATCATCTAACATTTGAGGGAACATGCGAGAGGCACATTTAATTGAAATAAGCAGCAGAGAATTAAGCGGACTATGACACGCGACCTGCCAGTATTAATGTCCCTCTTGACATATCACAACCTCTGAACACAAATATGAGAGAATTCTCCATAAATATTCATGGTACTGACCTAAGCACCACAACGTGTAAAACATTAGACATAAGCACATGGCAAACATTTGAGTAATTCTCTAGAGTGCGATCTCAACATATCCTGATATTCATGAATTCCACGAATGATTGATGAGATAAAGTGCCTGAACCTTGCCAAAGACAGATCCTTCAAACTTCCAAGACAATAAAACGAGAGGCAGCCCTTCATGTTTAAGATTTCCGATGCTAAATATGGACCCCAACAGGATACAGTAGGCCTACTACAATCTACAACCAAATCAAACAGACTAAACATGAAAAATGAACAAGATAAGAGAACATTTTAATTTTCGAATTTTTACTCTCTTACCAAATCGCAAGGCTAAACAATGAGCCAATTATTGGCTTCTTTTGATTCTTTCATACAATGAAATAAATGTTGAGAACGTAGAAATATATACTCTTGATTGAATTGTCCGACTCGTTGGCTGAATGGTCAGCGTACTGGTCTTCGGGTCAGAGGGTCCCGGGTTCGATTCCCGGCCGGGTCGGGGATTTTAATAGCTTCTGATTAATTCTTCTGGCTTGGGGACTGGGTGTTTGTGTCCGTCCCAACACTCTCCTCTTCAAATTCAGTCAACATACCACACTACCAACCACCACAGAGACACGCAATAGTGATTACATCTCTCCATATAGGGTTGTCGTCAGGAAGGGCATCCGGCCATAAAACAGGGCCAAATCCACATGTGCGGTAGGAAAAGGAGAAGACCCTGGATTGAATTATTACAGACAGTTTATTGTATAAGGTGTGTTCGCTGCGAAGATCACAGGAGAGTGTAATATCTAACAAATAACTCGCCTTCAAGAGGCCTCAGTGTCCAGACCAAACTATACGTTCACGCTACGATAGTAATACCTACATTTATGGATGCGAGACTTGAACTAACACAAGTTGAACGAACGAACGAACGAACGAACGAACATCAGTGTCTTGGAAGAAGACGATGCCACGAACAATGAGGCAATGATTGTCAAACATCTACTTCAATAGGCCAGCCACATAACCCGTATACCTAACGCATGCCTTCCAAAGCAGGTGATGTATTCTCATTTTGAAGACTGGACAACGTACTCCGGGATGATAGCCAAAGCGGTGTAAGGACTTTTGACAGAGTAACAAAGTGCCAAATCGACGTCGGCAACGGGGGGGATATAGCGCCTTATCGGCCGATGTGGCGCGATGCATTGTCCACGAGGATGAACGGCATCTTGAACGATAATGACGATGGCACGAGTTCGATAAAAGAGGAAGCAAGAAAGAGCGAGAAATTCAGACAAGAAATCATCAGGTTCTACAACAACGACCTTTGGCAGTTTTGATGTGCCAGCATTGGAACGGAGCTCATGGCATGATGAGCGGTTTGTTCAGCCATTTAAAAATCCATAATCGTCAACTCTGATGCACTCTGATATACTTAATATACTCCCCAGCAAGTGAATGCCTATGATGATATGATAACACGCAACTTGGTAATAATATTATTATTCTAGTACCACCTGCTCTGGAGCCTCCAATCATAGGTAAGAGACTGAAAACACCATAAGTCCTCTCAAAAACAACAAATCCCATCGAATCGATTATATCTTCTGCAATGAAGTATGGATGACCGGAGAGTGACCAAGAGATTGGCCAAACTCAATATTCTAGTCCCCTTGCTTAAGAAGGGGTCAGTAAGGAACTGTTCAAAACATCGCACCACTCTTTTAATTTCATACACCAGCAAGCTCGTACTTTGCAGCGTGAATAAGTGCCTCAAAGCCCTACGTTATACCTCACATATCCATAGTTCAAGCAGGCTCCATCGAAGATACTGAAACAGGAGAGATATTTTTAAAAATCAGGTACAATGAAAATAGCACGTGAATTCTACGTCTCTGTCTTCCTCAACTTCCTTGACAAAAAAATGCATTTCACTGTGTTATATAGGCCAAACTGTGGCAATTGCTTGAAGATTTTATTGCTGAAGAAACCTTCCACTGTAGGAATCGGTCACACTTCTGAATTTGTTCAAGCGTCCCTCACCACTATGCCGAATATGTCATAAGAAAAGCCTTTGAGTGTTGGACTGGAGGCAACTCAATCTTTGACAGAATAAACTGCACCTTAAAGCTAGTGACAAACTTCCTAACAGTTCCCGTGAGATGTGGTGTTGACGCAGAATGTTGCGTGCGCGCTGGTCACAAAGAAGAACTAATTCGTCCTTATCACCGAGCTTAAGATCACCAAACACCTCTCCTCCGGCGTCAAGCAAAGAATCCTTCAGTCTTTCGGCCACATTGTTTGAAGAAATGGTGAGAACCTGAAAAAAATAGGTGATCGAAGGAGAAATTGATGGTAGAAGACCATTTGGAAGGACAGTCAGTATATGGATAGACTAGATGAAGATCACTGGTTTATCTCTTCAAAACACCTCAGAAAGGCAGAAAACCGTCAAGGATGCCAGCAATTGATAAAACGTTAAACCTAATGGCAACACGACGATCAATAATGAGTGTAAAGACTGATAAGGATGACCGCGACTGTACTGTACATACAACATTATTTAGGCCTGTGATAATAATAATAATAATAATAATAATAATAATAATAATAATAATAATAATCATCATCATAATAATAATAATAATAGAGATTGCAGAAGATCTCGAGAAATTGCTGAATGGTATGCACAGAATCTTGGGTAAGAAGTACATGATGAAAATAAATGAGTGTAAAACAAACGTAATGGAATGCAGTCGAACGAAGTCAGGTGATGCAGGAAATATTATTAGATTAGTAAATGAATCTTAAATATTGTTACTTCGGTAGTAAAATAACTAACGTTGGCAGAAGTAAGGAGGACATAAAATGCAGTCTAGCACAAGTAAAGAAAGCCTTTTTTTTAAGAAAAGAAATGTGCTCACTTTTGTGATAGTACATATATCACACCCCCGAATTATATGTAGAAGTTAGAGATATTATTGTCAGTATTCGATTTATTATTATTATTATTATTATTATTATTATTATTATTATTATCAGTATTTCATTTGTATATTTTGCCATTTATATTGGTAAGGTGGAAGATATCCACATATATAGGTATGAGTAATTTGTTTTGCACGAGTGGGAAAACATTTCTTTAATAACTCTGGTAATTTGGTTGAGTCATGTGGATACCCCAGTGTTTGTTGTGATGTACTTGTGTCGGGATATTCAATGAGTCATGTATATATCCCAGCCTGATGCGATGAGCTTGTTGTTGTATTAGGAAAGTTTGGTGACTCATGGAATATACCCCAGAGTTTGTTATTGTCTTGGGAGGAAGAAGTAGTTCAGGGCTTGGTCTTGACTATAGATCACTCATGATTGGTGGGCAAGCACCAATCCAGGCGTATCATCTGAGAGGAGGGGGATGTTGATGTCTATAAAGGTTGATCATACGGCGGCAACCGAGGTGATTGTAATGTAACTACTACAACTACAAGCAGTAACACTGTATGAAGGAACGACAACTGACACTGTACGGGAAGGAAGTGGTGCTGATACACGGTACTGGAGTGGCACGGCTGCAATGGACTGGACTTCAAACGTTCGTGGAGCGTAGTCTTGTTATGTTCGTGGAAAGTGGATGATTGTGGAGAGTGCTTGCGCATTAAGTATTGTAGCACTTGTGGCGGCCTAGCATTATACGTTGGTGAAAACTATCTCAGACTTTCCATAATTTATGTTGAGGATCGACAGACGTGTGTATATATCTTTACAACAAGTGTTAAAATATGTGAACACAGTAGTACAAGGTACAGTATCTGTGTGATGTGATAACTGCCGATTATGAGAATCGGTAAGTCGAATTGATATAGAGACAGTGAAGGGTATTTATCTTCATACATGTACATTGTTCATCGGACTATCTACAAATGGTACCTTAGTTCTCACTTTCGTTTTCCCACTGTTTTCATTATTGTTGTTATTGTAAATATGGAGTCTTCCAGCAATCTTTAGTGTATGTATTATATGTATAATTGTGTGTGTTGATGAGGTGCTCATGCACGGATTTTGTTAAAAATATAGTTAGCTATTTTAGAATCGGTGGAGTTATTGATGAACCTAGGTGCAGTTCCTACCTATTTAGTCGTTTTCAGGAGGTTAGGTAAGGCCTGCAGCAGATGTACCAGTACGCAGCATTATGTACACGCCCTGGGATATAAAGTTTATCATGCTCTTATCTAAATTCGAGGGATCCATTCTGGTGAACTCTGGCGCCCATACTACGGACATTTCGGTTAATTATGCTTATTAATTTTATTAAGTTTTTGAGTAATTTTATTTATATATTTTTATTCATGATTTTATTTATGGTAGTCATCAAAAAGTTACACTTTGAACAGTGATATAGGAATGAGAAAGAAGTTTTTGAAGACTTTCATCTGGTGCGTGGCATCGTATGGAAGTGAAACATGGACAACAGTTTAGAAAGAAAGAGAATAGCAGCTTTTAAAATGTGGCCCTACAGAAGAATACATAAGGTGAGTGGATAGATCGAATCACGAATGAAGAGAGATTGAATCGAATTGGTGAGAGGAGATCGATTTGGCTAAATTTGACCAGAAGAAGAGATAGAATGATAGGAGACATCTTAAGACACCCAGGACTTGTGCAGTTGGTTTTGGAGGGAAGTGTAGGTGGTAAGAACGGTAGGAGTAGACCAAGGTATGAATAACAAGCAGACTAGAGCAGATGTAGAATGCAGCAGTTACGTAGAAATGAAAAGTTTAGCATATGATAGGGTGGCTTGCAGGGCTGCATTAAATCAGTCTATGGACTGATGACTCAAACAACAACAAAATAATAATAATAATAATAATAATAATAATAATAATAATAATAATAATAACCACTCAATTATGTGTACACTGTAAAAGCAGAGATTCAGGAAGACCTTCAAAACATGTCATAACACCAATTCAAGCCATTCAAATTATGCTTAATTTCCTTCATTGAGTTTAACTAAACTATCAAAAGATTATTCCTGAAGACTAGATCAGTAAGACTTTCATAAAAGGTATTAGTCGAAAAGACTGCATTTATTTACGGTTAGGAAAGAATTTAATGCAGAGAGTTCATTCTTTTAAATCTGTAACTTTACTGAAAGGACGACACTTTTCTAGGAAACATACAGCATTCCCTCCTAATCTTTTGATTATATCACAGAGGTTGACAACAATTACGTAATTAGGCCAAACTGGGTAAACTTGTTTTAGATTGCATGCTCTACAGAAATAAAAGATAACAACTACTGGAAGATTGCCACTTTAACGAGTTTAGAAGCGCAGTCATAAACATTTGTCGTCATGAACTAGGAGAAGCTAAGTTCCGTGAGATGAGAATTTAATTTTACATTACATTACTTACATTTTTAGCGCTAACTAACCTAATTAATACCTTTTAACTAATTAAATATGTACTGAAATTTATTGCCACCAAACAGAAAATGTGGTACGTACTCAGTACTAATAAGGAAACTAATAGAAGTGTATTAAGTTAGTACGGAAGCACAATTAACTTATACACTGACCCACATTTGCTAGCATTTATAGCCAGTCTTAACTAGAGACCAGAGAACTTTTTCAAACCAACATTATGCAATGTATACTGGGACACTACTGTAAGTACCAGAAGTTTGAGGAACTTTCAAACTGAATTGTATTTATTTATTAATCTGCCGGAAATTTTCGGCGGCCATAAGGATGCAGAATACTAAATAAATTTATACATTTTCAACCTACAAAAGTTATGAACAAAGGAAATGAAACAAAAACACCAAAGACAGAAATGTGTGGGTTGTGGTACCCTGAGGGTAATAACGTGAGAATTAATATAAACGCTGCCTTAATATCCGTTGAATCCGTTCAGTGCTGGGAATGTAACGGAATGGATGACATTTTTGCTGATTTTCAGTCTGTTTCAGTAGTCGACAGAGATGGAGGTAATCAGACATGTCGATGGCTCCAAATATTAGTCACACGACTTCTATTAAATGTGATAAAATATGCTAGCCGTTGTACAGTCACTAAGTAATTTATCATGTTTATTTATTTATTAGTGCCTTGTTCCGGGGCGAAGTTAGGGCTCTAGGCCCCCTCTTACACGTAACTACAATGTTTACAATTTAAAATAAAATAATTAAAATGGCTTAAATAAATGAATAGGACTAATATTGAACTAAAAATAAGAAATATATCAGGAAAAGTTTGTAACAAAACGAAAACAAGAATTGAAGTAATCTCCGTTTGGACCATGAAAACCTCTCGAGGAGTGGAGACTTCTATTACCCGTGGCTTCGGCAATAATTGAGGTAAGCTGGTTAGATCTACACTTAGCCACTTTTGACCCAAGGAATTAACCTGACATTTATTTCTAACGTAGGCATGGGTGAATTTCAGGGCCATATAACTCTCGAGATGTGTAAGTATCGTTTCTAAATTATTCGAGTGCCTGACGAGGAATCCAACACAAATCCTTCCATGAGAATCGAGTACAGCTTCACCGCCAGATCCCACCCCTGCTGATACTGTAAATCTTTATAATTATAGCCAAACGTTCTACCTCTGGTAGACATATGTATGAGCAAATGGAACAGATAAGGCACGGACTGTCAGTAAAGAGAAAGGATAGGAGGAGGAGGAGGAGAAGAAGAACAAGACGAAGGCACGTCGATCTCATTTATTCTATTTCAGTTATTTTTGCCCATACCTCACCTTTACCACAATTCAGCTATCTTGACTGATCTATGGTTGAGTGTCGAACTCCTAACATCAAGTTCACGGGTTTCGATTCCGTCTGAAGTAGTCAAGTTTTAATGGGCTGTCAAAAAATCCTGGCACTCCATACCGTTGTCATTGACATGAAAAATATTTGTGGTATCCCACTTTGTCATCCGATAAAACTGAATTAATTCAGCTTTAGGAATCGTCCAGTAGAGGTCTGCTTTCGGTACTACACGAAGTACAATCAGTATGTCGAAAGGGGTAGACAGGCCGCCTAGATGGTACTATTTCAGAAGGTTTACAAGTCTGTAGCTGACATATTATTATTATTATTATTATTATTATTATTATTATTATTATTATTATTATTATTATTATTTCCAGCATATCACTAAATCTGTTGTTAAATTACATAAATAGAAATAAAACAATGTATTTATTATTTATTTATAAATAGGATATCGAGAAATAACCGAAAAGAGAATAGAGATTTAGAACTAAACTCCACTATCTTAGTAATAATACAGTGGTTTAGGAAATAGGAAGGAAATAGAAGGAAATAGAAAGAAGGAGATAGAAAGAAGAGCACTTCTAACTGTATCAACTAATCCGTCACAATTCACCAAGAATCAGATTCAGCTACTATTTTATTCCAGGACAGAAAACATAATTAAAACGATAATCATAACTCATCACCATCACCATAAATACTTCCGACACGCGCACATTACTAATAAATACCGCGAAATAAGATTCTCGCACAGAAATACACGTTTTCAAAATGGTTCCTTCGGTAACGTGACACATTGTCAACAGGTTGTACAGTGTTCAGCCTCACTTAACTACTCCTATGCTCTTTGAACATTATCTTTGCGAGCGTACAAGGAATGATGATGTTGTAAACAAGGAAAATTCTTTCCCTATAATACGCAAATCCCCGATAATGAAACTTTGCCGGAACCACCCTATCCCCATCAAAACTGGTAGCTCCTCGTGAGCTACTTCAAACATCCCTTATTTCTCAGGTTATCATTATAATAACTTGATAAGCTGTTTTCCGGTAATGAAAATTGTGATAAAGCGGTAGAACAATATCATTGAGTGATACCTCGTAACGTCTGAAAGTCCTCTGTAAAAACAGTAACTTTTATAGGATTGCCGATTTACCTACATCATTTCCATCAAGTAGTTCCAGAGTCTTTCGCTAAGTACCATATGGCAGCGGGCTTATTCGCTATTATAAAGTGCTAGTGGGAGCACCGCCAATTTCAAGCAGTAGCGTGTTAGCGTAGGCTTACTATTAAGACGGTAGCGTGAAGTTACTACAATCTATGGCATGAAGATATTTGTTACGAACTTACGGAGTTACTTACGCTATTTTATATACATGAAGTACGAAATATATACTGTATATGAAATAAGCATTAATGCATTTATGGTGAAAGTCTTTTCAGACATTAAATTAAACACTTTTCTTAACAAATCTCTTGGAACCACAAGCCGCTAGAGTTCATTAGAAACTCTAACCTGTTTTCCATATATTGTTGTGTAGGTGAACTTTTCACACACAATGAACCTTGAAACGAAAACAAGGAACCAATAATGTCTACGATGAATGTTACCTACTCCTAACGCACAGCTAAAGAAAAGTCCGTTCTATCTGCCTCACATCTTAACAAGGATATTTTATATTCTTCATACATTTTTATCTCTCGTCTTTGTACTTATCATTTACATTTAACAACCAGTATCACACACAGTTCCATCCTTTATCGAGTGATATATCTATCCACCTGCCTACTTCGCTTAACTATCCCTTACTGCCGTATCGTGACATGGAGGAATAACGCACTTATCATCGGCTCTATCTAATGGTTTGTGGGTTTTGCATTTAAAACCCCCCGACTTTTTCCTCTCCTAATATTATTATCTCTCGTCATTATGAGACCGAGCCGATGATATGAGTGGTTGAGAGGGCTCAAAGGAGGGTGGCGCACGAACAGCCAATCCCACCACACACGAAGAGAAGTAGACCACCTATAGAGTCGCACACGTAACGTACATCACTCAACAGGCACAGGGTGACTCCATGATGAAAGGAACGAAACTAAGCTGCAGAGATTATAATATTAATCCTTCAGGTAATAAACAAGTTGCTCACGAGTTATTTGTAGCACTGTAACGTAGCGAACCAGAAGAGAAAGAGACGCTTCATATTGTCCGCTCGTGGCTTGTGAGTATAATTTAGCTTCTGGCAAGTGCGTGGCGTTATATGTATAATGATCCACAACATGACGCTTATGCAACTTCTTGGCAGATGCAGTGCTTTTACATTTGACAATGGCACAGGCAAAGATAAAATGTAGTTTTCAGTACCATTTATGGCTGTTCAGATATGCAAGTTGTTGAGGAATAAGTGATGTATGTGTTTGGTGAGCCCTCAGGGCCGAGGCAGGTGGATTCTCAACAGAGATCAGTCATAAGATTGCGCTGATGACTTAGACAGACGACAATGAGGAATGAAGTGTTTACCGCTGCTTCCCTCACTGAGGCAGAAGATTTGTTACATATGCTAGTCACCCGACATGTATGAGCACTACTTCAGCACAGGAACTATCCACACAAGAAATCGTGTTGCTAGAATTACAGCGCACCACCCGACCGACCCCTATGAGCATTACATCCATTCATCGCAGGGAATGGTGTTGCTATAATTGCTCACACTTCTGTTACTTTCATACTATCGTAGCTAAGGATGAGGCAGATAGAAATAAAATGAACACGCTAGTCTTGTGCACCAGAGATGGATCTGGGCACTCTCTAGGTAATAGGAATCACCCGAGGTCAGTGGATATTGTGAACGGTATTATATTCAAAGTCATTAGTGCTGATATAGAGCACTTTCTGGGACAGTCGATTCGTCGTTAGTGGCTGTAGAAGCGAGCCCTGCGTTTGCGAATTGTGTCCGTGATCTTCTCTATCTCAGAGTAGAGTAGATTTCTTGTCTGGAATATGTAGATTCCGTTTTTTTAGTTTGGGCGAACTATGCTGTGGGGAATCCTTCTTTCCTTTTTTGCTTTAACGTAGCTAGAGCACATTTCTGAGAGAGGATAAGGCATTCCGAGATATCGGCTTGACGACAGTGTTGTATAACAAATTTTAATATTTATAGAAAAGCCCCTGTTTTCATTATATATGCTCCGCGTTGTTTCTAAAGCTACCTCTCCTCTCCTCTTCTCTCTCTCTCTCTCTCTGACCACTTAGGCCTCGGCATCTAGTACGTTTGGTTGGATCCACTCACTTATGCACACAGTTTATTGTTCCATGTTTGGGGATCAGCTGGGCCGTGTTGTATTTGATGTTTGACATTACTTCCTTCTTTTGAAAAGGCGCAAGCCCGATTGTTCTGCTACTTATTTCAGCACATTATTATTTTCTGTGACAGTTTCAAAATTCTCTGTCGTTATTTTTATGTCATCCACAATATCTACGCAGTTGATTTCCACTCCGTTCTTCTTCGTCCACTTCCTTCAAGGTTTGAACAATTTTCTATATTGTAGTACCTGACGCCATTCCTGTATTAGTTTCTCCATCACGCAGCTGAACAAGAGTGGAGACAGTACATCTCTCTGTCTAACTCCTATTTTCACTTCAACGGGCGCAGAGAAGCTGTAACGTTCCAGACGTTACAGTGTAATTATGTTAATTTTATTATGTGTAATTAATTCAGGAATTTAACGTCATGATATTTATTTTGGTATGTAATTGTATTATAATTCATGTTTAATCATTTGCTCACTATCATTTCATTACTTTGTAACTACGACTTGTAAACGAGGGCTGAATATCCTAATATTCACTTAGATTCTTGCGACATTCGTTTAAAATTAACTTGCAGTAGATTTCCTCTATCTTGCCACATCACCGAGGAAGAAGGAAGGACAAATTTAGACACCAAGTTCTGGGAAAAGCGAGCACGTGTTCAAGCGTTCTAACGTAAGCTACCGTATTTCGACCAGAATTATTCAAACTGATCACCGCCTATATTTTCAAAGGAGCGTAATGTTGCCATGGATACTGAGTGAAAGGACTAATAGAAGAACAGTTGATATCAGGGTTAAGACCCGTCAACTCTAATATCTGGAGTGGGGAGAGACGTGTCATCTGATTGGACCACATGTAGCGACCTGTAATTAGCGCCAGAGAAGGTTATAAAAGGGCGTGTTGGAGCTCTTGGCTTGATCTTCTACGTGATTCTTATTGAGTTTCTACAATCTTCTACTTGATCTTCTACTTGATTCTTCTACTTGATTCTTCGGGTTCTTCGTTTGATTCTGCACTCATATTCTACATTAATTACTTCATTTACCATGACGTGGTACTTAGAAATTCTGAATGAGGGGTGTATAGCCACTCTCGTCAGGAAGTACGTACAGCTCGGCTACAAGACCGGTTTGAACCAGTCTAAGTCAATAGGTAGTATTAATCTAGATAGAAATGAAACTTCAGAGCACATTTTCAGTAAAGTTGGAAGGATTCTTAATTGAGTATCCTCTCCATAAAACCCAAGGTGGTTCTTCTAACTATGACTTAGGGCTTATCTCCGATATATGGGAGAGAGCATAATAGGGAGTGTTAGTTTTGAAGTCATCTTCCAATTAGTGGGAGGTGCAATTTGCAAGGTAGGAATGGTACTTAGCTGCAGATGAAGAGATCTCAAAGACGACCGGTGATGTTCCACCTACAAGGATGGAAGCTTTCCAAGGACCAGCAGAACAAGACTACATGGTGAGCAAGCGAGTTAAAGATATTGCAAGTTTTCGCGAAGTAGAGTCATTCAATTTTTTGTTAAATTCATTTTCTATTTTAAATTCAGTTCTCGTTAAACCGTCGTCATTTATATTCAATATAATAAATAGTATTTTTCTAGTTCACTTTAATCAATCTGCCTTAATTAGCCTTTTGATTTCTAATTCTCCTGCTTATTGATTAGTGCACTATCACCCCACCCCTGTGATAAGAGTCCGTCCAAGCTTGATTATAAATTTTTATCTTTAAGTCCTCAACTTAAAGATTGGCGCCCTTAGCTTGAATGGTTGCATTTCTCGTTCGATGATTGTTCTCCGAGAGGGGAAGTCACATAAATGCCGCTCCAACGTGTGGCGAGAAAATCATTAAGTACGGAGCAGTTAATGACAGTAACGATATCAGAATTCGTATTATGGGCAAAATTTGGATATCCACGTTGCATTAGGAGTGTTTGATTGTGGGAAGGGTCATGGCTGATCAGACGAAAGAGGAGAGGATGTTGCGCAGTGGACGGGCGATAAAAGGCAATAATGTATTGAGTTCAGAGGAAGAGTTGTGTAGTCTAGTAGAGGAAATTGAAGATAGAAGTGTAAGTAGTATGGAGAGTGAAGGCAAGCAGAAAGAAGTCAGTATGGAGTCAGATGATAGTAGGATGGGGGGCGAAGCGGAAGTAAACACTAACAATGAAAGTAATAATAATGATCAGTTAATGGGAATGATGCAGTTAATGTTAAGTAAGATAGAGGACAGTAAAACTGAAATAAAAAGTGAATTGGAACAAATTAAAACAGATGTAGAACATACTAAATCTGAGCTTAAATGTGAATTAGAACAAACTAAATCTGAACTGAAAGAACAGTTAGAACAAACTAAAGCTGAATTAAGCAGGGAGATGAGGGAAAATAAGGAGGAAGCGAATCGGAGAATGGACGAACACAGTAGGCAGTTACGCGATCTGGTGGTAAAAAATGAACATTTTAATAAGCGATTAGAGGACCAGAAAAATGAATATGTACGGCAAGGGAAAGAGGTAGAAGAAAAGTTTGCGGAGCAGAGAAGTGAATTCCTGGAATTAATGGGGAAGGAAAACAACTCTACTAGGGAGGAAGTAATGAGGCAGGTCACTAGTATTGATAAGAGAGTTGAGACTCAAAGAGGGGAAATACGGATATTCAAAGACCACGTCCAACAAGAGATTGACACGGTAAAGCTTAGAATAGAAGATGAGACCCGGGCAAGTGAAGAAAGGTTTGCGATAGCTGAAGAGAATAAGATTGAAATTAGGACATTGAAAGAGAAGCAGGTTAATTTGGAGAGAGAAATTGATAGGAGAGACAGAGATGTAGAATGCCGGATGGAGAAAGCAGAAAATAAGTTAAAACAGGTGGCAAAGGATAAACAGGTTTTCACGGGAAGGCAATGTCTAGGAAATAGCTACATTAGGGAAATTGAACTACCTAAATTTAATGGGAAACAAACGAACCCGCTAGATTTCCTTAAGATGATAGAAAAACGATTTGAAAAGCGTCTAGAGGAAGGGTCTATGGACTGGGAAGACGTTATGGAAAATATTGACCATGCTTTTGAAGGAGAAACTCGGTCTTGGTTCATGGTATATAGGCAGACGATGACGAACCTGAAAGAATTCAGAAATAAGTTTAGAGAGAAATTCTGGAATGAAGCGATACAAGCTCGGGAGAGAGAAAGGGTGGTATTTGGGAGGTACAAACAGCATGAAGGAGTTACTATGACCGAGTACTTCCTGGCACATGTCATGATTTGTCAGAACTTAGATGGTATAACCGAGGGGTCTGATGTAGTAAGACTACTTTTGAGACATTTTCCGGACAGGGTGAGAGAAGCGGCCTGCATGCAAAAAGTTGGAACTATTCAGGAGATGGAGAACCTACTAGGCAGTTTTGATGTGTTAGGTAACCTTAGGAGTAGAACGGAGAATATTCAGAACTTTAGTCATCACAACGGAATGAGACATAACGGTAGAATTCAGAATCACGAAGCTCGCAATCAGTTCAGACCTCAGCAGAACAGCAGGAGCGGAGCACCTGAATATAGGACAGGAAATTCCCAACGGAGGCCAGAGCAATGTACTAATGAGTCCAACGTCAATACACAAAGGGAACCTTTAAACTAACTAGAGGCTGTAATGTTAGGTCAGAATTCCAGCCTAGTACGAAGGTAGCGAAGTGTCTTGCCATGAAAGTCTTACCATATGACCTAGATGTTAGAGACGATTTGTTGTATGAACCCGAGCAGAATAATGGAGATTCAAGTAATAAAGTAGTCAATCCCGTTGTTAAATTGAAAGTCTGGGGGGCGTGGGTTAAAGTTTTGATTGATTCTGGTAGCCAAATATCATGTATTAGTTCTCAGTGGTATGAGTCATTAGTGAAACAGGGTATTCAGTTGGAGGAAATGCCTGTTAAGTCTACTTTCATCATTACGGCTGTTGGAAAGAGGTCTAAGCAAATTTGTAAACAAGTAGCTGTCCCGATCTGCATTAATAATTCTATTAGCGTTCAGATATGTTTGGTAATTCCGCATTTAATATTTGATCTTATCTTGGGATCTGACTGGTTAACGTTAAAATTGGCTCAGTTAAATTACAATGATCTAGTGCTAAATTTGAGGTGGAATAATGAGGATATCAAGGTCAAGTTTGAGGAGGAAATTCAGAGGAAAACGGAAGTTAGTACAGTGTGGAGAATGAGAGAGGTTTCTAAAGTAAATGAAGAGGCTAGTGAGGGCCTGAAGTTGTGCCAGTTGTGGATTAATGAGGATAAAATATGTGGCTTGAAAGAAGCCGTAAGTAGAAATCAGTTGAATGAAATCCAGAAGGACAAGTTATATGAAGTGTTATGTGAACACGTGGAGATTTTCTCCGAGAAACCTGGTGTTACCCATCTGTATGAACATTCTTTTTCTGTGCTGGATAAGACTCCATTCAGCGGACCGCGGTATCCGATACCACACAAATATGCCAAAGCCGTAGAGGATCAAATTCAAGCTATGTTAGCAGACGATGTGATTGAATTATCAAACAGTCAATATGTTAATCCCTTAATTGTCGTGCCTAAGTCTGATGGATCAATACGTTTGTGTATTGATGGCAGGGAGATGAACAGACGTATTGGTGCTAATCAGTTGAGATCACAAACCATTGAAGAGTTGATACAGAATTTTCAGGGTAAGAGTTGGTTTTCTACGTTAGATCTTAGGAGTAGTTTTTGGCAGATACCTTTAAGATCAGAAGACAGGCCTCTTACTGCTTTCAGCTATAAGCATAGTTTGTACCAATTTAGGCGTGTTCCTTTTGGGACCCGTACGAGTTCGGCAGCTCTTATTCGCGCACTAAGTATTGCCTTGGGAGATGATACTGGAGATTATGCTACTATTTATATCGATGATTTGGTTATAGGATCTAGTACCTTTGAAGAGCACTTGGACCACTTGGAGAGGGTTTTTTCTAAATTAGAGTATGCTGGTTTTACTCTGAAACTTGACAAATGTGTTTTCAGTAGACGAGAGGTGACTTTTTTGGGGCACCGTGTATCGGCAATGGGAGTGACGCCTGAGAGCACAAGAATTGAAAAAATATTGAATACTACGACACCTAGAAATATTAAGGAGCTCAGATCGTATATTGGTGTATGTAATTTTTTCAGACGATTTATAGTGAGGATAAGGTAACAAAGAAATTTTTTCTTTTATATCAAGGCCCTTATAAAGTACATAGAAAACTAGGACCCTGTGCTTACAAGTTAGCGGATGGCGAGAGCGTAATGAATGGTTCATATAACATTAGTAGTTTACGGAGATACCTGTCGTGTGAGGTGGCTGAACCGGATTGTGAGATATAGGTCAGTAACTCGGGGAAGTTGCTACTTGTTATGTCAGACTACGAGCGGAATGAGTTTACGTCTCAATTGTGGTGGTATTTCCTAGTTGTGTTTGTAAACAAGGGAGGTGTTTGTGTGTAGCGGTAGATTTACGCTCGTTCATTGACGATAGATCATCTGTTTTCCGTATGTGAGGCCATGAAATTTTATATATTTGTTTTCTGAGATGTTACAGAAGGCTAATTAAAGCTGAGGACGGCAAATAATTAATTTTCCCGTATGTGCATTTCTAACTTGCAATAATATTACCGTAAGCTTAAATCACGTGTGTATTCGTGTGAAGTGTATTGCATCCTGCTTCAAGATAAGGTTGAAACATTCGAAAGAGTGATAAAAGTGTAAATTGTTTGTATCATTTGTTTTCCATGGTTCTAATGTAAAAGATTGGAAGAGAACGTGTTACTGCTATCTAGCAAAGAATGTCGGAGAGATGGGGAGTAAAAGGACAAATAGACACTCGGCAGAGTCTGTAATCTGAATTGTATATATATTATGTTATATTCTCTAGGATAATCTTGTTTTTTACAAAAAATGGAAAGTTGCTTGTGTTGGGCATAATTTAGTATCTAAACCTCAAGATGAACTGAAATAACAGACATTCGCAATGGTAAGCAGTCTAAGAGAGATATGGAAACAATGAGATATAATTAATTGTATGAAAATAATGTCGCTCGTTATGGGCAGGTAATAGAGGTATTTCAAGTCAATGTGGGAGTAAGTGTGTGAGTTCTCAACTCATGTGATATTTGTTAAGAACTCATGGGGGCGTATGTAACGTTCCAGACGTTACAGTGTAATTATGTTAATTTTATTATGTGTAATTAATTCAGGAATTTAACGTCATGATATTTATTTTGGTATGTAATTGTATTATAATTCATGTTTAATCATTTGCTCACTATCATTTCATTACTTTGTAACTACGACTTGTAAACGAGGGCTGAATATCCTAATATTCACTTAGATTCTTGCGACATTCGTTTAAAATTAACTTGCAGTAGATTTCCTCTATCTTGCCACATCACCGAGGAAGAAGGAAGGACAAATTTAGACACCAAGTTCTGGGAAAAGCGAGCACGTGTTCAAGCGTTCTAACGTAAGCTACCGTATTTCGACCAGAATTATTCAAACTGATCACCGCCTATATTTTCAAAGGAGCGTCATGTTGCCATGGATACTGAGTGAAAGGACTAATAGAAGAACAGTTGATATCAGGGTTAAGACCCGTCAACTCTAATATCTGGAGTGGGGAGAGACGTGTCATCTGATTGGACCACGTGTAGCGACCTGTAATTAGCGCCAGAGAAGGTTATAAAAGGGCGTGTTGGAGCTCTTGGCTTGATCTTCTACGTGATTCTTATTGAGTTTCTACAATCTTCTACTTGATCTTCTACTTGATTCTTCTACTTGATTCTTCGGATTGTTCGTTTGATTCTGCACTCGTATTCTACATTAATTACTTCATTTACCACGACGTGGTACTTAGAAATTCTGAATGAGGGGTGTATAGCCACTCTCGTCAGGAAGTAGGTACAGCTCGGCTACAAGACCGGTTTGAACCAGTCTAAGTCAATAGGTAGTATTAATCTAGATAGAAATGAAACTTCAGAGCACATTTTCAGTAAAGTTGGAAGGATTCTTAATTGAGTATCCTCTCCATAAAACCCAAGGTGGTTCTTCTAACTATGACTTAGGGCTTATCTCCGATATATGGGAGAGAGCATAATAGGGAGTGTTAGTTTTGAAGTCATCTTCCAATTAGTGGGAGGTGCAATTTGCAAGGTAGGAATGGTACTTAGCTGCAGATGAAGAGATCTCAAAGACGACCGGTGATGTTCCACCTACAAGGATGGAAGCTTTCCAAGGACCAGCAGAACAAGACTACATGGTGAGCAAGCGAGTTAAAGATATTGCAAGTTTTCGCGAAGTAGAGTCATTCAATTTTTTGTTAAATTCATTTTCTATTTTAAATTCAGTTCTCGTTAAACCGTCGTCATTTATATTCAATATAATAAATAGTATTTTTCTAGTTCACTTTAATCAATCTGCCTTAATTAGCCTTTTGATTTCTAATTCTCCTGCTTATTGATTAGTGCACTATCACCCCACCCCTGTGATAAGAGTCCGTCCAAGCTTGATTATAAATTTTTATCTTTAAGTCCTCAACTTAAAGATTGGCGCCCTTAGCTTGAATGGTTGCATTTCTCGTTCGATGATTGTTCTCCGAGAGGGGAAGTCACAAAGCATCCTTAGAATTTTGCTTTAGAGATGGTATTAGAATTGCAGTACTACCGCTAGTAGTTCTTCGTCGACTTCCATTTCTGCAATTATATGAATCAACACATCGCTGTCTATGCAGTCCTATTCCTTTCCGAAATCTACAATTATTATTATTAGCATTATTATTAGTAGTATTGTCCGACTCGTTGGCTGAATGGTCAGCGTACTGGCCTTCGGTTCAGAGGGTCTCGGGTTCGATTCCCGGCCGGGTCGGAGATTTTAACCTTCATTGGTTAATTCCAACGGCTCGGGGGCTAGGTGTTTGTGCTGTCCTCAACATCCCTGCAAATCACACACCACACATAACACTATCCTCCACAACAATAACAAGCAGTTACCTACCCATGGCAGATGCCGCCCACCCTCATGGGAGGGTCTGCCTTACAAGGGCTGCACTCGGCTAGAAATAGCCACACGAAGTTATTGTTATTATTATTATTATTATTATTAGTAGTAGTAGTATTAGTAGTAGTAGTAGTAGTATTTACAATTTGCTTAACGTCGCACCGACACAGACAGGTCTTACGGCGACGATGGAATAGGAAAGGAGTGGGAAGAAAGTGACCGTAGCCTTAATTAAGGTACAGCCTAGTGTGAAAATGGGAAACCACGGGAGACCATCTTCAAGGCTGCCGACAGCGGGATTCGAACCCACTACATTCCAGATGCGAGTTCACAGCTGCGCGCCCCTAATCGCACGGCCGTCCGGCTCCATGGCTAAATGCTTGGCGTGCTGGACTTTGGTCACAGGGGCCCCGGGTTCGATTCCCGGCAAGGTCGGAAAGTTTAACCATAATTGGTTAATTTCGCCGGCACGGGGGCTGGGTATATGTGTCGTCTTCATGATCATTTCATCCTCATCACGACGCGAAGGTCGCCTACGGAAGTCAAATCAAAAGACCTGCATCTGGCGAGCCGAACTTGTCCTCGGACACTCTCGGCACTAAAAGCCATACGCCATTTCATTTTTACCGCACGGTCAACTCGTCCGGTATTATTATTATTATTATTATTATTATTATTATTATTATTATTATTATTATTACTATTATTATTATTAATATTATTATTATTATTATTATTATTATTATTATTATTATTATTATTATCGTACAAATGGCTCAAATAAGAACCAAGACAATCAACCTTTTTCGTAGAATGGGACTTGATCCGTGCCAGTCTTCTTGCTGGCCGGTATATCCTGCAACCTGTTTTGTCATACAATCCTTCTGAGAGATAATAGTTCTTAGCCACGGAGTCCCTTTATTGTTGTTGTTGTTATTATTTGTACCGGTATTATAATTATATTATTATTATTATTATTATTATTATTATTATTATTATTATTATTGTTGTTGTTGTTGTTGTTGTTGTTGTTGTTGTTTTGAGTGCGTATGATGGCACACATGCTTGATTTTCCTTTCAATGTAGGTGATAATAAGTTTATGTCTCATAATAGTGTTGATAGCATTGCAGTGAAACAAGCAAATACCGCCCTGCTGAGTTCTGTAATGCCTGTATTGCAGTTACGAGAACTTTACAAGCGCAAGGTGAATAATGAAGCAGCTCATACCAATTTAATAGATATTGAGATGCTTTTGAATATGAAAGTACTAAATTTTCTCCTTAAACGCGCTTGCTGCCTTTATCTTTGACACTAATTGTTCCTCAGTTTTATATTTAGTATGGATAATGAGATGCGGTACCGCTAAGGGTGGAAGTTAACAATAGGTAACACGCCCCCGTAGCCTCCTATTTCCTTCACTTTATGGGTTCTCATCGTTGCTTCTTCCTCCCTTTCCTTTCGAAAAGGTACGCGTTGCGTATCCTCACTTTTACAGCTTCTTTTGTGTCATTCTTACCATGCAAGTAACTTCCTTCGCAGTTCTTCAACTCCTTCATTGTGATTCCCCCTATTTGTTTATGAATTGGGTTTTCATCTTTTCGGTGCTTGTCTTCGTCAAATTAAAATACTTTGCATGTTTCTTCGCACCCTATTCAGGGTCGGCAGCTATTATTTATTTCCAGCCTTGCATTGTTTTCTTCCTATTCATCTTTCTTTTAACACAGTTGTTGTTTCTGAGCAGCTTCATTCACAGCCTCTTTGTTCTGGTCTTTCTACTAGGCGTATCTCAAATGTTACAAGTGTCAGATTTGAATGTCCGGAAAGCTCCGGAATCCTAAGTTGAAATCCCGAATCACATTCACAATATTACAAAATTAAATAAATATTCTTCGGCTTATTTCAGGTATTAATATGATTTGCTGGAGCCCTTGGCTTATTTTGAAATTTGGCTGGGTGGAGTTTAATGCTGGTCGATTTTCCTGACACTAGTGATTGTTAAAGATAAGATTCTACCGAATGATCCACTGGGATTTCATTCTTAGCCGCAACTAAATTGTTGCGCTGATCACCCCTCCAATTACACAGTAAACGGCGTTGGACAACATTCAGATTTAGCCCAATATCAAACGTCTATTCACTTCAAGACATTGAATGTTTGCCATTATCATCACCATTATCATCCACATCGTCTTTTCTAATCGTTCGATTATTTGTTATATTATCAACAAAATTTACAACGATTAATTAAATTTGTCAGATGTATGTAATTATCATGGGTTTGGCTAGTCACCTGGGTCGGATGGTCAACGTCATAGGTTTCCGTTCAGGAGGTCTTGGTTGCGTTTACGGGTCAGGTCGAGGGTAATTCCACTGACACGGGGACTGGGCAGTTATGGGGGTCTCAAAAGACTCATTTTTATATGCACAATACATGACATTACTAACCGCAATAGACACGCAGTGGTGAAAATTTTGTTTACGTTTAAAATATTCAGTTCGTTTCCGAATGATTCACGTAACAATCTGAAGTTATTAGTTGTCAGACATCTACTAATATTGGCATAGGCCTAATCATTAAACGATGCGTAATATACAACTTTAAACTAGCGAGCAATTTAGAAATTCCGTTTGTTCTGCCGAACCCTGCAGGAATGTCCTGGACGCGAGCTGGATAACTAATTACTGGGGTGAATAGGAGTGCACATGCAAAATTACTTATTTTAAAACACTTAGAAATACATAATAATAATAATAATAATAATAATAATAATAATAATAATAAGACATTTATTACCAATTTAAGTGTGTACGAGTGTGTGTGACATTTTTATTGGATAACTGAGTAAGTCCAGAATAATAATTATCAAAACATAACTTTCTGTAGAAAATATAGTGGTAGAACTACAGACTACTGGTCTGAACCTGTACTAATCACTGCAGCACTCGTCTACTCTAATTCGAGGCTTATCATTGAATTAACGTAGTTTAGAGAAACTACAGAAGCCCTCCTGAATTACAGATGAGGTGAAACCCAATAAAGCCTGTATTCTGTAGTAATCAGTGTTGACGCTAGCTTTGAATGCACACTGCGTACATCTAACCCGGCAAAGACGGAGTTCTACTTGCCAAGTTAACCGTCTAGCAAACACTACAATTAATTTTACTACTCATTAGAGTGTAGTGCCACAAACCCAATCTCCTAACTTAACAAGCACAACGGCGCAACTTCAAAATAATACAAGCGGGGAAAGAAATTATATACAATTTCAGAGGAATATTTTAAACAGTCTAACGACCGAGCTCGATAGCTGCAGTCGCTTAAGTGCGGCCAGTGTCCAGTATTCGGGGGATAGTAGGTTCGAACCCCACTGCCAGCAGCCCTGAAAATGTTTTTCCGTGGTTTCCCATTTTCACACCAGGCAAATGCTGGGGCAGTACCTTAATTAAGGCCACGGCCGCTTCCTTCCCACTCCTAGCCCTTCCCTGTCCTATCGTCGCCATAAGACCTATCTGTGTCGGTGCGACGTAAAGAAAAAAGAACAGTCTAACGCCAGAAGGAATTCACAACGGCACAGTGACTGGTAGGTTCATAAGATGTCTCTTACCTTCCCAATCTAACGTCCATCCGTACTGAAGAGATTTTGAGGTGTAATACGTCCACTGCGATACACCAGGGCGAGAAACATGTTCGAGATCATAAACATGAGGAATGTCTATCCGTTTGTTTGTTTGTTTGTTTGTTTGTTTGTTTGTTTGTTTGTTTGTTTGTTTGTTTACTTGCTACGACATCATGGAAAAACAGCAGAATATATTGTTTCGAAACTTAACATTTAAGTTCAAGGATAGTCAGGTTGTGCTCTAGACTATATTATCTGATTAGTATACAGTTCCGTAGCAATATTAAGAGAGCCAAAAGAGAAAATCCAAATTCCTCCGGTAATATCAGTTACTAGTCACCTCTGTGGTGTAGTGATTAGCGTGATTAGCTGCCATCCCCCGAGGCCCGGGTTCGATTCCCGGCGCTGCCACGAAATTTGAAAAGTGGTACGAGGGCTGGAGCAGGGTCCACTCAGCTTCGGGAGGCCAACTGGGTAGAGGTGGGTTCGATTCCCACCTCAGCCATCCTCGAAATGATTTTCAGTGGTTTTCCACTTCTCCAGACGAATGCCGGAATGGTACTTACGGACACGATCGCTTCCTTCCATCTTCCTTGCCTGTCCCTGCCAATTTTTCCATCCCTCCACAAAGCCCCTATTCAGCATAGCAGGTGAGGCTGCCTGAGAGAAGTACTGGTCCTTCTCCCCAGTTGTATCCTTCGACCGAAAGTCTGAAGCTCCAGGACACTGCCCTTGAGGCGGTAGAGGTGAGATCCCTCGCTGAGTCAGAGGGAAAAACCGACCCGGGAGGGTAAACAGATTAAGAAAGAAAGAACATATCAGTAACTGAATTATTAAAGGTGTGCAAAATATAACTTCCCATCTTCCATATTTCATGTACTTTCATGGTACGAGGAATAATAAAGGAGATATTAGAGATTTTCACTTTCACTTTCCAAATGTCTCCGGAAATATTAGTCTTATCTAAACAAACGGACACAACAAGAATTTATAGAACCTCGAATTTGAATAGCTTATGTAGTTTCATAGTACGAGGTATAATAATGGAGATATTTGCAAATATTCGCGGAGTCAATTTTTATTCTATATCCATCAATTAATGACGGTTGTGTTGGCTGTCGTGATTGTTTATATAAGCTACAGAACTGTGCGGCCATTAGCCGCTAGTGATCAGGAAGAACCATTGTTATACAAACACTACCCGTAAACGACGGATACTGGACAGTTAGTTATTAATAAATTGGGGAAATTCTCCTCGGGATGCAAGTACTTTGTAATTCCTTTCTATTTTTCTTTCCTTTCAGTTCCTTCCTCCCTCCGTGAGTCGATATCCTGTCATCTGTCACGACATCATTATGCTGAAATTAACTTATACATTGAACAACTAGGCCGTGCGTTTAGGGGCGCACAGCTGTGAGCTTGCAGTGGAGATAGTGGGTTCGAACCCGACTGTCGGCAGACCTGAAGATGGTTTTCCGTTGTTTTCACACCAAGCAAATGTTGGGGCTGTACCTTAATTAAGGCCACGACCATTTCCTTCACACTCCTAGCCCTTTCCTATCCCATCGTCGCCATAAGACCTATCTGTGTCGGCGCGACGAAAAACATTTTAAAAAATCTAATACGGACGAGGCAGTGACATGTTACCGCAAACTGCGCGCAATCCAAAGTTAGACTGACCGGTATGCTGCAACTGGAGTGGTCGTTGAGTTTCACTACTTAAGGCCTAAATTACCACTTACGAGTTAATAATGAATTGAACAGAAAACTATTTGTAATGTAGATCTTACCTTTCATATTATATTTTTTAAAGCATTTCCCGTTTGGCGAAACACAAAATATAACACTTGGAACACTATAAATGTTATTAGTAACATAATCAGATGTTTCGTTCTACTAGAACATCCTCAGATTCTATAAATCATGCTTTTATAATTATGCACAATATTGTTTACGTTAAGTGAAATTGTCATTGATTGTGAATTGGTGATAATATGAACAAATGTGACAAATGATATGAATTTTCGTTGTATTTATTTTCCTATGCTTAAGACTAAAGGAAATTGAACTTTAAATACATTCTACTGTAGGAGTGCGCAAATACGTGATATAAACATACGGTACGATCCAGTTCATTTTCCTTTATACGACGGTTTACTAAAATGAACACAACGAAAACTGTTCCGATAGACTGCACATCCATATGAGGACTGACCAGACTTAAGGAAAATAAAGGATGGGAAGAACACTATCAAATACGCGGTATCGCTCGTTAAGCGACGATATGTATAACCTTTCATCAAAGCAATTGTTTAAAATGATGTCAGTCGTTCCCGATACACGCATTGCATCGGCGTAAAAATGTCAGAAACTATCTCCGGCTATGAAATTTCGCGTATCAATCGTCTGATTTCATTCTCTAGGGCTTCAAGAATACGTGGATAGTTCTTGTAACTGTTATGTTTTTAACTTCCCCACAAATAAAAATTACAGACCTTTAAATCAGGGAAACGACGGGACCAAAGTTCCCGACTAAGTATTCGCTCCAATACTATATACTGTCATACAAATATCGAACAATAATAACGTTCAACAACAAGTGTAGGAATGCAACATTAATAACACTAATGACGTGTGTTCAATAAGACCTCCATTTGTAAACTAAGCATTTTGTCCGTACTCTAACCGCTAACCATGCTCGCTGCTCTCAGGTCGCGCCCCCCCCCCCCCCCCGAAAGCAGGCATTTCCCGGTAATTTTTCGCTGCCTCGCCATGTGGAAAACTTAGTATGCACCCCTTGGAGTTAAAAAAAAAAGCTGTTGAAATGATCTTAATTATGGTCCCTTGGAAGTTAAAAATTCGCTCTCAATAAAATTGCTTTTATATTTTGGACTGCTGCTTTTCAAATGCCCTTATCTATCGTTTCCTAAACATCCCATTCCAGTGTTTAACTAAAAAGTGTGCTAAAACCACGGTGTGTGACAGAGAGGACGCGAGGTTGTGTAGAGGTATGGGCAAAAGAGCTACTAGTTCTGTCAACAAATTGTGGTTCACCATGCGGGCTGGGCCTATTTAATTATATAGAACATTGTTTAATGAGAGTCAATATATACCACATGCGGCACGGCAACAAAATGATGAGACAAATGACATTATTTTGTGTGAACATTAGTTACCTGACTGCATTTCAATGCGACTCAGGTGGGAATAACGTAGACGCAAAGTCACATAGGAGCTACCACAACGTGGTCCGAAAGGACCAATGTTCTACTCTAGGTGGTGGAAAGAAATGTCACCAGTCTGTATATAAAAAAAAACTATTAAAACGTGTACCAAAGAAATTTCCTTCGCAGCAAGAACTTATAGAGATATTGACTGTATGGAACAACTGGTCCAGTAGGTGTCGTCCTTTTAGAATACTTGAGGTATGGTTCTCAGCATAGCCGTTCAGTTTTCAAGTGCGCTTAAATCTGCATCATCCGTGTTTGCAGCTTTATTATCACGATGAGGAATTTATTTCAGGATAAAATTCCACTTACTCCCTAGCTGCGAAGATGACTAACTTTCAAAGGAATGTTCAGCGTAAATTTATTGAATGGTATGAACATCGTCTTGGAGAAGGAGCACAAGTTTGAAAATAAATAAATAAATAAATAAATAAATAAATAAATAAATAAATAAAATAAATCAGTAAATAACTAACTAAATATATCTAAAACGAAAGTAGTTGAATGGAACTGAATGAAGTTAGGTGATGCAGGAAATACCAGGGTTTGAAACGATGTCCTTGAGGAAGCAGATTACTATTGCTACTTAGGTAGCAGAGTAAACATTGGTGGCTAATGTAAGCAGAGTAACCTAAGAAAGGACGGTCTTCCTTAAGGAAATACATTTTTCTCACCTCAAATAGTAAAAAAGATGATTCAGAAGACATCTGTGTGGTAGCGTGAAAGTGAAACATGGACAAGTGGTGCACGAAGAAAGAGAAATATGCCGTATGCGGCAAAACAAACGACACTGAAATATGATTTAGTTACGTTGGTGCAGTATGTGTTCAAAATGCACACCATCACGTACCACACATTGTTCATAACATTTCTGAAGATTATTGAACATATAAACGAACAAAGGTTGATGTGAGGAAACAAAAATGACGTTATCTTCTTGAGTAACTCGAGAAGATTTGTAGGTGGGTCACCTGTCTTGGAAATTGGTTCTTTCAAACGATCCATGTGTAGGCATGTGGAGGCATGAGAAGGGAAGGGTACGGGAACGGAGTTCCACAAGAAATTAGGCGATCTCCAAAGTGGCTAGGGAAAATAACTCCCCTGCGGTATAGGCTGTAGCTCCATCTTGCTGCATCCAATGTCGCTTAAAGGGCGCGACAAAAATTACGCAAATCCCGCACGGATGGGGTAATAATGAGATCTCTGTAGACTACCTGGTCCGCTGTTTCCGCATTCCATGCAATATCTTCGACGAAATACGGCCCAATACCGCGTGTAGGCCTAACACCTGTTGGAGACGTCGTCCATGATTCTCGTTAGTGGTGACGGTTCTTGGGCGTCTGTTGTACTCTTTCGTTGACGTAAAGGAACTTCTCAACGACAGTTTTTTTTAACAATTGTCTTTATGTCACACCGACACAGGTAGGTCTTATGGTAACAACAGGATAGGAAAGGCCTATTAACGGGGTTGTTAAGAAAGCTTACAGTTATGCGGGTATTTGGGGGTTACAGTAAGGATGTAAAGGAGAGAGCGTATAAGACTCTGGTAAGACCCCATTTAGAGTATGGTTCCATTGTATCGGACCCGCACAAGGACTATTCGATACGAGAACTGGAAAAGATCCAAAGGAAAGCAGCAAGATTTGTTCCGAGTGATTTTCAAGAAAGAAGTACTATTACGGAAATGTGGCAAACTCTGGGCTGGGAAGAACTGGGAGTAAGCAGACGAGATACTCGACTAAGTGGTATACTCCACGCTGTCACTGGAGAGATGGCGTGGAATGGGATTAGTAGACGAATACGCTTCAACGGAGCTTTTGAAAGTAGGAGATAAATCTAGAATTGAAGAACACAAATTGGAGCAAATATTCATTTATAGAACGAGGAGTAAGCCTAATTAAGTTGTTCGATAAATTTCCAAGTTCTTTAAAAACGTTTAAGAAAAGTCTTGGTAAACAACTGATAGGGAACCTGATACCTAAGCGAAAGCCCTAAATGCAGACCAACCGGGCGAGTTAGCCGTGCTGTTAGGAGCGCGCAGCTGTGAGCTCGCATCGGGGAGATAGTGGGTTCGAACCACACTGTCGGCAGCCCTGAAGATGGCTTTCCGTGGTTTCCCATTTTCACACCAGGCAAATGCTCGGGCTGTACCTTAATTAAGGCCACAGCCGGTTCCTTCTCATTCCTAGGCCTTTCTTGTCCCATCGTCGCCATAGTACCTATCTGTGTCGGGCTGACGTAAAACAAATAACAAAAAAAATGCAGATCATAGATGAATGATTGATTTATTGACTGAATGATGGGGAGGAAGCTGCCGTGGCCTTGATTAAGGTACAGCCCCAGCATTTTCTTGGCGTAAAAATGGGAAACCGCGGAAAGCCATCTTCAGGCCGCCGACAGTGTGGTTCGATGCCACTATCTCTCGAATGCATGCTCACAGTTACGTAACCCAAAATACGCAGCCACTGGCTCGGTACAATATGTCGTTATTTGGTGCTTTTTTATATTAAATTTCTCCCTGTACCGTATTGTTATTCAACGTTAAGTACACTCGGCCCATACTGACGCCCTGCTCCGTATGTCCATACATAGTTGATAACATCCATGGTACCCCCTGAGAGTAGAAATCGGCGAGAAAAGGGGGCTCCAGGAGTTCTTAACTTGTGAGTTTCCACTTACTTGTGCCAGGCCTCTCACGTTCATCTATCATATCTGACCTCTCCTGGTGAAGTCTTGTTCTTTCCGTGCCCTTTGGTTTGCTTTGATCGATACCTTCATTTTTCTAAGTGTCCTACCCCTTCAATATTTCCATCTGATTAATGTTAATAGAGGATGGTTGTCCAGCTGTACTTCCTCTTAAAATAATAATCACCACCACTACCATAAATAATGTTCCGCGATAAATACCGTTTCCTCTGTTGTGAGAACCATAATTGCAGAAATCAACACTGGGTTCAATATGTCAATAAATACTTCGTTGCCAAGGAAACGTGGGCAACAGATGAGCAATAATTTCAGTGTCATTTGTTTTGTCACAAACCAAACTTCTACAGAAGAATGGTGAAGCTGAGTTGGGTAATTCGGATCCCAAATGAAGACATACTGAATCATGCTGGTGTGATGAGAATTATTTTGTGAAAAATGACCATAAAAGGAGGTAGATTGATAGGCCACATCTCAAGACACTTAGTTCTAATTCAACGTGCTTCTCGGAGGTGATGGGGAGTATGAATAGTAGGGATACAATACCTCAACATATGACGATGAGAAACAAGTGTAGATTTATAATGTAATAACTACGCAGAAATAAAGGAGTTGGCTCTGTTTATGGTGCGCAGAAGTTTGCATCAGACCAACCTCTAGAAGTATGGCCTAAAATAATACTAATAATAATAATAATAATAATAATAATAATAATAATAATAATAATAATAATAATAATAATAATAATAATAATAATATTGCACCTGCCGGCCCCGTGGTGTAGGGGTAGCATATCTGCCTCTTTCCCTGAGGCCCCGGGTTCGATTACCGCCCAGGTCGGGGATTTTTACCTGGACCTGATTGCTGGTTCGAGGTCCACTCAGACTACGTGATTAAAACTGAGGAGCTACCTGACGGTGAGATAGCGGCCCCAGTCTAGAAAGCCAAGAATAACGGCCGAGAGTTTTCGGCGTGCTGACCACACGACACCTCATAATCTGCAGGCCTTCGGGCTGAGCAGCGGTCGCTTGGTAGGCTAAGGCCCTTCAAGGGCTGTTGTGTCATGGGAGGCGGGGATTGCGACTACTTTTCCAATGATTTGTCAGTCATACCAATCTTAAATTTACCGCAGGCCCAGGAGACGAATCCAGATGGTAGCTCGTAGTGCGAACCGTCTCGCTATGGAGGTGGAAATAATAATAATAATAATAATAATAATAATAATAATAATAATAATAATAATAATAATAATAATAATAATAATAATAATAATAACGCAGAAATCGGAACTATGGTCACCTACGACTGATGGAGGACTCTCGATTGACTAAATGCATTTTTGACAATTTTGAATAAAAACCGGGAACAATTCCCTGGTACATTAATATCAAGAAAGACCTCGAAAAATGGGCCTACGACCATATGACACGCACAAACGAGAACTTTTCAGAACAAGCATCGTGACTTTGGGGATTTTACGGTATGGGAATTGGACAACTGGTGCAAAGTGGTCGGATTAACGCCGTTCTAGACGCAGCGAGCTCATAAAAACTTACTGGACCAAACGAAAACTGAACAAACCTTAAAATATATAATACCGGGCGAGTTGGCCGTGCGCGTAGAGGCGCGCGGCTGTGAGCTTGCATCCGGGAGATAGTAGGTTCGAATCCCACTATCGGCAGCCCTGAAAATGGTTTTCCGTGGTTTCCCATTTTCACACCAGGCAAATGCTGGGGCTGTACCTTAATTAAGGCCACGGCCGCTTCCTTCCAACTCCTAAGCCTTTCCTATCCCATCGTCGCCATAAGACCTATCTGTGTCGGCGCGACGTAAAGCCCCTAGCAAAAAAAAAAAATATATATATATAATGAAATCGTGGTCTCTAGTTGGCGGATTAGACTAGTAAATAAATAAATAAATAAATAAATAAATAAATAAATAAATAAATAAATAAATAAATAAATAAAGGATAAATAAATAAATAAATAAATAAATAAATAAATAAATAAATAATATTCTTACAAGGTGCCAGAACGTTTCTATAGCCTTTAAAGTCTCATATATCCCGACTGATTCTTCGCGTTACGATTAGGTAAAACCGGATGGATGTAAGCAGGACGACTCCTTACCTTAACAACAATTGAAAACCATATGTTCCACTCTGGTCTCACAAAGAACTCGAGTGCCAAGGGTTAGTCTTCCTCTATGTAAACTGATGTGCACTCTCTCATGAATATTGAAACCAATACAGGCTCGCTCATCTGTCTCTAATGATTATATCGTTTAACAGAACAAAACATACTTTAGTGAAAAGTACGTAACTGATTACTGTTTAAAATGAAAAAGAAGAATTTCCTATTGAGAGGGAGCAGTGAATTTAATAATGCTTGTTTTGTTTCATAAAATGTAATCCTCTCTGTTTAAACGTGAGCTTGTGATCAGACTGGACATTTGTTTGTGCGTACTCCAAAGGGATAAAATTACGCCAGCAAACAATAGCGATCGTATTTTCTGAACGTCGCTCCAGGGAATGTTGGGCCAATAAGGACAGTGATTCACTCAAAGAGTCAACATATAGCAGTTTGTTCACTTGTTGATACAGTGCTTTCAATACTAAAAGGGGCAGCTAGCAGGAGCGTGCTCTCCATCTCATCTGCTGGTGAGTAATGAAATAATTCCTACCACAGAAACGGCACATTTTAGTAGTAGGAGTGCTAGTAGTAGTACCCTCGACCAGTTATGCAAATGAACAAAGTAGACTTTTAACTTGCGATGTAAGCAGCGAACACAGAACGGATCACTTTAGTAATCACAAAAGTTCACGAATTTCTCATCAAGAAAAGAAAAAAATATGCTGTTCCTTGGAGAGCGTCTTACCGAGGTCAAGCCTTAAGCCGCATGCACGTTTAGCAAAATCGCCTAGCAAAGCCCATTTGAATTCCTCCACGAAGCTATCTGATTGACAAGTTCAGCAACTGATAAAATGGCGACGGCGCGAGATATCGAACATTTTTTAAAAAATTATTTATCAGTATGGCCACCCGTCTAACGCACATATACGCGGAGAAACGAGTATAATTATTGTATACAACTACTTTATGTTATATTACTTCCCGAATAATTTTATACAGGTTGAAAAATTAGTATTGATAGACTGAAAGTTATATAAATCAAAATATTCGAAAGTGTCCAAAAGTATATAATTTAAAACAAAATGATTCGCGTTGAAAACCGTATTTAAGGAAGCGAGTCAACACGAACGCTACACGCCCATCAACTGTCCTTCCTGTTAATGTCTTCATCAGAGTCTTAAGATCATGTTCCCCGTTAAGATGTTCCAAGATCAGGCCATCTATATGCATGTAGCCTCGGGCTTGAAGTGGGGGAAGTGTGGGCGGACTGGTCTACAGGCGCCATAACAAGTTCATTTGCAAAGTACTACACTTCCCCTCTGAAGGCTCCAGGCTTTTGAGAAATGCAAAGCATCAATGAAGCCCCTCTGAGTTGTTAGAAAAACATGATAGTCATCAGTGGGGAAAAGAGAACTACCATACAATTCACATTTCCATAATACCGTTGATTGTTATGAAAGTGTTTATAAAATACGCTATAGTTGGACATTCTATATCTGATTTTAATTCAGCGTAAAACCGAAGACTTCAATTGATTGAGAGCTGGGGGTTTTCAAGGAAATGAATGATACGTATAAACCTTATTTCATTTTCGTTATCGTTTCATAAATGTCTTATCATTTTTTATTTCTTTTTGCAAGTTGCTTTACGTCGCATCGACAGAGATAGGTCTTATTGCGACGATGGGGCAGGAAAGGGCTAGGAGTGGGAAGGATTTGCCTTGTGTGAAAATGGGGAAACCACGGAAAACCATCCTCAGGGCTGCCGACAGTGGGGATCGAACTCACTATCTCCCGAATACTGGATACTGGCCGCACTTAAGCGACTGCAGCTATCGAGCTCGGTTCTTAGTTATCGGCCTCCCGTTCTTGCAAGACATTTCGTCCACCACTTTCTCGGCCATTGATATTCAGTTCACAGCTTTACGTCCACATTTTATACTATATGTCAAATTCGACCACAATAAAACGGCACTGCATTTCATCCATGTCGTTTCGTATATAACACGGTATTTCGTTCATTTATAGTCTCTGAAGAAAAGGAAAAGTTTTAGAAAAATTACGTTGTGAACTTACGTAATTCAAAATAAAAATTTAGATATTAAACTCCAAGCCGTCAGCTACAAACCAAGATGTACTTTGCACCTGAACAGGAAGTTCAGCTGAAACTATTCATTCTTTTTTCAATTAATTTCCGACCAGCGTTTCAAGATGTAACAATTGCAGCGTAGACCACATAAAATCTTGTATAAATTATACTTTCACATGTTTTATGTTATATGAATTTTATGTAGTTAAAAATTATTGTGGTCTAGTCTGTATCAACCCTTCAATAAATTTGACTTTCCAATATTCAGAACGTTATTTAAAATCTATTGTGTCCTTATTTACAGACTACACAATTCAAAATTAGACCAAAATGGACGAGAATAAATGTGGACGAAAATATATGTGACGAAATATGGGAATAAAGAAGTATGAGTGAATGCGATAATGAGGATAATAAGAAGAACGCTGAGAATTACTCAAATCTTCTGGCAGATACATTCCCGACCACCACGCCAAGGTCCTAGTGAGCGGCTCAATGCCCAACTGGGAAAAGAACGAAAGTACCAAGAAATACTGGGACCTTATACACTGTATAGACGCACACAGCACACACGGTACGCGCTTAACATCACTGTGTAAGTTGTAACAGATGAGGATCATGTCCACGGTTTTTCCTAGAAAATAGAAGTACCAGACCACCTGGCAGTCACCGAACCCTGCCGTTGGTTCATTTCAAATAGGCCATCTCGCAATCAGCGCAAGAAACAGGAAAGAGATCATGAAGGTGAGAGTTCATAAAGAATGGAACATCGACTCCGACCATTTCTTCACCCAAATAAAGACCACCTAAGACTATTAAGCGACAACTACCCTGTAACGCAGCTTCACCGATGGTTGATTTCCAGTTCTCCATAATAATAAAGAACGCTTTGCAACAGGCATCTTGCAAAGTGTGATGAATGACTGGAACCAAATTAAGTCCACAGTATGCGAGATCTTGAATAATCTCAGATAATCTCGAAGGAAGCTACGTCACAGATGGTGGAATATTGAGTGTGACCGTGCAGTCGACGAGCGAGCTACAGCCTGGACGAAATGGAATTCGACTACGCGAAAGGAAGACTGGGAGGATTTCATAAAGGTACGAAAACTGTCAATCAAGGCCATTAGGCGCGTGAAGAGATGTTATGATCGGTCGAGGCTAGAAAGGTTGGGTGAAAAGTTGAGACGATACAACACCAGAAACTTAAATCGGGCATTCAAAGAGAAACTCTCGGTGTGTAATCCACTATGCCTTCATTTCAAGAAATGAAGTTGGTCACCTGTAACCGTGGGTACGTGCAACTTCTGGCAGACTACTTTGACCAGTTGCTCAGCTGCCAAGAGCCTAAGGAAAGACTACCTGCAGTACACACAGTAGATGTCTACCTCCTATCTGAACCATCTACTCTTCAGCAAATAACTACCACCATCAACTGCCTCAAGAATAACAAGGCACTTGGGAAATATGGCATCATTGCAGAAGCCTTTAAAGCAGGCGAAACTACGATCCAACCGGATCCTGGTTGACTGCTGGGAGACTGGCAGGATATCTGCCGACTGGGAGACTACACCCAAGGCACAAGAAAGACGACCGGGGAATATCACTGTTACCAAAAGCCTTCAAAGTTCTGTCTACGATTATACAGGAAAATGTGGAGAGCAAGTGTCGTCATACGATTGACGAATATCAGGGATATCAGGCGACGACGGTCCTGCACGGAACAGAGCTTCAACCTTAAAACTCTTCTCCAATTAAAACATGTGAGGGGCGTGAACATCACCGTGGTATTCGCCGACATCACAAAGGCTTATGACTCTATTAACCGCCAGATACTTTTTTCAGTGCTGCGAGAACGACAAGTGGATTACAACACACGCACCCTCGTCGAACAGACTCTCACAGACACCTCCTCCAAGGTAAAATTCAGAGGAGGACTGTCTCGGAAATTCAAGATCACAACTGGTGTGAGACAAGGATATGGCCTATCGACTTTTCTCTTTAGTCTAATATGGTGCTGGGCAAAGTCATAAAGACTGAAAACTTACACTGAACAATCTCGGAATCAAAACGGTTATCGTTGGAGCCGGAACACGGAAGATCGAGGTCAGGAGCCTGGCTTACGGAGATGACATTGCGATCCTAACCAACAACTCTAAGGATGTTGCAGTGCTGTTCAATCCCTACACGAAACAGTGGCGAAGAAAGGGCTACAAGTACTTCGAGAAAGATTGAGAAAGTCAAATAATGCCGGTATCATGATGAATCGGTTCACCCCAATGGTAGAACGGAACCTCCATCTTAGACAGACGTGCCAAACTCAACGCAGCATACCAACTGTCCACATCTGACCACTCAATAAAAAGATGGCATGTCATCAACATCCGGGCTCAGCTAATGATGAATCCATCCGAAGTCCGCAGAGCTTTCTCTAAGATAACGAAAAGAGGGAAAAGCTATCACCACAGAGCAGAATACGCCATACTTAAGTACTTTCAGTTAGATGCATGTAAAAATGGAAACATACGAGGGCGTACTATATTGTCTTACACTTTATTTTTGTCTACCCAAATGAAGTACATTACACATTAGTTGTTAAGTCCACCTTCTCAACACAATCTCCTTGTATCTGTATGCACTTTTGCCATCGATGTGTCAGTCTCTCCAGACCTTCCAGAAACCATTCCTTCGGAGTGCTGCGTACACATGCCTTGACAGCTGTGTCCAGTTCTGCAAAATCCGCAAAACGGCGACCACGCAGAGGTTTCTTCATGTTCCCGAACAGGTGATAATCACTTGGTGCCAAGTCGCGAGAGTGTGGTGGGTGTGGCAGCACCGTGAATCCTATTTGATCAATCGCAGCGGCGGCTAGTGTGGGCATTGTCATATTGCAGAAGCACACCTTTAGCCCATTTTCCTGGCCGCTTAGTTTGAATGGCACGATGTAAGGCCTTAAGGGCTGCCATATATGCTGCATTGTTAATCCTGGCCCCAAATTCCAGCCAGTCAATGAAGATTATGCCCTTTTTGTCACAGAACACTATCTCCTTTCGCTTGTCAACTGATGGCACTGTTCAACATTTCTTTGGCGGTGGACTGCCCCTATGCTTCCATTGCATCGATTGTTATTTCGTTTGTGTCTCATTGTAATGGAGCCACGTTCCATCACCAGTCACAAGTCTAGTCTTTAAGTCGGCTGGATCTTGATCATAACGTTGCCAAATTTCTCTGCACACGTCCACACGCCTCTGCTTCTTGTCTGCAGGCAAGAGTTTAGGCACCCACGTGGATGACACCTTCCCTAACTGCAAGTGGCCGTGCACGATACGCTGCAGGGTGTTTCGGCTAATTCCCGTGACTGCCTCCTTCCATAAATGTGATGCATTTGTTTCCTTGGATGGCCTGTTCGACCCAGGCAATGTAGGCTGGTGTTGACACTGTCACATTCCTTTCAGAACAGGTTCCCTTGTCCACTGATGTGCGCTTTGGTTTCCAACCTTCCACCCAGTTGTAAACTGTTCTCCGTGACGGCGCATGTTCTCCATCGACTGCCACCAAGCGCCGATAAATTTCCGCATTGGTCACGCCTTCTTTCCATAGGAACCAAGTCGTATAGCGCTGTCCCTGATGGTTGCTTTCCATGTTGTCTGCTCCTACGCTGACTTTTGTTATGAAATGGTTATGACGAGTGCATTCGTTGTCTCCTGTGCGTGTGCTGCTACCAAACGGTGGAACAAGACACTAGTTACGCGTCACCACCTTCAAATGTGAAATGTGAACCATACCCGGACGTACAAAAAATAAAGTGTAAAACAATATAGTACGCCCCTCGCATGTACGAGTAAAGCTGTCGAGAAAAACGAAAGGTACCGGGCCGAGATCTCTCGAAGGTTGAGAAGTGCTGTCTACCGGGAATGTTACCACACCTGTCCGGAGAGTGAGATTTGAATCCCGAAGATTGTCACCGTCGAGGAAATCCTGTTACTGAAAATTGCATAAACCATCAATATAACGATGATGAATTATTTGTCGTCATCGGAGGTAGACGCATACTGTACCAGCGGTTTCTTTTCCACCTCGGAATAAGATCATCTGTCGTAGAAAGAAGAACCGAAGAAGCGAACAGTACGTTCATCACAACATCCAATAAACACAAACAAATGCATTCGGGACGGCAGTTTGAAACTTTTACCACGATAATATATCTGCAAGTGAAATTTTCTTGGCTTCCTCATAGGAGTACGCCATAAATAGTGTTCTTGCGGCCATTATTGCACACTAATAGGTATGATACCGCTATTCAATTTCTGGTAAATGTGAGTTTGTTCGTTACATTGTAAAATCTAATGCGGTCACGCCATCAGTATCATTCGTCAGAAATCAAATGAATGACAAATAATATGTACTTTAAAGCTCGTAAAGTATAACATTGAGTTGAATTTCCACGTGCAGCCGTCGTGGCGCCATGAGTCGCGTGTACATGCCGCCCACCCGCACCCCACAGCACGCAATCAACAGGACTGTGAGTACTGAAGATCAGCTAATACGGTGTTTTAGGGTCATCACCAAGTGTAGGCTTATTCGTGCGGCCGAGGAAGAGAAATATTATTAGAGTAGAACACAACGTTGGTGGTGGTGGCGATTAATGATTTACGAAGAATGTTGATAATAATAATAATAATAATAATAATAATAATAATAATAATAATAATAATAATAATAATTCAGAGAAGCCAATATGCTGGAATTTTGTCCCACAGATATTCCTTCACGTATTGGTAAATCTATCGACATAAGGGTGGCGTAATTGTGCTCCTTCAAGTACGACCGAAATAAGCTGGAATCGAACCAGTAATCTTTGGTTCAGAAAGCCAGCGCTTAACCGTCTGTGGTAATCAGCCTAGAAAACTAGGATTCTTTTACATGCCTATATGAACGACATGTGGATTCTGATTCCTACAAAAATACTTCAACCTCAGCTGTTATCTTGGATCCAACGCTAAGCACTCATCCACCGGTGCTGCCCATTTAAAGTCACGTCCTATACAAGGTATTATACTTGTCAGTTTAATAACTCAAAGGACATGGGTATACTTTCAATAAAATGAAAGATTAATATAAAATACAGTCATTATATTCCACCAAGGATGAACAATCACTATAATTAACAGTGTTATTTTGCTTCACGTCTCATTTTTACAGTTTTCGGACACAATCGCTATCATTCGTAAGAAATCAATACTGAGCTCTTTTTTCTTTTCTTTTTTTTTTTTTTTTTTTTTGCTATTCGCTTTACGTCGCACCGACACAGATAATTCTTATGGCGATGATCGTATAGGCAAGGCCCAGGAATGGGAAGGAATCGACCGTGTACTTGATTACGGTACAGGCCCAGCATTTGCCTGGTGTGAAAATGGCAAACCACGGAAAACCATCTTCAGGGCTGCCGACAGTGGGGTTCGAACCCTCTATCCCCGGATACAAGCTCACAGCTGCGCGCCCCTAAACGCACGGCCAACTCGCCCGGTATAGGCCTATTGAACTCCTGGAGATAGGTTTGTTTTAATTAGAAATGCTGATAGAAAGAACAAGTCGTGAATCAGTAATCTAAGACTAATTGGCCGAGCGATTAGCGGAAGGATTTTGTCGAGTTGATTAGCATCGGACTTCAGTTTCGTTCGTATTCCTCAGTTGAATGTTATTTACAAATCACTTTTGGAATCGGGTTGCAAATAAGTAAAGAATATGCATAACTCTTATTGGATAAAGGATGATATAATAATAGTTGCGGGTTCGTGTATTAAGTGGGGAGGCATTCCATTATGGGTCGAAAATACATTTTATTCATTACTTTCCTTTAATCTGGTGGGAAAAGTAATTATCTCCACTACATAAAAAGATACGACAGTAAATATCTATGTAGTATGTCACTTGCTACATCCCAATTCGTCATATGTTTATCGCTTATTTTCTATAAGTTTCATTCTTACACACCATAATACAAAAAATATAGAGGTTATATACGAGAAATATTTGATGGCTGTGTATTGTTCTGTACACGAACGCAGTATAAAGGATATAATGGGTTCGAACCCCACTGTCGGCAGCTCTGAAGGTGATTTTCCGTGGTTTTCCATTTTCACACCAGGCAAATGCGGGGGTTGTACCTTAATTAAGGCCATGGCCGCTTCCTTCCCACTCCAAGCCCTTTCCTCTCCCATCGTCGCCATAAGACCTATCTGTGTCGGTCCGACGTAAAGCAACTTGTAAAGCAATTTGTAAATTTACACGAACAACATGATCTACGATCTCATTTTTTTTTTACACAATTTAACTTCTAAAATAATTGTAGTGAAAAAATAAAAATAAAACGATTGATATGAAAAGTAATGATTAAGAAAGAGTCTTCTGGAGGAATATCCTAAGCATTCTGGAGAATTTTAGATATAATTTTTTTAATCATTTCAACAAAAGAACTATATAAATATTGAGTGACTGTAGTGAAATTTAAAATTAAATACTGTGCAAATGTGATAAAATAACCGAGCGCCGTGCGTGTTAAAAGTGCAACGGCTATGGAGACGAGCTCTGCTTTCGGGGCGCCGTCGGCTGTGCCGAGAATGGTTTTCTCTGGTTTCCAATTTTCACTTCCAGGCAAATTCCGGGACAGTTCCAATTCAAAGGCCAGAGCCGATTCCTTCTAGTGACGGGATAATCGAATACTTTTAATAATCGAATAACATCCATCCGTTTATTTAAATAATCGAATAAATAATCGAATAAAATGATCGAACGAGTTTCTAATATCGTTCAGTTGTAATGATGACAAATTCGAATACTTTTAATATTCGAACAACCTCCGATTATTTATATAATCGAATAAATAATCGAATGAAATGATCGAACGAGTTTCAAATATCCTTCAATTTAATGATGACATAATCGAATACTTTTAATATTCGAATAACCTCCATTCGATTATTTAAACAATCGGATAAAATAGTTAAATGAGTTTCAAATACCATTCAGTTGTATCGCATAGATTAATCGGATACGTCACGAATAAATTTTTCGTTTTAAGTGTGTCGGATGGATAATCGATTGAAATAAGCGAAGAGATGATTCTTGCGAAAAACAGAAATACGCTTTTTTTTCGAAACGTATCTCCAAATGTTGAAAGTAAATTAGTGTATAAACTGTATTAATAACAACTTTAAAATAATTTTCCACACAATCGAACTAAGCCCCAGTATTACCAACTGACAATCAGGCAATATACCGGTACGTACTTTAATTTTATGCCACCCGCGTCCATCGATAAATGGTTAGCATGCTGGCCTTTGGTCCAAGGTGTCCCGGGTTCCATTCCCGGTGGGGCCGGGAATTAAAACTTTCAATACTTCATTCCTCTGGCTGTGGGACTAGGTGTTTGTGCCGTATTCAGCCTTATACTTCGTCTTAGGTAAGGCCCCATTTTCAAATTTTGAAAATAAGTTTAAGAAGTAGTGCGTTTCAATAGTTTCCGTAAGTTTCTGTTTGCTATTTCGCTTTACGTCGCACCGACACAGATAGGTCTTATGGTGACGATGGGAGAGGAAAGGGACAGGAATGGGGAGGAAGCGGGCGTGGCCTTAATTAAGGTAGTCTACATCCCATGCATTTGCCTGGTGTGGAAATGGGAAACCATGGAAAACCACCTTCAGGTCTGCCGACAGTGGGATTCGAACCCACAATCTCCCGGATGCAAGCTCACAGCTGCGCGCTTCTAACCGCACGGCCAACTCGCCCGATCGTAAGTTTCTATTGTATGTGTGCGTTTAAATTTCGTTACTTTTATAGCAAATATTTGCCGTATTCATTGATTTTTATAACTATACGCGTTAATATTTCGACCATAAACATGCTGTAAGTTTCATTTCGCTGGAGGTTTTATGAAGTTTCCAGTGCATGTATAGTTCCAAAGCTCCCCCATGAATGTTATTGTGAGTTACGGTGTACGTGAAGGTAACGTTCTGATACTGAGGGTATTTGTACAGTGGCATTTATATTTAGTTCCTTTTTTTCTGTTATACAACAAATGTACATTAAATGTATATTTTTCGGTTGCAATATTGGTTCCCTAGTTTTGGTATGGTTGAATGAAATTCTAGTTTACTTTTGTTTATATTTACAAGTTCTTCAAGTGTATTTTTTATGTCTTATGATTATATTTACAGAAGTGTGTGCCTTGTTTTATTGTTTTGGATAGGCATGCATTGGTAGCTCTTCAGTCATTTTTATTTTCTCATTAATACCATATACTATTTTCATACAGAAGTGTTTGGACCCAGATACAGGTAGTTTTACAATGTGTGTAACGCTTCATGAAGTTTTTACAAGTTGCTTTACGTTGCACCGACACAGATAGGTCTTATGGCGACGATGGGATAGGTAAGGGCTAGGAGTTGGAAGGAAGCGTCCGTGGTCTTAATTAAGGTACAGCCCCAGCATTTGCCTGGTGTGAAAATGGGAAACCACGGAAAACCATTTTCAGAGCTGCCGACAGTGGGGTTCGAACCCACTATCTCCCGAATACTGGATACTGGCCGCACTTAAGCGATTGCAGCTATCGAGCTCGGTTTCATGAAGTTTAAGGTGCATTTGTAAATATAAGTTTATAGAGTTCATACAATAATAATAATACCGAGATGGAATTGGCTTTTAAACTGAGTCAGGATACTTTCAAAGCTTCACTTTCGAGGCAAAACTGAGACACTACAGCACAATAGTTACACCAGCATGTCTCTATGCAGCGGAGACACTTTCTAGGATAGAAGACCCCTCAGGAAGATCTTAGGAGCAAAGAAAGTCGCTGGAGTATATAACTTTCATCTGAGGTCCAACAAAGAAGTGTATGAGAGGATTGAAAATATAACCACCAATATGAGGAAGAGGAAGAGACTGACATTTTATGGAGCCCAGACAGACTGGCATATACATTAATTATTCTTCAAGAAAAATGGAAAACTGATCGCCGCTGGTTGAACGAAGTGCATAATGATCTCAACGAAGGAGGTATCACGCCCACAGAAATTCAAAATAGAAATATCTTCAGACAGAAAGTTGCGGAACTGAGGGATAATCCAGAGAAACGACCTGCAAAACAACGGAACATCTCGGTGGAAGAATGGCAAAGGAGGAGCCAAAGGTTAAAGAACCTTTGGAGAGAATGTAAAGAGAAGGGTATTACCTTTAAGAAGAAACGTGGCATGTAGCTGGTGTATTGGTAGAAAGAAAGGAAGAAAGAGAGAGAGAAAGAAAGAAAGAAAGAAAGAAAGAAAGAAAGAAAGAAAGAAAGAAAGAAAGAAAGAAAGAAAGAAACAAACAAACAAACAAACAAACAAACAAAGAAACAAACAAAGAAAGAAAAACAATACCGAGCGGGTTGGCAGTGCGGTTAGGGAGCCGTAACTGTGGGCTTGTATTCGGGAGATGGTGGTATCGAATTCCACTGTCGACAGCCCTGAAGATGACTTTCCGTGGTTTCCCATTTTTACATCAGGCAAATGCTGTGGCTGTACCTTAATTAAGGCCACGCCCGCTATCTTCCCAATCCTATCACTTCCCCATCCTTGATTCGCCAGAAACCTTCGATGGGCTAGTGCGACATTAAACTACTAGCAAAATGTAATAATAATAATAATAATAATAATAATAATAATAATAATAATAATAATAATAATAATAATAATAATAATAATAATAATAATAATAATAATAATAATCAACTGGAGCTCTTGTGGACCGCGTCCCCTGTTTTTTACATTTGGTCCGCCATACAAAAACGTTTCTGTGTCCCTGTTACACAGTGAAAAATTGACACCCCATCTTCTCGTCTGGCAACTCCATTGTAGAATTGTTTACGTAGTTCTACGTCCCATTAACTACCTTTTCAGTTTTCAAGGCTGCCGATGTGCCAGATTTTTTCATGCATGTCAATGAATATGCAAATACAAGGCTGACGTATTCGAGCACCTTCAAATACCCTCGGAATAAGTTGGGATCGAATTCGATCGAAACAGCGATCTACAGTCAGAGCGACTCGTAGAATAGAATACAGAATTGGTGAGCTGCATAAAATGCGGTATAGGTCACTACTATAGAGAAATTGTCTTATCTTCAGCAAGAATCTCGAGAAGAGATACCAAGTGTGTGAAATGACCGCGGTACCCATCATAATTACAAGGCGAGAGATTGTTGAAAGGAAACATACCTTAGCATACAGGTGCAGAGGAACACAAACGGTGTAATTTGTAGGTTTTATTACGAGGAAAATGAATGTGCTATCCTTTTTTGCAGCGTTAAACACAGCTCTTACTCTATCATCACGGTGCTATTTCCTGATAATTTACACAACTACTTTGCGGTCAGTGTGGGTCTCACTAAGCCGTCGACAGTAAAAAATATAAAAATGAAAACACAAAAAGTGATCTGTGAGACCTTAACAGGTAGAGAGAAGAGCTACGTTTCACTGAAAAGTTCTGAGAGTAAACCACAAGAAGTCGATTATTGCGTGGAATGTTAAGTTGGTATACCGATCACAGATACAGCGTATCTCTTTTCTCACAGCACTGCGCATTAGAAAATAACTCTTGACGGCTTTGGGACGTTATCTGCCCACTGTCTGTCATTCACAGGCCATTAGTTCTCAAACATTACAGTACAATGTATAAGTTAGAAATTTGGCATGACTACATCCTAATTCATCCTTCATAGAGTCACGCAGTTACATTTAAAGTGACACGCGAGATAATTTTGCAAGATGAAACAGTAAGATAGCGCAGTCTCCACAAGTTATTAGAACAGATTTGAATTCAGGCGAGCAATTGTCAGATTTTTCAAAACCTTCTCATCAAACAAGCGACAGTATGTTCAGTATCCGGAATTCCCCAAGGCTCGAACCTGGGACCAATCATAATCCTGATCTTGATGAATGATCTACCTAAAGGTCTATGAGCTAACATGCAATGATCTCCCTAAATGTATAAACAATTCTAAATTACTTATGTTCGCTGATGGCTTTAAAATATTCTGACCAATTACTTCAAATTATGACTGCTTGCTTCTACAAAGAACTTGATGGCATTGTGCAGAGGAGCCTTATAAATAAATTTACGTATCGAAATGTGTATCAGTGTCTTTCACTAGGACAAAGACTCAAATCATTTTCTCTTACCACGCTAAGGGAAGTAAATGAAGTGAACGACCTGGGGGTGATGCTTGACGGGAGTCTTACTTTCACTTTGCACTTAAGCAACATAACAGCTAAGGGATACCGAGTACCGGTACCAGGATTTATCATCGGAAGCGCGAAACTATTCACCAAGGCGAAGTCGATCATGGCACTCTACAAGACACATGTAAGAGCAAAACCAGAGTGTGCGAATGTACTCTGCAGCCCGAGGTGTGAAAAATGTACCAGGCTAATTGAAGTGTTCCAGAGATGCTTCGTAAAATGTTTAGACTATAAAATAAGCGGTGTTTATCGTATTATGGTGTCATATGAGCAGCTCTTACAGAATATAAAAATAATTAGCCTGGAAGAGCGTAGAAATATGAGTGATGCCATTAAATTCCTCCACAAAAAATGTTAACAGTATCGTAGACAACCCCGCCTTTTTAGCCAGGATACACTTAAGCATACCTCGTATAAATTCAAGACTAAACACTACATTCACGTATGGGAAAGCACACACTATCTCACACAACAATTCACCACTTTAGTGGGTGTGTAATTGTTACAACAAAGCTGTCCTGAAGGAGCAAATACTAGACCTAACTGCCTATCGAACAATTCTTAAATATTTCACCACACTGACACAAGACTAACATGACTGTCAGAAGACACTCTTTATGACTGTACGTTACTTTAGTTTCATGAAATGAATATCCCCAGCCTGTTTCCAGTCACTCGACCGGGTCAGGAATGGAATGAATGAAGCCCCCATCTACCGGCGAGGATGAGAATTGTGCCGGCTACCGAAGCCTGTCGCACTCCTCCGGGGCAATGATTAAAAAATGATAGATGAAATGAAATGGCATTGGAGAGTGTGGCTGGAATGAATTATGACAGGGAAAAGCGGAGTACCCGGAGAAAAACCTGTCCCACTTCCGCTTTGTCCTGCACAAATCTCACATGGAGTGACCGTGATTTGAACCACGGAACCCAGCGGTGAGAGGCCGGCGCGCTGCTGCCTGAGCCACGAAGGCTTTTTTTAATTTAGTTTCATAATCGTAAAAATGTAAATACTGTAATTAGAACTCTTGGGGTCTTACTAATAAAAAGTCCTTATACCGTTGTTTAACTCTTGTTTAGTTATACAGTGAATAAACCCTGTATAAGCGTTTTACATTTTTCTTACTAATAAACGAGGTATACGCATTGTATTACTACACAGCACATATACACTCGTTCCAAGGAGTAGGAATCTCTTCCTGCAGTTCACTGACGTATTTCGCACGTTCACCATCTTTATGATCGCTTCTGCTGGTTATCTACGAGCAAAACTTTCCGGAAAGTCGCACAGTAGCACGGCATATCGAAAAGGCAGTGGCAACACTAAGTGAGACAGCTGGAAATTCGCTTATACTGATATCAACATTTCTTCAGCTTGCTTGTGTAATGAACGCCAAAAAAAGAAATGGAATGGCTTAAGAAAAGATCAATAGCTTCTAACTGGGATAGTACGGAAAACGTAAGCAATTGTAATTGAATCGGCGGGTTGAAAAGGGTACACATTCCAAAATCCTTACTTTTCAGGAGAAAGGAAAACCTGTTTTGTAGCTAAACGAAAGGCTAGATCAAAAAAGTTTCTATTAGGCATTTATACATCACATTTCTACGTATTCAACTACAAAGTATGGAAATCATATTACGTACGGTTTTCAAGTTATACCATTTTTTATGTCAAGGAATATGTCCCTTTTTATACTCAAATTTGAGAAAGATCTAAGATCTTTGTAGAGGCAGATAATGTATAATAAACTCGCAATTTAAAGTCTATTAAGCAGTAACACCTTAATACACAAACATACGCCCAACCACAATTTCTTTTATAGTTATTCATTATCATTCCGTGAGACAGTTGGAAATTGACTTATATTGATATCAACATTTCTTCAGCTTGCTTGTGTAATGGACGCTAAAAAAGAAATGGAAAAGCTTAAGAAAATATCAAAAGCTCCTAACTGGGGTAGTTCGGAAAACGTGAGCAATTGTAATTGAATCGGCGAGTTGAAAAGGGTACACATTCCAAAATCCTTACTTTTCAGGAGAAAGGAAAACCTGTTTTGTAGCTAAACGAAAGGTTAGATCAAAAAAGTTTCTATTAGGCATTTATACATCACATTTCTACGTATTCAACTACAAAGTATGGAAATCATATTACGTATGGTTTTCAAGTTATGCCACCTTTTATCTCGAGGAATATGTCCCATTGTATACGGTAGGTACCTACTCAATTAAGAAAGATCTTTGTAGGGGCAGATAGTGTATAATAAACTCTCAATATCAAAGGTCTATTAAGCTGTAACACATTTTTACACAAAAATACGCCCAACCATCATTTCTTTTATAGTTATTCATTGTCATTCCGTCTCTTTAAAGTGTTTTACTTGACGAAGATGTCTAGCTTCCATAACCTCTGAATGGTGTACGGTATCGTATGTCTTCTATGTTTAAAATATCGTGAAGATCATCAACGTTATCGTAATTCTTTCAACGTGTGTTCAATGTTAAATGGATAAGTCGAATATTTTACAACGATTATATTACTGTCGACAATAAATACCACGAAAATAAACTGCTCACTCGTTTCTTTTTTTCCGCTACACGCTGCTATACTACGCTTATACAAGGGTCCTGGACTGTATAAGCAATCCATTGAATAACTATAACAGATGTATACATAGGAGGCTTATACACGGTTTATTAGTAACGAATTTCGCGTAAACGGTGTATAAACCTTGTATAAAAGTTATACACCGTTTATTAGTAAGACGGTTGTAATATAGCCTACGTATATTAGAAATAGTTTTAGGTTAGGTTATAATTAAATAACATGATGCTAAAAGTAACTAGTGTGGGTTTACTATAATTTGAGTGTTTTCGCACAGTTCTAAACCACAGAGAAAAATAAATATATTTTCTTTAAATATTAGATGACTATGAACGAATGCTTTCCTTGAGCGGGCTGCTGGAAGTCCCCTCGTGCAAGCCAAGGAATACAGATGAGGGTGTTGTCATGTTGACCCTGTTATAATCCAGTATCTCAAAGCCATGTGGTTGGGCAGCAGTCATTTTGGCCGGTCAAGGTCCCTAATAGGCGGTTGTGCTACGTGTTTGTTTTATTGTTGTTGACATTAGGAATGGTTAGAAGCCAAAAGCCCCTGAAACTTCAACCTAAATCTTCCCTGTTGTTCATTTCAAGTAAATGCCGGGGAAAATGTAGTCATCAGTCCATGTTCATTTGAATAAGCGATGTCCGATTCTCTGCATTACAGGTGTATGCACATCTGTGAGCTGCTACAATAAAATTTCGCGTACACATTGAAAAAGGAACCCAATAGTAGAAGCACTGTAATATTCCGGTAATTTCTTAATCAAATGAGGAAATGAATGGGAATATACCGCCACAAGTACTACAGTTATATCCTCAAACTTCTGACCATTACAGATAAGTAAGATGATATCTATGTCAAAAGGAACAGCTCACAAAATACTTATACTCGTACTTTCAATTCGCCGCTACCTTCAAGTAGTAAGAACAAAACGCGAATTTCCTAACTAAAGTATGAATACTCTGTCACCATGTAACAGCATTACAATACCACAACTAGCTTTGGAGATTCGTTTCTCATGTGTAGAATATCGCTAAGGTAGGGTACTTGACAACTTCAAAACGCGAATCTAACTCCTTCACTGCCTTGAGGGCGGGAGGAACTTTACGTTAGAACTCAAGAACGGTTTGATAGATATGAGAGTTATACAAAGGTCTGTCCTACAAATGACAACGAGGAAACTAATCATAATAAACATGCTCATAGGAACGGTACGTGTTCGAGTCCCGATGATGTCCAATACATTAACTTCAATTTCATTAAAAAAACGGGAATTAAATTTGACATTATAGGAAGCTCCTTTGTAGGTCAACAAATCGAAAACCTCTTACCCCAATAAGAAAACACTACATGTACTGTACTACACTGTACTGCACTGTACAGCCACGATATATGAATAATATTCGGGTCATTTTAAGAGTAGGATGTACAGAACTACATACAGAATATACTTTCTTGGCAGTTTAAATCTCTTTAAAAATATATTTGAATATTCTTACATCTGTTGTAAAAACATCAATACTGAATTTAAAACATGATTTACACCTATTACCAAAGGTGAAGAGGTTCCCGAGACGTAGGATCTTACCATGCCACTTACTTAGTCTACATCTTAAAGACGCAGCAAAATTACAGTAATTAATATTCTTCACCTTATTTTTTAGTTTCTCTTGGCATGAAAAGTTAGCTCATTTATCTCGGACTTCATGTAAAACTATTGACTATATATCAAACTCTCGTGGAAACAAAGCGAAGTATTATAAAAGTGTAAGATCCCAATTAGATTACATCTGTTAACATCAGTAACGCAATAATAGGTTAACGTTTGATGAAGTATTAGGGTTTAATATTACATTTTCCTGAATCATAAATGCCAAAATATTCTAATTGTTCGTAAAAGTATTCAATTATAGGTCCTTTTAAAAATAATAATGAGGAAACTAATCAGAATAAACATTATTATAGACATAAAACACGTGTCTGACTCCTTGGTTGAATGATCAGCGTTGAGGTTTCGGTTCAGAGGGTCCCGGGTTCGATTCAGGGCGGGGCCGTGGATTTTAATCGTGTCTGATTAATTATTCTGGCTCGGGGAATGAATGTCTGTGTTTGACCCAACACTCCCCTCTTCATATTCAGACAACACACCACATTACCAACCGCCACAGAAACACGCGATAGTGGATACATCCCCGCAGACATGGTGCCGACAGGAAGGGCATTCGGCCGTAAAACAGGGCAAATCCACATATGTGTGACACCACATTCGCGGGAAAAAGCGGTAGAAGAAGAAGACAGACAAAAAACACGTAGCACATCCGTACATGAAAGCAAGAAAAAAGTAATTTATATTTCAGAATACATTTCGTTAAGACTGAAGGGAAGGTACAAGAACTACTAAACAAACCATTAAATGATAGAAAAGGTTTTATTTATAACCCATCTCCGAGCCGCAGCATTCGTTGCGGTTCTTGCTGTGTTGGCTTTGAGGCTCCTATTTAGCACACCACCGGAGTACTCGTAGAACCACTGGAGATATTATACATATATATTAAATTCTCGATGATGGTATGCGTGAAAATTTCCCTGATCATATTCATAACAAGCTACTACTACAGTAATATTTTCCTAATCGTCGTCTTTGAACTTCCTCCATTTCCCTGCTTTCCAAGTGAGTTACTTGATATTTTACTTTGCGGTTTAATATCTACCAGCAGAAATAATTGTTCAAGAACAAGCCACTCCGTAAATTATTAAGAGCATGCGCGCAATGCCTTATACAAACAATATTTAGTTTTAAAGATCAAGAGTTATCTACAAACATATTTTTGACAACTGGCTAATTTAAAATCAATTTGTGAAGATGGTGTTTTATGCAGGCCTAAGTCTTCTAAAGACGTCCTATCCGAAGTAGAAAAAGCGCACTCGGATCATCCATGGGTTCGAATCCCCGTCAAGCAGACGAAAAATTTGGAAACGAGATTTCCACATCTGGAGAACCAAACGGCGGCGGGTGCCCACAATCTATACAAGTCTACAGGCACTGGAAAAAGACTGTAGGGAATGGAGCTAAGTACTCTATTTCACTTATTGTCGTGGTTACGAATGGTAGAAATCTTTACCTTCAAGGGCCTTCATGGTCTGTACAGAAATCCTTATTATTTTTTTGCACGTTATTTTACGTCACATCGACACAGATAGGTTTTATGGCTACGATGGGACAGGAAATTGCTGTATAGCCCCAGCATTTGCCTGGTGTGAAAATGGGGAAACCACGTATAAGCAACTTCAGTGCTACCGACAGTAGAGTTCGAACCCACTATCTCGCGAATACTGGATACTGCACTTAAGCGACTGCAGCTATCGAGCTCGGAAAATCCTTATCTTGTCCCTTATTTCACCTCTTCTCTATATTCTTGCTATCTTACACTAGGCCAGCAATCCGGGTTCCTAAATTCTTGATTTGCTTGCTGTTTTCATTGTTGGCAACCCGTACATTCGGAAAGCTGATGCTAATTATTTCTAATAAAAATTTATCTCTGTTTTCCCATAATAATAACATTCGATACCATTTGAACGCTAATTTAGCTTTTAGGGCTAGTCTTCCGTTCAGATGAATGGAAACGGCCATATATTACATTTATGAATGAAGATATCCTATGATTATGGAAATCAATCGTCGAAGTCAGAATAAAGATGTATGTATGATTGCATGTATGTAGGGTTATTCAGCCCGAAAGCTGGTTTGATCCTCTACAGCTCCGCCAACAGCCTAGGCGTCACTTAAGAGGCTTACTAGGGAAATGAGTGCGGTAGTTTCCCGTTGCTTTCCTCGCCGAGCCAGAAGTTGCTATTGCATACCAGTCTACCAAGTCAACTAACATGCATGCACCAATCGACCTTATGAGCGATATTCATGACAGGGATTGGCTGCATAAGGAATGGTATTATTATCATCGCTCATACCTCGGTCACTTTCATATTTTCAAAGACAAGGATGAAAATGAAACAGGTCAATAAAAGTAACAAGTTTATTCTAGCCCATACCAGAAGACATAGCGCACTTTGAACACTACATCTCACCAGCACAGGCATATAAAATTCCAACTAAATTCAAAGACGAAAATTTATATACCACCTTTATCCTTTAAAACTTGATAGAGCAAGATGATAAATCTGTGCATATCACATAAAAACGTTGTGAAGAGTCGAACCCTATAGTACACTTAGCGATGAAAATATGTCACTTTGTGTGAGCACACAGTTTATTTTCTTTTCAGGAGGTTGGACAAAAGCACAAAATACTCTGATCACTGAACGTGACAAACACGAATCACTCGATGCCTGTCCTTATTTCTTAATGTCCACAGTGCTACAGGTTTGTGTTTACTCCACGCGATGGAACTGTACAGATGATTTACCTGTTGACGGAAGGCGCCTATTAGCCTAGGACTTCTCGACTCAACAACGTGAGAACAGCCACTCTCCGGTGACAGCTCAACTTAAAAGTCGATACATCATCCTCTCGGTTACAAGACACAGCACGCCAGGAAAGCGAGATTAGTGGGGAATGATTATCCTTAGCACTGTTAGCATACACAGTCAACACTGGAAAATAGAACCGCAATTTATCACCGCGCCGCTACAACTAACTCTGTTCCTGTGAGCTTTCCTCTCCCAGAAACCGCTCAGAACATGAAAAGAAACCAAACTTCTTGGCAGCGAATGTAGCTTGAATATTCATCGAATAGAGGTTATTCGTGATGATAGAACAGGGTGTCACGTGAACAGCGCAACGGATCCTACTATTGTTAATGACGGGTTCCTCAACTGCCCTCACAAAGCAGAATGGAGCTTGTCCTAAACACTCACTTTTGTTAATAAGAACCTGAAAACATTCGATCGGCGTGCCAATTTTCGACTCTATAAATAGATCAGTGTTCTGGCCATTGCGAACAGTTAATTTCTTTGGCTCGGAGACTGGGTATTTGTGTTTTCACCTGATACCCGCAAGAAAATTCCGATACTGCGACGTCTGGTAAGGTCGTTTCCAGTTTAAACTGATATTAATTAAATGACATTATTACCGTATTCTTATTGTTGTTGTTATTATTATTACCGAGCGAGGTGGCCATGTGGTTAGCGTCGTGTAGCTGCGAAATTGAATTTGAGATATGGTGGGTTCGAATCCGACTGTCAGTAGACCTAAAGCAGGTTTTCCGTAGTTTCCCATTTTCACACCCGGCAAATGCTGGGACTTAAGCTTAATTTAAGGCTACGGCTGCTACCTTCAGAATCATATCGCTTTCCACCATTATTATTATTTTTATTGTTATTATTATTGTACCGGGCGGTACACCTCCACGCCGCTAAGTTAAAATTTGCGCCAGTTGAAACTCCTCTGCTGGAGGAAGTCCGAACTTTATCGACGGTATTAATTTTCAAGTTTCTCAGAAGATGTCACTACTTGGAAATTTTGGAGTTTTTGAACTGTGTCACTTTTGATGTATTTTTGTTTTACCGGTAGTAAGAAGTGTGAACTTTCTCTTCTAGAGGACACTACTGAAAAACTACTATGGTGCACCCTAGTGCGATGTGAAAGAATTATTTTTTGGAGAAATTTTTATTTCAAAAGTTTGTTTCTTGTAAAAAAAATTTTTGTTATTGTTTAAGTTGGCTGTATACCCCTCTCTTTCCCCTTGTTTTGTATTTTTTTTTTTTTTTTTTTTGCTAGGGGCTTTACGTCGCACCGACACAGATAGGTCTTATGGCGACGATGGGATAGGAAAGGCCTAGGAGTTGGAAGGAAGCGGCCGTGGCCTTAATTAAGGTACAGCCCCAGCATTTGCCTGGTGTGAAAATGGGAAACCACGGAAAACCATCTTCAGGGCTGCCGATAGTGGGATTCGAACCTACTATCTCCCGGATGCAAGCTCACAGCCGCGCGCCTCTACGCGCACGGCCAACTCGCCCGGTTGTTTTGTATTTAGCCAATCCCGAATTTCTTTAATTAATTTCTGACCAATCTGATGTATCTTCCCCCAACTTGAATATGCTGCTTATCCCTAACCAATAAAGTGATTGTGGGCGGGTGTTTTCTTCCCTGAAACGCCTCGAACTTTCCGCGAGAGTATATAAACTGCTGATTTTTGGGTCTCTGCGCCACTTCTGTACCATCTTTCAGTGTGTAAAGTACATAGCAGGGGGCGGGAAGCGCCTCTTTCTTCGGCAGCGGTCAACAACAAGGTAATGGCCGATTAATAACTTCTTTCTTTGCTAGCTCAGCAGTTTAACTCTCGGGGCGGGTCCGAAGTTCTTCCATAATGTAATCTTCCTTCAAATGTAAAGACCCTTGGTATCTATTCTATCTTTAAACTGCATATCGGGATAGAGAGTGCTTAACCCTCTCGAGCTACCACTCATATTGTTTTGAGGTGAACTTATTTTTTCTCAACCTATTCTTCTTTAACGTAATGTAAATTGTTTCTTTCTTAAGTCACCTCTTTAGTATGGGATTAGCCCTTGTATTAACGGCCTAGTGCCAAGTAGGTTTTAAACAAAGTGTATTAGGAGCGCAAGTTCGCCTCCTCTCATATTGTTATTTTTAGAGGTCATGTAATTAATCTTTTTCTCACTTAATAGACCTCAGTAGGTTGGGTATTTTACCCCTGTGTCTATGTCCTGGGAGGACAACTTGAAGGTGGAGTTTGGTGTGGCCTTTGAGAGGCTTAAAGTTTGAGAGCGAGTGGCTCTTTCTTGAAAATTGAGTGTTGTATGCCTCGAGGAGGCTTTTCTGTGTAATTTGGAGCAAGTGCTCCTGAGCATGAATGGGGTTTTCTGCCCCTCTGTTAAAACTTATTTAGGAGTAAGGTTGGGCTGATTGCCCAAGAATTGTGAAGCCGGGGCGCGAAGCCCAAATCCGGTAAATATTGTAACTACATTTTGTTGACTTGCTACTCTGTACCTGCCATGCTTGTTATTTCTTTATTTTGAAAAGAAAATATAACCTTGTTAATTTTACATGAACTCTAATTTCGTAGCTTGAGACCCGTTCACACCCGCACCTTCTTTCACCTCTAACTACCGCAAAAACACGGTAACAATTATTATTATTATTATTATTATTATTATTATTATTATTATTATTATTATTGTTATTATTATTATTATTTCCGATGCTAAGGACCACGTGCCAATTTCAATTCAATTCTTCATACTTTGTTGTTTTCTCTTGCCTTCCTTCCAATATTCTTTCATGCTTTCACTATGTTGTTTCTTTCTGTCCTCGGACCACTTCGCACCAGGTTTCTTGTTCAATCTTCCTTGGGATCCTTCCATATTTACTACCCTATTTCTTCTTCTTCTCATTATTATTATTATTATTATTATTATTATTATTATTATTATTATTATTTCGAGAATAACATATAAAGCCAGTCAAGATTTCTGATAACATTTTATTCGGTGGCTAATATAAACAAATGATGCACTTTTAAGGCAGATACTCCGGGCGGTGTTTCCGTGTATGACAATTTGCGTAGACCTATTATTTTTGGTGGAGGAAAGTGTGGTGTATGAATTGCAGGAATGCTGGGAAAAGTAGAAACACCCAGTCCTGAAACAAAGGGAATTAACTGTTTACGATAAAAATCCGTATCGGGATCCAACTTCGCAGAATTCTCTCACTTACACCTTCTCAAATAGTATTGACTTCAATAGGGAGTCTCAATTACTATCGAATCCACAGTCTGGGAAGAGAAGATCTACGACTAACAGTCATTATCACTGAGGTCGGCTATAGAAAAATAAAATCTACAGTACCGGTAGTTATTTGACATCACTTTCTGTCATCCTGAGGCATCCTCAATGATTACTGCTGCTTTATGGGGCCAGACACTGACTGAGATCATCTTCTCTTTTTCCTAAATGCTCCTCGTTTCTGCCGAGATAGATCCACAAATCTTCGTAAAGGACCTCGGCTACTAACGTGATATGCCGGAAACCTAGCCAACACATTAGAGAGAATTTGGCAGAAGAGGGACATGCTCAAGGTTGGATTCTTCCGGCTCCTGGGGCGAGACCGTTGACCATCGTGTTAAAGTCTATCTGTTTCACCTTGGAAGTAGCTGTACGGAAAAATCACCACCACTCCAGCATGAGTATCGCTTGACACAGACGCGAAAGTACTCTCCTTAATGCTTGTCACAGTCCGCAAAATAGCTTCATATTTAATGATTCTTTTCGCCTTCAGTAACATAGGCATGGTAAATGTTCCAAACCGATTTTATTTTGTGTGTGTTGTGTGGTGGAAGTTTACATCTAAAAGTAGTATTTTCAAGCAAAGACAGAAAAACATATTAAACATATTAAATAAGTTTTCGAAGAGCTTAGTGAGTTATTCCATGTAATTGAAGGGGTTTAAACAATTTATGACTGAGCGCCAGGAACGTGAACCAGTAATGTGAACGAGGAGCATATCAGTGCATTAATATTAAACTAGCTGTAGTACCCGACGTTGTCCGGGTAGCTTTTGAATGTTTACCTTTAGTATTTGTATTACCAGTTAGTTAAGTGGGAAGTGGATGATTATTGCTTTATTTTTGAGATATTGATTTTACGACCTATTATGTAGTTTTAGAGTTATTCAGATGTATCTGATTTCAAGTTTTAGATTATTTAATTTTCGAATAAACACTAATCTCGGTCATTTTATACTATTTACTTTTAAGCCTTTCTCAGCTCCTGCCTCGATGGAGACTGAACATGGACTTAAACGGTATCCACAGCGTCACAGTTCGCATCAGCGACACATAAACAATGGATTTCGACATTAATATTGGTTATTTTCCTTATTTTTGCACGTCAGCCCCTCTCATTCCCCAACACCAGTGCGGGCTAGGTGTATCTGACCTCCACAGTAATGTTTTCTATATAGTAAGTCATGTGTATACCAAGTTTCATTGAGAGATATGCTAGAACATACACACATACATCCTTAAACTCTGTCCCTTTGAACGTTTTCAATTTTTAGCCAGTTCTCACCCGCCTGCCAATTAGGACTGAGCTTTATCTTAAACGGCATCCAGAGTGTCATGGTTCATCTCAGCGACCCCAAAAACTATGGATTAGACACAAATTTCGGTCGTTTTCGGTTTAATTTTTCATTTCGCCTCTACTTTAGAGGCTAAAAGTCTCTTATCCCTAAGGTATATTTCTCCAGACAGTAGGTTCAGTACATGCGTCCGTTCTCTCGGTGATTTTCGAAATTTTGTTTTTCAATTTTCTTACCGCTATGCGGAAGGAGGCAGAAATTGGACTTCTAAAAAAATTGGAGCGTTACTATTCATCTCAGCGACCCCGAAAAGAATGGATTCGACACTATTTTTGATTATTTCTACATCTCACCCCGTCGTAGGTGTACTAGGGTTGTCATACCTCCACGCAGTTTGTCTCCTGATAACACGTCATAAGTGACCAAGTTTGTTTGAAATTGCTCCCGTAGTCCCGAAATATATGGATTCAGCACTAATATCGGTCATTTTCAGTCATAATTACATTTCGTCCCCTTATCTAAGGCTTCTAGGGGTATCTTTCCCCCTCAGTATTTTTTTCAGGTAGTAGGTAATATTTGTATTAAGTTCTGCTGACAGTTATACTGGTACGTACAAACAAACATCCTTAATCTCAGTTATTTGGATATTTTCTGTTCTTGACTCCTTCTCACCCGCCTGGCAATTGGGGATCAACTTGGACTTAAACGACAACCGGAGTGTCACTCCTCATTTCAGCGACCCCTAGAACCATGGATGAGACATTATTTTCGATTGTTTTATATCTAACTCCCCCCTAACCCCCCACCACAAAAGGGACCTGAATTTGGACATTAAAAGTCCAGAGTGCCACTATTCATCTCAGCGACCCAGAAAACTGTGGATTCGATAGTACTTCCGATTATTTCTATATATACTCACCCCTCGTCCCCCACCCCAAAGGGGGCTGAACGTGGACTTTAAAAAGATTAGAAGTGTCACTATTCAACTCAGCGACCCCGAAAAGTATGGATTCGATACTATTTTCGATAATTTTATATATATCGCCCCCTACCCCAAAGGGGGCTGAACTTGGTTTAAAAGATTCCGGAGTGTCACTGTTAATCTCAGTGACCCCGAAAAGTATGGATTGGACAATACTTTCGATGATTTTTATATATCATCCCCCTCACCCCCCTCCCCCCTGAGGGCGCCTGGGGTGTCTTACCCTCACGTGGTTTGTCTCATGATACTAAAATTCCGGACTGCCGCAATTCATCTCAGCGACCCCGAAAACTGTGGATACGACACTAATTACGATTATTTTTATATATCACTCCACCTTGCCCTCCACCCTAAAGGGGGCTGAAATTGGAATTAAAAGATTCCCATGATGTCACTATTCATCTAAGCGACCCCGAAAACTATGTATTCGACACTATTTTCGATTATTTGTATATATCACTCCCCCCTAGCCCCCACACCAAAGGACTTTAAAAAATCCAAGTGTCACTATTCATCTCAGCGACCCCGAAAAGTATGGATTCGACACTATGGTTTGTCTCCAGATAGTAAAAATCCGGAGTGTCACTATTCATCTCAGCGACTCCGAAGAGTACTCGACACTCTTTTCGATTATTTTGGTATATCACTCCCCCCTTGCCCCCCACCCTAATTGCAATTTAAAAATTCCCGGGATATCACTATTCATCTAAGTGACCACGAAAAGTATGGATTCGACACTATTTTCGATTATTTGTATATATCACTCCCCCCTCACCCCCACCCCAAAGGGGGCTGAACTTGGACTTAAAAAAAAAATTGGAGTGTCACTATTCATCTCAGCGACCCAGAAAAGTATGGATTCGACACTTTCATTTATGTTTATACATGGTCGCCTCGCCCCCCCCCCCAGGGGTGTTTGGGATGTCTTACCCCCACGCGGTTTGTCTCCTGATACCAAGTCATAAGTGTATCAAATTTGGTTGAAATCGCTCCAATGGTTTGGGAGGAGATGTGGTGCAAACCCACCCACCCACCCACCCACATACATACAATGACTTTTATATATATATATAGATTGCACGTATGATTTAAATATATATAGGCCTGCATACATACATTATCATTATATACCGTTATGCCATTCAGCGTTCAGTTTGCAAGCCTCTGTGAATTTACTAAACGTCGCCACAATCCTCTATTTGCAACTAGTGTGTGGGTGTGGCCTCATTTGGTTCTAAACCTCTTATATTTAAATCCTTACAAACTGAGTCTAACCATCGTCGTAATGGCCTCCCTCAACTCCTCTTACCCTCCATAACACAGTCCATTATTCTCCTAGGTAACCTATCCCCCTCCATTCGTCTCACATGACCTCACACCGAAGCCGGTTTATGCGTACAGCTTCATCCATCGAGTTCATTCCTAACTTAACATTTATCTCCTCGTTCCGAGTACCCTCCTGCCATTGTTCCCACCTGTTTGTACCAGCAATCATTCTCGCTACTTTCATGCCTGTTACTTCTAACTTATGAATTAGATATCCTGATTCCACCCAACTTTCGCTTCCGTAAAGCAAAGTTCGTCTGAAAACAGACCGATGTAAAGATAGTTTTGTGCGGGAGCTGACTTCCTTCTTGCAGAATACTGTTGATCGCAACTGCGAACTAATTGCATTAGCTTTAGTACATCTTGATTCGACCTCACTTACTATATTACCCTCCTGGAGAACACACAACCTAAATACTTGAAAAAATGTACCTGTTCCAGCTTTGTATCACCAGTCTGATATTCACTTCTGTTTAATTTCTTAGCTACTTACATCAATTTAGTCTTCGAAAGGCTCAATTTCATACCATTGCACCTATATTCAAGTTCCAAGATATTAGACTGCGGGCTTTCAGCACCATTTGCCATTAAGACAAAGTCGTCAGTATAGGCCAGACTGCTTACTACATTGAAGCCCAATTGTCAAAATAAATGCCTTTGATTGATTTTAAGAACCAACACCTAATTCCATAGTCTCCCAGGATGGCGAACATCTTTTCCCTGGGTATCCTGCCATAGCCTATGCTTTCTCTAGGTCTACGAAACATAAACACAACTGTCTACTCCTCTCGTAACATTTTTCATTTACCTTCGCATACTGAAAATCTGATCCTGACTGCCCCTTTGTGGTCTGAAACCACACTGGTTTTAATCCAACTTCCTCTCAACCACTGATCGCACTCTCCCTTCCAAGATGGCAGTGAATACTTTGCCTAGTATACTAATCAATGAGATACCTCGATAATTGTTGCAATTTTTCCTGTTCCCTTGCTTATAGATTGGTGCAATTAATGCTTTTGTCCAATCTGAAGGTACCTTACCAATACTCCTTGCTAATCTTGCTACTCTATGAAGCCATTTCATCCCTGCCTTCCCACTATACTTCACCATTTCAAGTCTAATTTCATCTATTCCTGCTGCTTCATGAAAATGGAGTTTATTTACCATCCTTTCCACTGCCTCAAGAGTAAGTTCACCAACATCATTTTCTTCCTCCCCATGAGCTTGGTTGTTCGCGACACCACCATGAAGATTTCCATTTACATTGAGAAGATTTTCAAAATATTCTCTCCACCTGTTCAGTGATTTCCTGGAATCTATTATGAGTTAATTGTTTCCGAAGCCTTTCTCGTTGACAGTCGAGATTTTCTTCTGATGACGCAGAGCACAGTTCTCTGCGAAATGTAAAGAATTTCACCTTATTTTCTTGACACGGCATAAGCCCAAAAGCCTATAGAGTATCGTGTCTATAAATACGGGCCGTGAAAGCATCAATGGCAAAATTTACAAAATCTTTTTCATCCATCTTCGTCGATATATTTGTTGTCTGTCATTTACAATACGGTATTCTTCGTTCTAAGAACTGTGTTAACGACTACAGATTTTTGCATTAATCACGTTGATGGTCATCATAAAACAAGAGAATAGTCGTTTATACAATGTAAAACTCTACGGAGGAGTTACGAGCTTATGAATTGGAAAGCTTGCTAGTTGCGCTAAATGTTCGTTCGTTGTTGCGTGCTGTTCTTGTGAAGCACTCTCGAAATATTCAAATTCCTCTTTTTAGGAAATGAGCGGGAGTTGCGCCTTGCAATTTGAACTGTGAAAGTTCTCGTCATCGTCGGGAACTGATTCAATCCGTTGGGACATGTTGGCAAGGTCTCCTTGTAAGATATCTAGGATTCCCGTTCGTTCACACTCCAAGTCTTGGTGTTTTCTTAATACATTTTCTGAAATATAACTGTTTAAATGCTCTTATCTCTAACCAGCCAGTTAAGACGTCTTAGCATTGAACTAGGGCAGCGGTTTGAACCTCGTAACATTACTATTTTGTCGGAAATCCCCAAGAACAAATTGTGCTGCTTTCCTTTGGACTTTTTCCATTTCTCGAATCAAGTACTCATATGTACCTTCACTGTACTATTACAAAGGATAAGTCTAACTCTGTAACTGATTAATACATAAATAAGTATGCGTGTTATTAGAACCCTTAAAATCTAAACTTCCGCCTCTGTGGTGTAGTGGTTAGTGTGCTTAGCTGCCACCCCCGGAGGCCCGGGTTCCATTCCCGGCTCTGCTACGAAATTTGAAAAGGGGTACGAAAGCTGGAACGGGGTCCACTCAGCCTTAGGAGGACAACTGAATAGAGGTGGGTTCGATTCCCACCTCAGCCATCCTGAAAGTGTTTTTCGGGTGGTTTCCCACTTCTCCGCCAGGCAAATGCCGGGATGATACCTAACTTAAGGCCACGGCCGCTTCCTTCCCTCTTCCTTGTCTATCCCTTCCAATCTTCCCATCCCCCGTAAGGCCACTGTTCAGTATAGCAGGTGAGGCCGCCTGGGCGAGGTACTGGTCATCCTCCCGAGTTTCATTCCGGACCCGATGTCTGAAGTTCCAGGACACTGCCCTTGAGGCGGTAGAGGTGGGATCCCTCGCTGAGTCCGAGGAAAAAACCGACCCTGGAAGGTAAGCAGATTAATAAGAAGAACATATAAACTTATTGCAATATTAAAAACTCAGTCCAACATAACACAGGCCTTCAACTCTGAAAACACGAACGCATGGAAATCAATACAATATTTTTTAAATTGTACTTAGAACAAAAAGGGAGGGACCCGAATGAATTCAAATGAGCTTATCACATTTTCATTCCGCTGAAGTGGTATTCACATTAACGTATGTAAATAACAGAGAGCTATGCCAGGATCCAAATCAAATGTCAGCAACTGTGAATGCAGGTTCCACGCACAAATTGAATTAAAATATGGAACACTTCACAAGGCGAATGTGGTGTCTGTTACATGCGATCCGTATTTTTAATAATATCTGTGTTTTAAAAATAGCCGAAATAATTTGTAGTTAATAAGATATATGAGGGATGTGGTTAATTGCAGCTGTGCAGCAATAACGATCTCGTGTGTTATATGCAATGGCCGATTACGAACTGCTGCGCTGGGCTGGAAATCAATTGCAACTTTGACACTAAAAGGCTGTAATTACGGCTAGCGCGTGTACTGAATACAATTACAGCAATAACAAGCCAATCTCGAACCTGCTGACGTCTCGCCACTGGACCAAATGCAGAGGTTTTGCACAAACTACTGCATTCACTGGAACATTTTCAGACTGTCAAAGATAGCAGATACTTTTATGAATTTCATTTCAACTCTTTATACGTTCTATTTCCACTAGCAGACATGATAATGCTGCTGCTTGTTGTTTAAAGAGGCCTAACAACTAAGGTCATCGGCCCTACTAGCAATCAACAGTGTCGTCTATATTTCTCCGGATAAATTGTACTTCATCCCAGCATGCTGCAGCAATTTTCTTGGGTACTTGATATAAAATACAACGTCTCCAGAAGTATTGTAACACACCACAGCGATTAACAACAATGAAAGACATGGAATGATATGGTTGAATTATCATCCACAAATGAGATTTCAGAATAGTCCACATAGATTCCTTAGTTCGGGTACACCGAAATGGCTTCCTTTATTATGCATTTCACTACCTGATTATTTGCTCGTCAATTGTAAGCCTTATGCTTGCGTGAAATCGTCATGCTTTCAATGTGCACTGAAAACATAAATGACTAAAGGAAGTACACTTAAAAGGAAACCGTTAAGCTTGGCTTTCCATTCCTAAGAGGTTACAGCGGGTAGGAAAAATAGTGACACCCTCGCAAATAATAATAATAATAATAATAATAATAATAATAATAATAATAACAATAATAATAATAATAATAATAATAATAATAATAATAATAATAATAATAATAATAATAATGTTACTGTCATTGGTTGTACGTCTCATTAACTACCTTTAACTACCTCCTTCAGCCCTTTAAAGCGCAGATAACTGGCAATGTGTTTAAAAAATCTAAATTTATTTTGATTGGTTACTGATAATGATAAACACCGAAGAAAGTTAATACAGTACTTCCTTTGTAACAAGGCGGAGTGGTAATCTGATTTACCATGAATTTAGATGAACAGTAATTATCGTTGTACACTGACTTAGCAAATGTCATGGGATACTCACCTAATAGCGTGTGGGGCCTCTGGCCCTGCGAACTGCAGTGAGACGCCGTTGAAGTGAATCGACAAGTCCCTGGTAGTCCTCTGGACGCAGCTGACACCAAATCGTTTGCAGAGCGGCCGCCAATGCTGGTCTGTTCGTGGGTGCAGGATCCATGGCACGAAGACTGCGTTCCAGGACAATAGGGTTCATATCGGGGCTCCTGAGTGGCCATAGCAGTCGTTAGACCTACGCTGCATGTTCCTCGAACCATCCCCGGGCGACGTGGGAGCGATGTGGCGGCGCGTTATCATCTTGAAACACCGCAGAACCGTCTGGGCGCTGGAAGGCCAAAAATGGGTGGAGATGGTCTCCGAGCAGGTCAACATACCGCGTACCATACAAAGTCTCTTCCTGAACAATTAGGGGGCCCATTCCATACCAGGAAAATGCACCCCGGACCATAACAGAGACACCAGCGCCCTGGACCACACCTTCGAGGCAGGCGGGATCCATCGCTACACGTGGTCTGCGCCATACACGGTGCCTCCCATCGGCATGGTGCAGTTGAAATCGTGATTCGTCCGACCATATCACGTTACGCCATTGTTCCAGTGTCCATCCCCATCCCTGGTGACTGGCGACAAATGCGCGTCGTTGTGCCCGATGACGTTGGGTTAACAGTGACACACGTGTGCGGCGCCGGCTCCCATACCCCATAGAACCCATGTTCCTACGGATTGTCCACTGGCAGATGTGTCTAGCACGGCCTGTGTTGAATTGAGCCGTGATTTGTTGCACGGTTGCCCGTCTGTCACTATTGACAATCCGTCTCAGATGTCGCCGGTCACGGTCATCGAGGGTGGCTGGACGGCCGGTCGTTCGTCTGTTTTGGACGGTGACACCCGCTTTCACCCATTCACGATACACCCTGGACACGGTTGATCGTGTGAAGCCAGATTCCCGCACCACTTCCGAAATCGCACTTCCCATCCGTCGGGCACCGACCACCATACCCCGTTCGAACGGTGTCAGCTCACGACGAGTTCCATGTTACACCTGTCACGCGCACAGCCACTGCCCACAAGGTCTCCTATACAACTGCCGCTGGCACAGGGGGTGTGTGTTGCGCAGATAACACACATGACATTTGCTCAGTCAGTGTAATAATAAAATAAAATAATATAATAAAATATTTTCCAACAGTCTGAACCAAAGGTCATCAGAGTGTCGTTGGACTCTGACGGAACAGTTGAAATAACGAAAAACTTTAGACACACGGCCGTTAAAATTTAACAGTTTTCCATAATTTACCTTGAAGTATAAAATAACATATCCATGCACACTACGGCTGAACGGAACATATTCCAGATTTATATTTTGTAGTAATCCAGTCATCATTCATCAGTATAGTGTTAAAACTTACATTACCAACATCAGTACAATTATTTCCAGATCAGTAGACAGAAGAGGGCTACATCATGAAAAATGTCTAGTAAACAATATAAGTGAAAATATTTGCTACAGAATATTTTTGTCCAATATTAAAACGGCTAAGACAAACAATTTCTAATAAAGTCAAAAATAATACTCTGTATAAGGGAAAATGAATTAGCAAAACAATTCTAATTCTCTTTCTCACCATGCTGACATCTCGGAGTTTTTCGAAACCACAAAGAATGATTACGGTAGGTTAAGTTCTGATTACTCAACTGTTGGCATGACACCGTAGAGTTTGGTAACCAATAAAATATTCTAACACAACTCAACGCTTTGTTGAATCTATGGGTTCCAGCTATCAGAAATACTCAGAACGAGGAGGAATTCCAGATTACATAATACCTCTATGTTATAAGTAGAGACGGGAATTTGCCTATTTGCCTATTTTTTCCTGTGTTCAGAAACGTAGGCTTTTGAGATATAAATCCATTTTAGGGTCCTTTAAGGTAGATTTCATTGGTTTTATTGTGCCTATAAATGCCTATTTCAGGGGTTTGTGCCTATTTGGAGTATAATTGCCTATTTGATGCCTTTTTAATCTATTTTAAAGAAGCCGATTTTCTTCCAGTGCAAGCCAAGCTTGCTGTAAGGAGGTACTGTAAGTTCGTTTGTTCCTTTGATCTTTCTGTGACTGAACTACGATCTCATTTCATTGTAGCATTTATAGGCCTATTAATTTACGTATTGTGAAAAGATGTTTTGTTGCAATGCTGTATTAATCGTGAACTTTCAAAATATATATTGCCAAAACGTAAATAATAGACTAATTTAATTACTGAACGAGGAGTTAGAACGTCGGTGGTCTCTTGTTACAGAGTGGATGAAAATTAAAAATAGGTATTTTGAACTCTGATTCTTCCCGTGAAAATAGAGATTTACAACTGAAACATGTTCTTTCTTTTCTTCCCTTTCTTTCTTTCTTGAACTGTTTACCCTCCAGGGTAGGTTTTCCGCTCGGACTCAGCGAAGGATCCCACCTCTAACGACTCAAGGGCAGTGTCCTGTAGCGTGAGACTTTTCGTCAGAGGATACAACTGGGGAGGAGGACTAGTGCTTTGCCCAGACAGCCTCACCTTCTATGCTGAAGAGGGGCCTTGTGAAGGCATGGGGAGATTGGAAGGGACAGGCAAAGAAGAGGGAAGAAAGTGGCTGCGTCTTGAAGTTCGGTACCATCCCGGCATTTTCCTGGAGGAGAAGTGGGAAACTACAGAAAACCATTTCGAGGATGGCCGAGGTGGGAATCGAGTCCACCTCTACTCATTTGACCTCCCAAGGCTGAATGGACCCCGTTCCAGCCCTCGTGCCACTTGTCAAATTTCGTGGCAGAACCGGGAATCGAACCAGGGCCTCCGTGGGTGGCGGTTAATCACGCTAACTACTACACCACAGAAGCAGACTACGACTGAAATGTCATTTTTAAAATTCGTGAGTAACTTTCACCAGCGCTATGCGTAGGCTCTAGTGAACTCTATTAACGCTTCCGCTAAGCCTTCGCGAAACATAGGTTGAAGATCGAATGTGGTGCAGCTAGGACGATGTCACAGAGGCTAGACATACAAGATGGCACGACTTGGACGATGTCAGAGCGTATTTAACAAGGCTACAAAGACTGTCTTTACAAGACCAGGCCAGTCAAAAGAACGTTGGTCTGGATTGGTGAGGTCCGGTTAGTAACCGTCGTGCTGGGGGCGGGGGCAAGCAAAGAGAGTCTGGGGTGCTTAAGCTTTAGCATCCATCTAGAGTCTTGCTAAATTGTGACAAAAAGTAAGTTTATGGGCGCATGCCACGACAATTTCAAATCATGCGCTTTTCTAATTTTCAACGAGGGTGGCAGCCTTGTGGGCACATGTGATGCAGGATCTATTGCAGGCAACAGAAAACACTCTTCATGACAGCTGACCCAAGCTGGCGAATAGCAACATATAAAATGTTAACAGATATGAGATTTATAGTGCCTCCGTTTGAATTCTTCTATAAAATGAAATGAAATGGCGTATGGCTTTTTGTGCCGGGAGTGTCCGAGGACAAGTTCGGTTCGCCAAGTGCAGGTCTTTTGAACTGACGCCCGTAGGCGACCGGAGCGTCGTGGTGAGGATGAATTGATGATGAAGACAACACATACAGCCAGCCCCAGTGCCAGCGAAATTTACCACCAATTTTTAAAATTCCCTACCCTGCCGGAAATCGAACCCCTGACTCCTGTGACCAAAGGCCAGCATGCTAACCATTTAGCCATGGAGCCAGCCAATTCTATATAAGTAAGAATACTGCTAGGGGCAGCTTGGTGAGTTTCTGGCAAGCATATAGGAAGGATCTCTCCTCTACGCTATTCAGGTATCGTTTCACGTCATTTTTATTATTTTTTCACCCGGTGAACTCGACAGAAAACAGCCAGATTATGACTGAACATTTTTTAGGACATATTTCCATGTAAATTACGAATGTGTACTTCTAGAAAAATCACCTCCAATAGTCTTTCTCTTTTTTTATGAAACAAATGCATGTTTATACTGTCCGACTCGTTGGGTCCCGGGTTCGATTTCCGGCCGGGTCGGGGATTTTAACCTTAATTGGTTAATTCTAACGGCTCTGGGGCTGGGTGTGTGTGGCGTTTTCAGCAGTAGAAATTATCCTAGGTAGGGCCCTCATCTTCACAGATATGCAGGTCGCCTAATAGGCCGTCTACGAGAAATACACCCGCACCAAGCCTCTCCGGAGGCCATAAGCCATTATTATGTTTATACTAAGCATTATTCCTAATTATCCCAGCTGTAGAAATATAGAAACATTGAAATTTAAGTCAATTTTATTATTTTCCAGATCAAATGTGAAAAGATACCATATAGATCAACATAGAAATACTGCGATGCATTTGATACGAGTACAGAAAGCGTTGTCATCGCAGCTTTTCTACCGGTCCGCTGTGAACAGCGACCAACTACAATTTTCTATAGACCTGTGCACTGCAATGGTGGAAGCTAATATCCCCCTGCATAAACTGGACATCTTCAAACTTCAACAAGCTGCCGAGAGCAATCACCTAGTTGGAAGATGAGTGGCTTCCCCCGGTGGAATCATTTAGGGTTGTAGAAGAAGTCAGAAGTTTTGACCGAACCTCTGGGAAGGTAGCCACTGTCAGCAAAAAGTTCCATAAGAGTCCTGCAGCAGAATCCATGATGGAAAGTGACGGTAAAAGTAGCCAGGGTGCATCGAGGTGAGGTAGATGAAGCGGTTGAACTAAAGCAGATTAAGGGGCTTCATTGAAGTTTTGTCCAATCACTTCCTGTGATTTTGAGAGATTTCTCTCAGTACAAAACATTCTGCCTGACAGGAGAACAAGACTGTTACCGGAAAGCATTGAAACGTTGCTTGTTGTAAATTCCTTTTATAGTAATTGAGCGTGTTCTTAATTACCAGTTTTTTCATGCCTATTTTGTTGCCTATTTTGTACGTTAGTGCCTATATACATGCCTATTTTGGCTCATTGAAGAGCCTATATGTCTGCCTATTTTAACTGTTTTTAGTGCCTATAATTCTCGTCTCTAGTTATAAGCCAGCCTAGTGGTGTAGAAGTAGCGTGCCTGCCCCCCGCCCGGAGGCCCCGGGTTCGATTCCCGACCAGGTCAGGGATTTTTCTCTCGATCTGAGGGCTGGTTCGTGGTCAACTCAGACTATGTGATTAGAATTGAGGAGCTATCTGACGGTGAGTTGGCGGCCCCGGTCTCGAAAGCCCAGAATAACGGCCGAGAGGATGCGTCGTGCTGACCACACGGCCCCTCGTAATCTGCAGGCCTTGGAGCTGAGCAGCGGTCGCTATGGAGGCCAAAGCCCTTTCAAGGGCGTTAAGTGCCGTGCAGTATGGTTTTCGTTTCTATGTTATAAGCTTAAGTTGCAGTGCGAAGAAATCGAAAATTAAGATAATGATTACATCTTATTAACAAAAAGTGCATCGATGCATTTGACATACGGTGGTGGCGGAGGATATTACGAACACGTTGGACGGAGAAAACATCTAACTTCTCCATAATCGAAGAGCTTGGTATCCCGAATCGATTTTCAACTCTTGTTAGAAAGAGAACTGTGCAGTTCTTTGGATATGATCCAAGGAGAGAAAATAGCCTTGAAAAATTAGTTCTCCAAGGAAACGTAAATGGGAGAGGCCTCGTGAAGAGCTCCTAGAAGGTGGATAGAACAGATCAAAGACGCAACTCACGCACCTCTTCGAGCGACATTCCGAAAAGTAGAAGACCGTAGACAATGACGACTGCTGTGAAGTCCATTGAATAGCAAAATAAACATGAGGTCATGAGTCATGCGAGTGAGAACAACACATTTTTGCAGAACAAAAATAATTAATTGCTATTTAATAATTGTAAAGTCTAGGATAATTAAGACCATTTGCCAATGGAGTGCCAGGTTTACAATGCACAATATTTTCTTCAGACCATGATTATGGTATAACTGATTATAGTTTATTTGAACTATTGGTCATTATGATGAACAGACATAAAAGCATATTAGACAATGTTAGCCACAGAAATAGCAAAACATAACACAACATTTACGTAGACATTTTGTCAGTAGACCTTATAAATTATACATTTTCTTACTTAGATGTTTCTTCCTTTAGATCTATTGATTGGGGATCATAGAATTTATTGAATCTTACGGCGTTCCTAAAGACGCATTTTTTTCGTCGAATTCGTCTGAGTAATGGAAATAATAACTTAGTAGATTACTTGATCTAATACCTATGGAATCAAATTTCCTTCACGTTTGTAGCCTTAATGTTTGTTTTGAATATCATATAAATATTGATTTATCAGGAGACGTATATCGTCACTAAAATTGGCTACAAGCCCGCTGTGGACAGCAGCTTGATAGATGCTCAATTCTTGCGTCTGCTGTAGCGAGAACTTATTCCAGCATTCTTGAATACGGCAAGCCCATGTCATCAGAAACAATGACATGCAATTCTTATGATAGCTAGAAGTTAAAAGACGTTACACACCATTAGCATAAAAATGGGCAATCCTGTACACACCTCGATGGTGCAGAATAGAAATATCCTATCAAATTTGACATTTTTGGATTGTCATGTATAGTCACTCAAAAAGAATGTGTTTATTTTTTATGTTTACAATTTTGCTTTACGACGAATTGACACAGATAGGTCTTATGGCGACGATCGGATGGGAAAGGGCTAGGAGTGGGAAGGAAGCGGCCGTTGCCTTAATTCAGGTACAGCCTGGTGCGAAAATGGCAAGCCAAGGAAAAGCATCTTCGGGGCTGCCGACAGTGGGGTTTCAACCATCTATCTCCCGGATGCAAGCTCACAGCTGCGCGCCCCTAACCACACGGCCAACTCGCCCGGTCAAAAAGAAAAAAGGAGTGAGCGCATTGTATCGCATGTTCGTCGTATTTAATATTTTATCACATTGCTAATTATTATTAAAATATAATTCACCATTCATGTACATACAAACGGTGTGGATACCCACAACACACAGTAGGCCCTATATCTATTGGTTGAATTCTTTCTAAGAAAAGTGTACAACAATCAATCAATCAATCAATCAATGGTCTGCATTTAGGGCTGTCGTTTACGTTGGCAGACTCCCCCTCGTCTGTCTATCTAGTCTTTTCTTGATATCAAAAATGTTGGAAATTTATCAAACCGCTTGATAAAGTATTCAAGTCCCTAATACATCTTCCTATAAACGAGAATTTTCCGGAATTTGTCCTCTTTACTTCCAACTTTATATTTATTTTATGATCTTTCCTACTTTTACAAACTCCGCTCAAACTTGTTTATCTACTAATGTCTTTCCAAGTCATCTCTCCACTGACAGCTGGGAACATTCCGCATAGTCGAGCTGCTCGTCTCCTTATTCACACGTCTTCCCATCCTAAAGTTTGCAACATTTTCGTAACATTACTCAAGCAGAATAAATCATGCTGCTTTCCTTTGTATATTTTCCAGTTCTCAAATCAAGTAAGTCTTGTGAAGGTCGAATACCCAAGAATTATACTCTGATTGGGGTCTTACCAGAGACTCACATGCTCTCTCCTTCACCTCGTAAGTACTCTCATAACCACATAAAGAGATATTTCACTTTTATTTATATTTTATAACCTTCATCTACACTGTGTTAAACCATCCCGTTTATCTTTCAGTATGTGTTAACTCCTAAGTACTTATGGTGATCCCTATGCGTTGCTGTCACCCCACGAATACAGTAATTAAAAATGAGAGTACTTTGCTTTTGGTGAAACATGCAACATGACTTTTCACCCCATTTACTATCATGCCATTGTCTGCTGTCCATCTCACAACAAGTTCTCCTTTGCTTTCCCTCATAATTCCGTAATATTCATTACACCATACTACATACCATCATGCGTAAAAAGCCTTATCTGTGATTTCAGTTATTTACTCATATCCTGTAGGCTACATACTGTATATGAGATAACACAGAGGCCCCCCAATACTAACTTGCGGGACCCCCTTCTTAATCATTACTTGATCAGATAATGCTTCACCTGTCCTAATCCTCTGTTTGTCAGGTCCAATAACCCTAATTTTCGGCAATAATCTTCCTTGATGTACTCTGTCAAAACCCTGGTATGGGTCAATAGCGATACAGTCCATTTAACGTCCTGAATATAAAATATCTGCTATATCTTGTTGGAATACTACAAGTTGAGCATCACAGAGATAGTATTTCCTTAACCTGTAAAGAATTTGTAAAAATAACACGCTCTCAATCTTCTTTTGATTGACTTGTACATATTAAAAATTCTTCGCTGAATCTACTGCACAGACATCCTTTGTTATTTTCAAAAGATTACATTTTTCCTATGTCACAAAACATAATTTAAAATTCATTACCCCACTTCCTGAATATCTTAGAACGTTTATATTCTGCATCATCGATATACTATATAACTGGTACACTTTCTGTTTCGAATTAAATAATTACAGTGTATACGCCTAATACGAATTATAGCTACAAGTAATGAATACTTAGCTTTCTTTCACCACCAATCACCGCGCCTCAACTAAATTCTCCAACTCATTTGATGACCCCTGTCCTAGGGTCGCACATCTAGACTATACTAACCTGAAACAAAAAGAAAACAAGAGTATTAGGACAAGTAATTTTATAGTTTGAAAATAATTTTAAAATCTTTCCTAATATTACTGGCGGCAAGAATGACAGGAGGTTATTCCAAATACAGGCGAAATTATACAGGAATACTTGGATGAAGTTAACCACACTGATGTACAATATATTCCGCACTAATATATTTGTTTCAGATGATATATATGCAAGCTAATGTCGGCATCGCAAATAACAATCAAACATCAGAAGCATTAACGGAACAGAATCACGTAGCCTGAGGTTAGATAAGTACTTCATTTCACGAACTTGGTAAAAACTCACCAATTTAAGATCTCAGAGGTACACATGGTTATCCAAAGAGATACATGGTAGTTTAAAAGGAATCATAAATTGCAGTCTTGGCGAGCATTAACTAAGATCAAGTTCATTCAACCACATCAGAAAAGAATCAATATTTTATTTACGGATTGTAAGTGAAAATATAAACATAATAATTCAATCATTATCCTTATATCATGTATATTAAAATATGGAAGTAAAATTTTCTTCGTAGTTCTATAAGTTGGCGGCGTGGTTAAGACAGTGGCTTAGCTTTACGGTAGAGCCCCGACATTGCATGGTGTGGAAATAAAAACATCAGGGCTGCGGAAGAGGGGATTCAACTCCACCATCTCCCGAGTGCAAGCTCATAGCAAACAATGTGTCATTAGAACCAAAATCATTATTATCAATCACGTGTTGATCTCGAATATTCTACGAATTCAAGAGGACTATTGCGAACATTCTGGTCATACACGAATATCAAAACAATTTTCAACTTAATTCACAATCCGCTAACATTTGTGCACGAAAATCCGCGTTGGTAAGAATTTTATAGTTACCATAACTTTATATTCAATAAATTCACAAAGTTTCCCATAGCAAACATTATCTGAGTTCACTTGACCACAGATAAAATAATTTAAAAGTTATACTCTACCTTCGTTTGACAGTTGACAGAATATTTAGACCTATGGAAGAGTGAAGGATAAAGGCTTCCACTATTACTAACCCCAGTACTATGTGGGATAGAGTAGTTAGATCTATACCACTTTGCTCCAACAAAAAGTGGTACTTATTTCTATTGTAGTCTGAGCGAACTACGAAGTCATGTGCTTCTCCAGAAGAGGAAGACTCATTTCTAAATTCTTCGACTTACTGATGAAGAGCCGAACCGACATGCTTTCCGAAAAACCGGACACGCTTAACCACCGCCGCTAGACAACCTCCTATTAAGTCACAATGAAAGAAAGAAATTATATGTAGTAATATTAAGAGAGTTACTCAGCATTTTTGCTTATGAATGCATTGTATGTAGTTCTTTCATACCGATCCATGCCCGACTCGTTGGCCGAATGGTCAGCGTACTGGCCTTCGGTTCAGAGGGTACCGGGTTCGATTCCCGGCCGGGTGGGGGATTATAACCTTCATTGGTTAATTCCAGTGGCCCGGGGGCTGGGTGTTTGTGCTGTCCCCAACATACCTGAAACTCACACACCACACATAACACTATCCTCCACCACAATAACACGCAGTTACCTACACATGGCAGATGCCGCCCACCTTCATCGGAGGGTCTGCCTTACAAGGGCTGCACTCGGCTAGAAATAGCCACATGAAATTAAAAAATTATACCGATCCATACTGGGGTACATAGACGCCGAAGTTAATGAAAGATTAAAAGTGGACGAAATGTTGTAATGCACTGAGGTGAACAGAAAGGGCAAAGAGCAAGAGAAGTAACGTAAAGGATACCAATTTTGCTTATTAGGTACGTTACAAAGCGTACACAAGAATTTATCGTCTTTGGTAGCTGAAGACTTTCGTATCGCCCGCTTCTCTTATAAATAACAGTGCCTAATATTTTGATACTTGAATTTTGAGTAAGTGTATCAATAAAATTAGAAAGTAAACTGACAAAACATAAAAGTGTGATCAACGTGACCCAGAAGTAAAATGTTTTAGACCCAGTGGTTTAAGGGACTAATGCAGAAACATGCGGTTATGAAGTCAGGCAGTCTTAGGGTCTATGTGAGTGCACGTTTAAAGGACGTATTTTAGTTATAATATTGGAGTTGGATACAAACTTCTCTAAGGCTAACATGGGCGCAGTAGGTTCGAAGTTGGAAACATGAGACTTGTCTCTCGTAGCAACAATGTTAGGTTTAAACTGCACTTACCAACAGTTGGCCGCACGTTGTTGAAAAGTCCAAAGCTATTGGCCAATTATTATTCTCGTGTTTCTAATACTCAGCTGGGGAGGATGTAATACAAAACGGCTTCATTAGCGCTGTATAATGGTGGGGGGGTGAGGAAACCGCAATGAGCATTTGTGGTCACCGTATTACTCGCCGGCTGCTCCGAGAGGACACTTTGGTCCACATATAAAATTACCGGCTCAATTGTAACATATGAGAACTGCATACATGCTCCTTCTCCATCTCCCGATGGAAACCTAAAAGATTTCTTGAAATATTTATCATCTATATTTCTAACCTGGGTTATGTTGGTAAAAAAAATAATGACGAAGACAAAGTTTATTAGCAAATATTGTTTGTTATATCCGTGGGAAATTTCGAAGGTTAATATTTTTTGGATTTAGGGTCAAGTATCAAGTACCAAGATGATGATAAGTATAGTTTTATGTAGGAAACAAAATTCCCATATGTTCTCTAGTTTATATAATGCATTTCTGGAGTTCATGAAGCCTCCTAGGATTTTGGCCAGAGGTATAAGAGACCGAACACCTTTCTTGACGACTCGTGAATTTTCATGAGTAAATTCTACTCTAGGATCGACCAGGATTCGAATGTCGCTTGCCAGGGAGGAAAGCCAGCAGCTTAGCCACTACACTATTCATCCCCATCCTTGGAAACATGGTACGTAACCATCGAATGAAAAAACCTCAGGACCTCCAAGAGGAGAATAGCCTCACTGAAAAAGAAGCCAACTAATAGATCGCCAACAAAGCCACAGAAATAAGATTTAAATGATGGTGATGATGATGATGATGATGATGATGATGATGATGATGATGATGATGAGGGCCATGATTTAATGCAGGGATCGCTGGGCTCACGGGCTCAGTGTGCCTCAGTGGCTCAGGTGCTAGAGCTCACCCACTTCGATTATATTTGTACATGTTCAAATCGTCCAGCCTCGTGTCGGCAGATTTACGGTAACACAGAACCCCCTTGCAAGAGAAAATTCCGGCAGCTCGGTACCTCCAAAACAGTAAAAGTAGGCAGTGGGACGTGAATCCACTCATTCTTGTACAGTTTTCCCCACTGCCTGGTCGCTCTGTGTCGTACATGTGAACTTGGCGCTGTTTTACGGCCGGTTGTCCTTCCTGACGTCAGCTATGTAGAGGGATGTATTCACTATTGCGTGTGTCTGTGGTGGTTGATCGAGTGAGGAGTTGTGTGTATCCGAAGAGAAGAGCAGAAAATATCACAATATGAAGATAGAGCTGGAATTCAAGAAAACAAATATCCGTTTACAAGAAGAGAGGAATTGAAATAATTTACCAAGGGAGGTACATTTCCTTGAAATTAATTAAGGAAATTCTAGGTAAAGAACTGATAGGTAATCTGCCACCTGGGCGACTGCCCTAAATGCAGATCAGTGCTGACTGATTGATTGATTGATTGATTGATTGATTGATTGATTGATTTATTTCAAACACAAACACCCGGTCCCCAATTCACAGGAATTAACAAGATGCGATTAAAATCTCCGATCCGACCTGGAGTCGAGTATGCTGATCACTCAGCCTACGAGTCGCATGGGGACGTAAAGCAAATAACATAATTTAATACAGAGATCCTGCGGTAAATAACAGGCCATTGTTCAAAGTTTAAAAACACAGTATACGTAGCTCTCAGAACACATCTGATTTCACAATTACAGTATACAGAACCATTAAGACCGAACTTAGACAGTACGTAGCTCGGTTGGTTCTTCCATGCTCCCAGCAGTGGTATCAGATCGAGGAATTTGCGGAAAACCTGTATCAGTAGATTTACTGGCACATGAAGGCGTGGAAAGAGGTATTCAAATAGTGTGATAATCATAAACTGAAAAATGAGTATGCACAACTGAACAGACACTAGGACTTGAAATTTACGTCTAGTAGGGTGTCTAGTTCCTTTGCACTTTTCTAACAAACAGCATATGGGCTATATAACCTAGTGACCAACAACCCCCAATGTGACTTAACTTCAGGGATCTCGTAGGATTCAGTGTTTCAACATGGATTAGCACCGTTTGTTTATTGGTAAAGTAGGCTGATCAGTGATCACACAAGCAATACAACAGATTACTTCCTTCAAATTATTTCCATAGGGTATTTCTTTAGTTTCCCCCCTCTATGTAGCAGTACCTACCAAAAAAAAATTCAAAAATAATATACCAATATTACCACAAACGGTAACATATTTAAGTTTGCTAATGTTATAATTTAACTAAACAAACAAACAAACACCAAACAAACAAACAAACCAGTGGCGCAACGGCCAAGACGACTTTTGTCAGGTGTCCTGCAGATCTTGAAATCCGCGTGGTCAGATTGACGACATTCTCAGCCGTACTTTTTGGCTTTCTTGATGGGATCCGCTACCTCTTGTATGTGATAGCTCGTCAGCAGATGTCACGAGGCTGAGTGAACCTCGTTCCAGCCCTCAGTCCAAAATCAAATTCCCTGAACTAGCCAGAAATTGTATCCAGGATATCCCGAGAGAGGAAGGAATGCTACACTACGGGACTAGGCTCTTAGAATCCAAACTATTCAATAATAGCCATAACTGTTAAACATCTCTTTCCCTTTGAAAGCACTGCCCTTTATGAACACACACAGCATAGCACAGACATTTCAACAGCCGATCTCAGTGGTTCAAGCAGCTATTTGTTGGCCTTTGTTCCGAAACTAACGGTTTCGATTACACCTGAGGTAAGTAGTATTTGGGAGGGAATTCCGACACACGGACGTACAGCGAATAGCCCTTAGAATGGACTTTAAACTAATACAATATTTTTTTTTGTTAGTTGCTTTACGTCGCCCCGACACAGATAGGTCTTATGGCGACGATGGGACAGGAAAGGGCTAGGAGTGGGAAGTAAGCGGCCGTGGTCTTAATTAAGGTACAGCCCCAGCATTTGCCTGGTGTGAAAATGGGAAACCACGGAAAACCATTTTCAGGGCTGCCGACAGTGGGGTTCGAACCTACTATCTCCTGAATACTGGATACTGACCGCACTTAAGCGACAGCAGCTATTGAGCTCGGTAATACAATTATTAACAGTAACGATATTATCGGTTTTATGTCCCACCAACTACCGGTACTTTTACGGTTTCGTAGATGCTGAGATGCCAGATTTTGTGCCGCAGGCTTTCTTCGACGATCTACATATGTATCGTCAAGTGGCTGCGTATTGGAGTTTATTATTATTATTATTATTATTATTATTATTATTATTATTATTATTATTATTATTATTATTAAACAGTGGTTCTGATCACTGCCTGCCACGCGGTGCAGGGGTAGCGTACCTGCCTATTACCCGGAGGCCCCGGGTTCGATTTCCGGCTAGGTCAGGGATGTTTACCTGAATTTGAGGACTGGTTCGAAGTACATTCAGCCTACGCGATTACATATGAGGGGCTATCTGACGGTGGGATAGCGGTCTCGATCTATAAAGCCAAGAATAACGGCCGAGGGGATTCGTCATGCCGACCATACGTCACATCAGGCTTTCGGGCTGAGCAGCGTCGCTTGGTAGGCCATGGCCCTTCGGGGCTGTTGAGCTATAAGGTTTGGTTTGGCTTGGTTTGGACCTAATTGTCTCATACATTCTCTTCAGAGAAATCGTACAGTATACTGAAAAAATACGCATCAGATTATAAGAATTGAATAAATGGTGTTTGATTATGACTTAAACGTCCGGTTGAAGTGAAACCAAGGTGTCCTGGAAGAGGAGGTAGTCATCTATCTGGGGTGATGTATGAAGACGTCTTACGGCAACAGATGTGAGCCTCACGGAGCGCAATAAAAATCCATGCAGCGTACGGTGGCTTCATTTAGGGAGAGAACAACGACTTGATTTTGATACCGATCATAAAAATGAAAATAAGCTCCCTTTTCCAGACCGTCTTCTCTAGTGGGAGGGTAGGTTCATCAAAATGAATTGCAGGGAGGAGTGGAGGGAGGGTTGGGGTGAATCGGATTCATTGTACTGCTCAGGACATCAGTTTTATTCGCATCTCCCTCACGCTTCCACCCCTCAAGTTACTCCTAACGTTCTTATTGGGACGAACAAATTATAGTCAAGGTTAGGGAAAGCAATGCTAGTCACGAACACAACCGCTTTTTATGCGACGTTTTCAACTGCAAAGAATTTTACGAATGTTCCTCGGCTCCATTCCTCCTTTTCTTAATTGAATCTGATTTCTGGTTCCTTAAACAAAACAGCACATGTTTAATAAACATTCCAAAAATAGATTTTCTCCCCCTCTCTGCAGTGAAACTGTTTCTCATAAAGGAAATCTTTTATCGGGACATGGCCTCGCAAGTTGATGAAGAAAGCGGTACCTCTGATTTCTTTACATGGAACACTTGGAATTCTGTGATAGTGCCACGCATGAAGTTCTGTAGGATGCTTAACGAAGGAACAGACGTGTATGTACGCAGAAATTTCACAAAAAATGTAATATACTGAATTAATATCGTACATAATGCTTACATGGTTATAGAACCCAGTTGTCCATACCGTCTTGGCCCTTACATTCCTCTCAGAGAATTAATGTTGTCACGATTACTTTTGATACATATTTAACGATTAATTTACATGGTTACTCCCATCAGTCATTTCTTCAGAAGCAAGGATTTATGTTGGTGTGAAACCGGATTCGTTCGAACACACAGTTTTGAGACACTCTTTCTCAGATCCGCACAGACAGGTCAAGAGCCAGGAAACAACAGTAATCACTAATCAGCGTCGTTTTTGTTCTCAAACCGTATAATTTTGGTAAGGGAAAAAAAATGAATGCCTTTGCTGGGAAAACCTAGTGTTTACAGTGCACTACGTCTTCTGATGTGGGCTAGAAAAAATTTGTTACTTTCACTGTCCTGTCTGAGTTTCATACATGGCTGTGATAATATGAAAGTGACTGAGGTATGTGTGATGCTAGTAATGTCAGTCCTTGTTATGAATAGCGTGAAAATGTCGCTCATAGGATCGGTTGGTGCGGGCATTTCGGTAGGATTGGCAGACTGAGATGAAACTGCAACTTCTGGCTCGGTGAGGAAAGCAACGGGAAACTACCTCGCTCCTTATTTCCCTAGTACGCCTCTTCAGCGACACGTGGGCCACCTATGACGGCTGATGGTGGAGCTATTGAGATCCAAACCACCCTCTTGACTGAACACTCGACGTACATACAACCAATGCGATCATTTCATTTTACAGTATGTCTTCTAAGTTGAACCGATACAGACAGGTCTTACGGTGACGATGTGACAGGTCAGGGCAAGGACTGAGCAGGAAGCAGCCGTAGCCTTAATTTAAGTACTGAATCAGCATTTTCCTGGTGTGAAAATGAGAAACCACGGAAAACCATCCTCAGGGCTGCTTTAAACCTCCTGCATCCCGAATGCAAGTTCAGAGCTCGGTGACCAAAGTTGTATAATCAACTCGCTCGATGCATCAATAAAATGGGCTCTAACGGCATAGAAGGATATAGTCAGGATACAACTTGCTCTTAGTATTTAAGTGTCTCAGGAACGGTGGCTTAGAGACGTTATTGCACCGCGTACCCTGCGCGACAAGACGGCAGCGACAACTGTTAGCTCCAAGACAAGTGAGGTGGAAGAATCGGGCCATTTGGTCGACTTAGGCCATTCTCGTTCATCACATAGTTTCCTGGCCATTAACCCGACTCGGTAAACCAGAAGGTGCTATGTTGTTGTCCACTGTTTATCTTCAACGGAGGTTTCAGTACTCGCCCATGTAAGTTAGGGGGCTGTTTGATGGCCCTCATAATGGAAACCACTGCTCTACAGCAACTTCCTTTCCATTTACAACACTCTCTTTTGAATCCCTTATGTTGCCACATTCGTCTTTTGCAAAAGTCACAAAGTGAAGGGCGTATTTCTACCAGACAAATAAAGTATGAAGAGCAGTTTCGTTTCGTAAAGAAAAAAAAAACACATTTTAATAACAAAGCTAAGCTTACAAACATTAACAAAGAAATAATCACACGAATATCAAGAATTTTATATTTGAGATAACCTAGTAAATTAGTTATTAAGCTTATGAAAGCATATGTTTTGAAAACATAAGACAGAAGTTCAATTCTTCTATTAACTTTACTAAATTAAATCCATTAAATAAGTAAAGAATGTATAAAAACCCTCAACCCCAGAAAAAATAATAAAAAATTAAGCGATAAAGGTAAATAAGCCTTCCATGCTAAATATATTAATTTATCATACCGAAATCGTGGAAGGGTTCCTCGGACCCAAGCAAATATAAAGGCTAAAAAGGTTAACTTAAAAAAAAATTGATAAAACATCCCCGCCCAAAAAAATTATACAAAACAACATAAATAAAATACTAGTATATTCAGCTAAAAAAATTAATGCAAATCCACCACTTCTATACTCAACATTAAACCCTGAAACCAACTCTGATTCCCCTTCTGCAAAATCAAAGGAAGTTCGATTAGTTTCCGCCAAACACGATGAAAATCATGCTAACATAAGAGGGAAGGTTAAAAATATAAATCACACATAACCCTGAAGACTCATAAATCTTATTAAACAATAATTATCTACTAAAAAAATAAATCTTAACAAAATCAAAATCAAGTAGCAATGTATTTATAACTGAACATAGCAATGAGCTGCATGAGTAAAAGAACAGAGATGAGAAAATGGATTCGTCATAATATCCGCTGTGTGTATGTCAACTTGACAGCCGTGCGGAACCCGACTTGAAGGCGAATAAATCGTCACTTGGGAATCATTAAAACCACTTTCCGTTTCTGCGGATATTTACGTTTAGGTAAATGCCCAATCAATATGATCGATGCGACACGGATCCTCATACAATCTCCTGTAACTTTCTGCGGATGATGAAAGCCACATGAGACCACATGCTGTCTTGTTAGTACACAACGTCATTTTAGTTACACTAAACTTTCTGAAATCATAGAAATACAGTGGTAGCCATTTATTTTAATCACGGATAATGTTATCAACCGCATTATATAATCACTTATATGAAGTACGGTACGGACAAATACTAAAACTTTGAAAATCTTCCGTGAATGAATTCGGTTTATGTTATCATATTTGTTTTCAAGGATTTCGTTATAAAGTATGCGAGTATTATTGCGCCTTGGCTGAACACAGTTACTTCTTCAAATATGAAAGTGCTAAAGGCTACGAAACCTCCAAGGAACGAGTAAGAGTTTTACGTTGTGCGAGTATGTCTGGTGAAAAGAAAAGACTTAGTGATTGGGGAAATTAAAAACACACGTTGCTTTGAATGCATCAATAAGTTTCCAGTGGACTACCATTCCAGCTCTAATGCAAGGATGTCTTCCCTGATGTTCAAAGAACGGCTACTGAAGTGGGATAATAGGCTGTGCCGTAAAATAGTTTTGCTGGTTGACAGCTGTGCAGCGCACATTGTGAATTGTGAGCTCAAGAACATCAATGTGGTTTCCTTACCGGCGAATACCACTTCATTAAATCAACCATGCGGTCAAGGAATCATTCGCACTATGCTAGTTGCTTTACGTCGCACTGACACAGATAGGTCTTATGGCGACGATGGGACAGGGAAGGGCTAGGAGTTGGAAGGAAGCGGCCGTGGCCTTAATTAAGGTACAGCCCCAGCATTTGGCTGGAGTGAAAATGGGAAACCACGGAAAACCATTTACAGGGCTGCCGACAGTGGGGTTCGAACCTACTATCTACCGAATACTCCTAGAGATTAATTTCCAATCCCATTCATACCCCTAACCACGAAGGTGATGTAGTGGCAATAAGTGTACCTAAAATTAAAGTTGTAGTAAATAAAAACTTAGCATTAAGTACAAAATCAACATAATCAGCATAATCATCCACAGTACAAAACTAATTAAATAAATTTTAATACTATTATTTTGTCAATTTTGAATTACCCGAGAATATTGAACAGATTGATTATAAATTATCTGGGGTTTGTATATCAACAAGTTATTATTAATTAATGTACCTTTTCTATAATTACTAGAACGATCCCTATATGAGAAACCGAAGAATAAGCAATTAAAGCCTTTAAATACGTTTCATATAAACATACCATGCTAACTAACACACCCCCAACTAAACTAATAATGTTATTTGCTTTACGTCCCACTAACTACTCTTTTACGGTTTTCGGAGACGCCGAGGTGCCGGAATTTAGTCCCACAGGAGTTCTTTTTACGTGCCAGTAAATCTACCGACACGAGGCTGTCGTATTTGAGCACCTTCAAATACCACCGGACTGAGCCAGGATCGAACCTGCCAAGTTGGGGTCAGAAGGCCAGCGCCTTAACCGTCTGAGTCACTCAGCCCGGCTCCAACTAAACTAATTGCAACTCAAACATAATTATACTTTAACCCTAAGGAAATTATTATTGAATAAACACGTAATAATCCATATATACTGGCCGCACTTAAGCGACTGCAGCTATCGAGCTCGGTCATTCGCACTATGAAAGCGTATTATCGCCATGAAATGCGCACAAGGATCTTATAAAACATAGAGGACTCACATAAAACTAGTGCCAATGCCCATGCCAAAACAACCAGCCTTCTCGATGCCCTGCATCTTCCAGCCATGCCATGGGATAATGTCTCAGCACACACAATAAAGAACTGTTTCCGGTATGGGGAATTCTTAAGAGAGTTACCAAAAGTACACGAGGATGTTGAACTTTGTCCAACAGGCTTAACGGAAGATGAATTTCAGGAATGGATGAACATTGGTGAGGTCATCATTACTGATACGAAACAGACAAAGACGACAAATGTGAGGCAGTTACCTCCGCAGAATGAGATATGAGAGGTGAAGAACACGGAACAGAAGATAGCGATGCTGATGATGACGACGTTGCCGAAACTTCCCGAACACCAACGAATGCTGAAATGTGACAGGCGCTAGATATTAATGGACTTTTGAGAGACAACCAGAAGCAAACAACGATTAGAGACTATTTTACATAGCTGAAAACAGTTAACGGAATTGAAGTGCTGTGTGCCGGCATCTGTTTCACTGTAGTGCATGTAGATTATGAATAAATAGGGTAGGCTACCTACCAGTTTTTACTTCTCGGCTACTGTTATCAAATTATCTGCGTCCCATAGTGATCATGGCTTACACGTTTGTTTTACCCGTGTTCGATTCTTGACTATTTCGAGGCTAGTTCGAGGTACACTCGGCCTACTTGAGAACAATTTAGGAGCTATCCGACGTTTAGCTAGCTGCTCGAGACTATAAAACCAAGAATAATAGCCGAGAATATTTGTTGCTCTGACCACGCATCACCTAATTATCTGTAGGTCTTCGGGCTGAGCAGCGCCATGGGATTTGGTTTGGTTTACATAAGACTAAAAACCTTGCCTTACAATAAACGAAGGTTAACAATATCATACAAACAACGCTAACTATAGTAACGAGAAAGGATGAGAAATCGAATAATTTACAGTGCTTGGGGGTAAAAATTCAAATTACATCAACTTGGAAAGATCTGAATGTCACTAAACATTGTTTAGACTAGTCTCTAGAAATGAAAAGAATGTATTTTAAAACATATAATAATAATAATAATAATAATAATAATAATAATAATAAACCATGAGTAACATACATACCTCATGGCCAGACTCGCGAGTTTCATTTCCAGCTCGCCAAAGGGATCTGAATCAATCAATCAATCAATCAATCAATCAATCAATCAATCAATCAATCAATCAATCAATCAATCAATCAATCAATCAATCAATCAATCAATCAATCAATCATTCAATCAATCAATCAATCAATCAATCAATCACTGATCTGTTTTAAGTATTGTCGCCCAGGTGGCAGATTGATTGTGGAATGCAGTGCACTCAATTTCGAGAGGTCAATCGAACAGTTGTCAGATACGAGAGGAAGCGGATCCGCTCCAGTAAGCTAGGCAATGTGGCCGAGGACGATACCTAGCTGGTCACGTGACACTCTGACATCTGCATGCCACATGAATGGGCATCAGCCGTATTGGCATGCCAACACATTCAATGGGCTGCATGTGTCACAAGAAATGATTTCAGATTATTATTATTATTATTATTATTATTATTATTATTATTATTATTATTATTAGTATTATTATCATCATCATTAGTATTATTATTACCCCAGTACCATGCAGTAGAAGTAACACGTCCACGTCATGTCTGGAGGTCATGGGTTCTAATCTCAGTTCATCCAAGGATTATTATTCCGGACTGAACCCGGGGCCCACTGAGCCGAAGATCAATACGTTTCTTGAAATAGACTTTTCTCAAACAATTGGCTGTTGATACGAGAAGCAGCAGAGGTGATCAAGAAATACAAGCCATACGACTGAGGAAGTCATTACGCTCATCACGTGACACTGCAACGTCTACAATATCTATAAGTCATATGGTTGGGTAGCAGTCGTCTTGGCTAGTCAAGACCCTTAATACGCTATATGTTCCACGGGGTTTGTTTTAAATTATTATTATTATTATTATTATTATTATTATTATTATTATTATTATTATTATTATTATTATTATTATTATTAGGGGCTGCCTGACCGAGGCGGTAAAGGCGTGCTCGGTTCACGTGGAAGGACGTGGGTTCGATTCCCCGACAGAAAGTCGAAAAATTTAAGAAACGAGATTTCCACTTCGGGAGGTGCATATGGTCCTGAGGTTCACTTAGCCTACACCAAAAATACCTGGGGGCAAAGGCGGCCGGGCGCAGAGCTAACCACTCTACCCCACCAAGTGACGAGGTTAAGGATAGTGGAAGCCTTTACCTTCGACCACTCCAAGGTTAGTAAGAGCCTTTACCTTCGAGCACTCCAAGGGCCTTCATGGCCTGTACGGAGGTGACTTTGCTTTGCTTTATTATTATTATTATTAGTAGTAGTAGTAGTAGTAGTAGTAGTAGTAGTAGTAGTATCAGGAAGATCCCGAAGCACCTGGAAGAAGGAGATCAACAAGGTATGCCGGACCCACAAAATTGATAACTGGGAAGAGCAGGCTCGAAAGATCGAAAAGGTGGAAATGGATTGTGAGATGGACACGGGAACTTCACGTCCCGCAGAAGCATACGGAGTGAGTGAGTGAATTATTATTATTATTATTATTATTATTATTATTATTATTATTATTATTATTATTATTATTATTATTACAATATCATTCGATAAGCTGACATTTCAAGAAGGTGTTAATATCATCACGCGTACATATTTTTTTTTTCACCGTAGCCCTCGGTATTTTTACGAACACTATCGTTTCATACGACTCTTCGGGGCGACATTGGTGTCACTTCAGGAAGTGGGGAACCCAGATGATATCAATCACTCCAGCCATCAATCTACCTCATCATACGTCATCGGATCCTTGTCAATAAAGTACAGTTCACCATTCCATCTGCGACTGGAAAGTTTCCAACTTTCAACTACAAACTCTGGAGTGAAAAAACAAAAACAACCAACTGGGAGCCTAATATGGAAAGAAAAGAAGAAAGCAGGAACTCACTAATCTAGCTGCTTAGAGTAGAGGCAAAACAAGAACCACTTGAAATATTTCTCTACTTCTGACATTCCCCTTCAACCGAGCGCGCCGTTCCCAAAACTTCGATAATAAACTAAGTCATTAAAATGTGAAACAAAAGGTAACTAATCAATAGAGTATTTGGCTGATGTTATGAGTAACATGCGTTTCGCGGGTTTCTTGGAAATGAGCGAAGCATTCCTTAGCAAAATTCACAGCAGACAAGTAGCTCATAACGAATTCCATCTCGTACTTGAGGAAAGGGCGGGTATTCCAAGTTTAGCACGCTCATAATCGATGTTGTCCCTCGATACAGAACATCCCGTTACACACGGTAAAATCACTGAACAAATAATTCCATAAAACAATTACAAATTGTTTATTGCCGAGAATCAAATAATTCTTTAAAACAAAATTTTATAAAACCTTCCACGAAATATTTACGCCTTTTCCAGATAGTTAAAATTTTGATCAAATAATTTTATAAAATCGTTAATGAATGTTCGAACCAGTTGCATCAAATAGCCAGTTAGGACAGGCAAGGACGGCAGAGCAAATGAAATGGCGTATGGCTTTTAGTGCCGGGAGTGTCCGAAGACATGTTTGGCTCGCCTGGTGCAGATCTTTTGAATTGACTCCCGTAGGCGACCTGCGCGTCGTGATGAGGATGAAATGACGATGAAGAAAACACATACACCCAGCTCTCGTGCCAGCAAAATTAACCAATGATGGTTAAAATTCCTGACCCTGCCGGCAATCGAACCGGGGACCCCTCTGACCAAAGGCCAGCACGCTAACCATTTAGCCAAGGAGCCGGACACGGCAGACCATTTTGGTCTAAAGAAGCGGCAGAGTTGTTAATAGTTGAATACCAAAGTAAGAAAAACATAATAATGTTATTATCTTTACGTCTCACTAACTAATTTTGACGGTTTTCGGAGACGCCGAGCTGCCAAAATTTTGTCCTGCAGAAGTTCGTTTATGTGCCAGTAAATCTACTGACACGAGGCTGATGTATTTGAGCAGCTTCAAATACCTTCGGACTGAGCCGGGATGGAACGTGCAAAGATGGTGTCAGAAGGCTAGCGCCTGAACTGTCTGAGCCACTCAGCCCGTCTAACCAAAACATACCCTGTTAAATGGTGTATAGTCCCCTTAAGTTACAATAGCAATGCAAGAGGACGGGCATAATTCGACAGTTTTACGAGTACCGGTCTGAGTGGTTCAGATGTTATAAGGCTGGACTTCTGAGCTCAAGTAGGCGGGTTCAATCCCAACTCAATTCAGCAGTATTAAAAATATTCAAATATGTCACCCTCGTGACGGTAGATGTATCGGCATGTAAACGAACTCCCTTCTTTAAAGCGGTAGAAGAGGACTTAAAATATTCCGCATAAGTTCTAGAAATGGCAAACAGCTGACAAGAAGTTAATTCAAGAGAATACTCACGTGTCACAATTCAAAGTTGAAAGTTATATTTTTCTCGCAATTACAGTGAACTCTCACTGCAATGCGGCGACAGTTAGCGTGTACTAGAGCGTTCAGAGCTCGACTCCCGGTAGAGAATTTCCAGCCTAATGGACTTAGCGGATATATCTTTAACCCTTACTCATGACGGTTGCAAATCCTAAATGGAGGTCAGTAATGTTGCTGCCCAGACTCCAACACCATATTAAAGCAAAGTATATGTCCCACGTCCTCACTTCGTTGTTTCTTTCCAATTGTATGCAGTGGTTTATTTCATCCCTCTATTTAACCTCCTTTCACAGCGACAAAACATGAGAGCGAGAGAAAGAATGAATTTGTGATTATAAGCACACCTGGGATCAAACATGTTCTTCAGAGGAAAAGAGGTTATATGGCCACTAACCATAAGTTTCTCGGCTCTAATAATAAGAGATAGTTTCTCGTTGAAGAAGCGTAATAACAGTATTTCTCTCCAACGCAAACAACGTTACATTTGCCAGCATGGATTTTACACCGTACAGTAACGTAGGAAGGATACTATTCTCTGAACACAGAGTCTGATGAGAAACACTAAACCAATGTAATCTTAACTAAGAAATGTTATTAGCTTTACATCCCACTAACTACTTTTACGGTTTTCGAAGACGCCGAAGTGCCGAATTTTAGTCCTGGAGGCTGGCGTATTTAGTTACCTTGAAATACCACCGGACTGAGCCAGGATCAAACCTGCCAAGTTGGGGCTAAACTGACATGTAGGCCTGTATGAACTTTGCTAGTATTATCCGCTACGTTGCAATATAACTTCATCGATTCATTTCTCTATAAAATATATTACTTAAGCTCTACATGGGCGTGGTCAAGATTTGGATGGGTTGCCACGCGCTGTAAGTGGGGGGTACGGGAATGGAGGAGTGGAAAGGAACTGGCCATCCTACCGCACGTAAACCCCGGCACAGGACACCTCTGCGGAGGTTCGGAGCTGCCTTCGGGCAGAATACACCCCCTTTATTTCGACTGATTCTACTAAACTGCCCAGATCATTTCCGTGCAGAGTGGCATTATACTTTTTTGTTTCTTTTTCTTTTTTGCGAGGAGTCTGCGGTCCCCTTAAAGTACGTGCAGGCCCAAACGTAAGACCTTGACTCTCGCCAGTATTTTTAAACGTAAAACAAAAGCAAAAATTAACGTGGATAAATGTCAAGATGATTATCTGAAAATAGATATTGCCAAAATTCTCATGACTTCCTGAATTATCACGAACGACAGGAATGACAGTTTCAAGCCTATAAATCGTACGATCAGTGTACAGTGTATACTACCATTATTTTTTCCGACTTACTTATAATATTAAATCTTCCGTACAATTGATTAATACATAAGGTAAGGGTTATTCTGCCCGAAGGCACGTCCGAACCTCCGCAGAGGTCTTCCAGAGCCGGAGTTTACGTGCGGTAGGGTGGCCAGTTCCTTTCCACTCCTCCATTCCCTTACCCCCGCCTCCAACCAACAGCGCGTGGCAACCCATCCAACTCCTGACCACGCCCAATGTTGCTTAAAATCGGAGATCTCACGGGATCCGGTGTTTCAACACGGCTACGGCCGTTGGCGATTAATACATATATAGCGTTATTATGCATAACGCTGTGAAATGCGATGGGCTTTAAGGATGTTATTTAGTTCCAGTATAAATGAAAGTTTTGAATTTACTCTTTGTCGGGCATCATTCTATTTTATGACCATGCATACATATGCATTCGTTATATTACTATTATTATTAGCATTAATATTATTATTGTTACGGAGTTTTCCGTACAACAGAGACAGGTGAAATAAAATGCGGGCTGAACGGGTCTATCTATGAAAGTCAAAGATTCATTTAAAACTTTGAAAAAGGGTTATATTTCTTTTCAGAAATTCAAATGTTAACAAACAAAATTCTTCACTTTGTGAAAGAACAAGATATCAAGTACAATGACAACTTGACACTAGAACAGAAAACCCAAGGATAGGTAATTTACACGTTTTTGAGGTTCAAGCTCCAAATTTAAAAGTTTACAGCGCCGCAAATGTTGCGTTTAGTTTCATAAAGAGACACTATTCAAGAGCACTTTGCTCCAACCGTTACAATTTACAACCTTCCAAAGGCACCACTCGATATTACAATAAATACCAGGAAAGAGCTTACATGCTCTCCAAATTCAACCAAGGAGACTAGCTCCCAATTTCCTACAGCCTACTCAAAGCATCTTTGGCAAAACATTACAATCTCTAGCCTCTCTGGGCTCAACCTACAATTTACAATTTAGTTGATACAGGGGTATCTAGTACCCATACTACTGGGCCTTCGAGAAAAGAAATCCGAACACACCCTCTCATTTTTATTGGCTAAACAAAAAATGTATGGAGGCGATCTCTTGCGCTCCTTGACAACTAACTTTAAAAAGCTACTTGTGTCGCGGCCCGATGATACAGAGACTAATCCCACACTACTGAGGTGGCTAGAAAGAAAGGTTAATGCTTTACAGGAAGAGAAAACAGCTAAAAATCGTAGTCACCTCAAGATAAATTGAAGGGGAATTCGAGAGGGTAACGCACTCTCTATCCCCGATTTACAGTTTAAGTGTTTATGAAATTTTACATTAGTAAAATAAAGGTTACACTTTAGAAACAGACGGTTACATAGTTAAAGATCAGAACCTTCCCTTCGGGTCAGTTTGCGGAGATAGCTACAGAGATAGAAAACTGTGGTAATTTACCTGGGCTGATGTTCTGCCTGCCTAAGAATGAGGCGCCCCGCCTCCTGTCTTAACACACACACACACACACATTCTGAAATTCGACGATCAATAAAACAACGTAACTTGAAAAAGCCACAGCTTTTATACCCGAGAGAAGGGTTTGAGAAGGCTCTGGACTAAATTCAAACACACCCTCTCATTTTTATTGGCTAAACAAAAAACTACAAGAAGCCTATGATTGGCTGAAAAATAAATACAGAAAATTTCTGATTGGTCAAAAACGAAAGCTTGCGGGATGAGAATAAAGTGTTGCAAACCTTGAAGTATGAAAATAAATGAAAGTCAATGCTGTTGAGAAAACCTATAAACACAAAACATTTTGAAATCACTAATTATTCCTCCTTGCACCAGAGTGCATGACCTCAGTTTTTTGTAGACACATCTATGGAGAAAAGTTCAAACCTTGATGTACACGAAAACAAAGAAATCCAGTCAGTTTAGGAAACTTTAAAATAACATATTAATCAGTTATTCATTAGTGACATCTTCTGGTCAATGTCCCAACTTTATGCATTAGCTGTTTCAAGATTTGTTCTATAGATAGTGTTCCTTAGGCGCTTCTTTTAAATGTGCGAGGTAGAGGTGTACCTCCCGGTACAATTATTATTATTATTATTATTATTATTATTATTATTATTATTATTATTATTATTATTAAAAGTAAATCTTCTACGACAGTTCACAGGTATTTTTGATGCAGAATCAGCCATCTCTGCTCAGTTCGGATTTGGCCGGGTGTTCATCCTGAGGCCACGTGATCTTTCACGTTAAAATTCCAACCTTGGGTCAGAGGTACTCCAAGCCCGGCCATACAGATGGAAAGCCAGTAAAAAAGGCACTTTGCTATGATGTCTCCAATTATTATTATTATTATTATTATTATTATTATTATTATTATTATTATCATTATTATTATTATTATTATTATTATTTATTATTGCGAGCAAATCAACGGGAAACGACCGCATTTCCTTAGTATGCCTCTTTATTGACGCCCTAGGCCATGCCAGACATGGCAGATGATAACTGAGCTTTTAATAATGAAACTAGCCTTCGGAGTGAGAAGTAGTACTAATAGTTAGATCGATAGGCCCAAACAGATCTTGCGAGCTGATTTTTTTGTGCTCTAAGTAAGGGAATTTCGAACACTCCGAAATTATGGCCAAGAAATGTTATCTTTAGGTAGTATAAAATAAAGTCCTGGATTCTGTCTGTCTGTCTGTCTGTCTGTCTGTCTGTCTGTCTGTCTGTCTGTCTGTCTGTCTGTCTGTGACGGCTAATATCGAGAACCATTGGATGAATTTTGATGCGGTTTTCACAAATCGATAAAGCACTTCTGGAGAAAGGTTGAGATATATATATACAATCAAAGGAAACCGAGCAGTAACGATTTCACAGAAGAAAGTCGAAGGAAAATCGACCGTCCATGCGCCATTTTAGCTTACGCTAGGTAAACAGTTAAATGTAGATCTATACTATGAGGGTATGATTGTTCAGCATAAAATATTCTACCCAAAAGTCCGCGACAGCGTATATCTATTTTTAGAACATAGCCCACTATAGGGGTTTTTACGTACGAGTTTGCAGGAAAAAACGTCAAATTTAGAGACAACTTTTTAAAATGAATTACCTAAATATTATCATAATTAATGTTTTGTTCACCTCAAGTAAGTAATGTAATGTGTATTAATATGTAATCTAGAGTATGTAATCTATACTTTGGGAAATATCGTCTTTTTCATTTTTCCGCGCAATCATCGTTCTTAAATATGAAGTGTGACGATTTAAGTGAAGCAAGTCAAAGAAAAACTATTGTCCGTGCAACCTTTTAGCTTACTCTTGCTAAACCGTTAAAGATACATCTATATTATGAGGGTAACTGTTCAGCGTAATAAATTATGCAAAAAAATTCCGAGACAGCATATATATATTCTTAATAGCTCAATATAATGGTTTTTATGGTACTGTTTTCAGTTTAAAACCCCGTAAACTTTCAAAATATTTTAAAATTAATCCTTATCAAAATTAAATGCTTAATCACCTCAAGTAAATAATGTAGATGAATATCTATGTCATTTACAGTATGTAAAAAAGCAGTCATCTCCGTACAGGCCATGAATACCCTTGGGAGGGATGGAAGGTAAATGCTTCCACTATCCGTAACCTCGGCACTTCATGGGGTAGAGTGGTTAGCTCTACGCCCGGCCGTCTTTGCCTCCAGGAATTAACCTGGTGCTCACTGTTGGGGTAGGCTGAGTGAAACTCAGGGCCTTGTGCACCTCCGGAAGTGGAAATCTCGTTTCTAAATTTTACGGCTTCCTGACAAGAGATTCGAACCCACGTCCTTCCGCCCGAGCGCGCCTTTACCACCTCGGCCAGGCAGCCCCTATTTACAGTATTTAATTTTCATATATACTTTCGGAGATATCGGCGTTTTCATTTTATCGCACAATTTCCATTCTGAAATATGGAAATTTAAATGACATCTCACAGCGAGAGAGAAGATAGCGAGTCAGCGCACAAGCATTCACCCAAGCTTACAACGGCTTCGGCCAGCGGCTAATGGTCGATTTAAGACTTCAGAGAAGATCATTCGATTCACCTCGACTTTGCTGTACTCCGTCTGTGAGTTGTTTGAAGTTTCCATGGTAATTTTATGCACCTCAGCTGTTCTTCTTTCAGTCTGTGAACGTATCATCCTGCGAGCTACCCAGTCGAGTTGAGACTGAGGGGAGGGAGAAGTGTTGGGAGTTTTACTGGTAATTTGTTGCACTTCGGCTTTTTTAAATTCCGTCTGTGAACAGCCTCTTGCACAGGCTACACAGTCTAGTTGAGATTTCGGGGGATGTGTTTGGAGTTTTACAGTTGATTTCATGTACTTTGGCATTTTTTAATTCTTCTTGGGAGCACACGCTACGATACAATAATAGATTTCCAATGATTTTTCGTTATCCACATACAGTCTATGATAACCGATCTTATCGAGACAGAAAGCTAATATTGGTCGTAATACGTTGCATCTACACCCGCCAAAGTTATGCAATGGGACGCGGTTTGTAGTGAAAACTTCAACAAACAGTTTGATTGAAGCAACTACTTTAGCTGGCTGTAGCACATGAGATAGGCTTAATGCCGAGAATACAATAACTATGCTTCCTTCAGATTTGCCTTTTGATTTCAAAGTAAGAGTCTGCTTTGGCATGACAATAAACAAAATACAGGGTCAGACACTCAGCGGGGCGGGAGTTACTCTCTGTGGAAAGCGTTTTTCTCATGGAAAGCTTTACGTGTCCCTTTCGCGTGTTACATCAAAACCAAATCTTATCGCGTTCACTACTGGAGGAAAACCGAAAACTGTCGTATACAAAGAAATAAGTTCACGGTTAAAAGTAGCCTAATGCCTTATATTCATAATTGCTACCGTGCGAAGCCGGGGCGGATAGCTATTTTAATATTATAGAACAGATGGTTATGTTATCATATAGATATATAGTAATTTACTTTTTATAGAGGATAGTCGATCAAGAATTGACAATTACACCTTTCATCGGATCTTATACGTGACCTTCGACATGCCAACAGTCTTATTAAAATTTAAACTATTTTTTTCGATTGTTGAAGCTGTATGCATAAATTGGCTTCGGTGTTGGGATTATGTGAGGCGAATGGAGAAGAATAGGTTACCTAGGAGAATATTATACTTGGGCATGGAGACTAAGAGAAATATAGGGTGACCAAGATGGCGATAGTTAGACAGTTTCTATTGATTTGACAGATATAGATTTAAATATAACATGTATAGAACTAAACGAGGCCTTAGAGCTAGTTACAAATAGAGGACTGTGGCGGAGTTTAGTAAAATCACAGAGGCTTGCAGACTGAACGCTGAAAAGCATAACATTCTATAATGAAGATGTATGTCCTTCACAAATAGTCTTCAATGTGTGTCTTTCTGAGAACCACATATTTTAAATTTATATGTTTGTCGGTAGATAATTTGTATTACGTAGTAGTGAATTAGACTGGACGTATGCCGACGATGGGATAGGACAGGGTTAGGAGTCGCCTTAATTAAGGTACAGCCCCAGCATCATATATCTATTGTTAAATTCGAAATCATGGGAAACCATCCCCAGGGTTGCCGATGGTGGGATTCGAGCGCACTATCTCCCGAATTCAAACTGACAGCTACGTGAACCGAACCGCGCAGCCAACTCACTCGGTATTTAGATAAAAATTCAAGTTTAAACGCTATGAACAGCCGCTGATACATGGGAGAATAAGAGTGGCCTGTCTACTCTTCACTATTATGTGGACCGAGCTCGATAGCTGCAGTCGCTTAAGTGCGGCCAGTATCCAGTATTCGGGAGATAGGTAGTTCGAACCCCACTGTCGGAAGCGCCGAAGATGGTTTTCCATGTTTTCCCATTTTCACACCAGGCAAATGCTGGGGCTGTACCTTAATAAAGGCCACGACCGCTTCCTTCCAAGTCCTAGCCCTTTCCTGTCCCATCGTCGCCATAAGACCTATCTGTGTCGGTGCGACGTAAAGCCAATAGCAAAAAAAGCTATCATATCATGTGGATTTCTCTTTTAAATAATTTAATGTTTTTTATAGTAACAGTGGGATGTCATGCACGTGTGTTACCAGTAGATTATACACGAGTGCACGAACCTTGTATTAAGACATAATCTTTGTTTCTCCTTCACGGAAATTGTCTTCCTCACTTAATTCACCCTTGAGATGATAATTTGTTGATAAGCATCGACCGCCTCTGGCACGAGACAAATATGTTTATCGAGTGTCGTGGCTGCTAGGAATCAAGATAAATATCCTGCAGGCTTTAGAAGTCACTCAGCATTCAAGGCGCATGTCCATGTTCAAACAGGGTCGCCTTACATCAGTAATGAGACATCGCTCTGTTTTTATTAGGGATACAGAAATCAACACGGCCTGGTTCCATAAGATGAATCGATAGAGGTAGTGTGTCAGAGTGAAGGGCTGAGGGTGACGAAGAGGCTTCAGGCTAGAAATTTCTATGATTTGTTGTGGAAATTACAGTATTTTTGTTCCTGGAAGATCCCAATATTTCAAAAAAGTAATACGAAAACAGGTATAACTGTACTTTCCTACTACTGGAGTCCAATATCTACCTTAAGATTACATACGATGGAATGGATGATGGACAGATTTTGCTTAAACCTAAACTCCTAAATGTTTTGAAACAATATTTAAATTTTACTATAGTTTGTGTGTCACGAAACTGTTAAGATGATTAGTTCCTCTCTATATTTACTTCCCCTCATGGCACGTTTAAATTACACTTATTTCCTTTCGCATTTAGTACAAACCATGCAATGTTTAAATTATTCTTTTTTTCTACATTTAGTCCATTGTTCCGCTTAAATGAAAAGTTTTCTTGACAACAAGGGTCAGTTAAAAGGTAAATAAATGACAGGTTCACATATTATATTTACATCACAAAGGACCAATTTTGATCACCTCTTTGTTCTGACTGCATACAATTTTTCCTATTTTGTGAGAAAACAGAATGAGATCATAATTAGAAATTACAAGAAAAAGGTATATCAGGCCCTTTGGACAACGACGGCGATTGAGGCGGCGGTAGTGGTGGTGGTGTACGTAATAGTGTAAGATTTTGACATACTTGAGGTACGTGTGAATTTGTATATGGCGATATTGTAAGGTTAAGCTAGTAGTAAGCTCAACCTATAGTCTTGTAAGCCGTAGTGTTAACCACTGGAAAAACTTAAGTTATGTGTGAAATTGTAGGCTATATGATGATGATGATGGATTTACAATGTTAAACTAATATAGTCGAAGTCCGCCGCTGTAGTACAGTGGATAGTGTGATTAGCTGCCACCCCCGGAGGCCCGGGTTCGATTACCGGCTCTGCCACGAAAAATTGAAAAGTGGTACGAGGGCTGGAACGGGGTCCACTCTGCCTCGGGAGGTCAAATGAGTAGAGATGGGTTCGATTCACACCTCAGCCATCCTGGAAGTGGTTTTCTGTGGTTTCCTACTTCTCCTCCAGGCAAATGCCGGGGTGGTACCTAACTTAAGGCGACGGCCGCTTCCTTCCCTCTTTCTTCTCTATCCCTACCAATCTTCCCATCCCCTCACAAGGCCCCTGTTCAGCATAGCAGGTGAGGCCACCTGGGCGAGTTACTGGTCATTCTCCTCAGTTGTATCCCCGACCCGAGTCTCACGCTCCAGGACACTGCCCTTGGGGCGGTATAGGTGGGATCCCTCGCTGAGTCCGAGAGAAAAACCAACCCTGGAGAGTAAACAGAATAAGGATAAGAAGAAGAAGAACCTAATATAATATGTAATGTAATGTTTCCTTTCCATGGAAATGCTTGTTGTACTCGTGTTGTTATTATTGTTGTTGTTGATGGATAATTATGATTTAAATTTACTTCATTATTACACTACCATTGCCACCGGGATATTTCCCAATTACGATGTGTTTGTTAATAATAATAATAATAATAATAATAATAATAATAATAATAATAATAATAATAATAATAATAATAATAATAATAATAATTACGAGAAGAAGAATTATTGGAAAGAAAGATTTTTAGGAAGAAATTCTTACAAATGGAAGGATTCCAAGGGAGGAAGGAAAAGAAAACAGGCACAAAGTGGCCTGAAGACAGGAAAAAGAAACACAGTGAAACAATGAAAGAATACTGGAAGAAAAGGAAAGAACAACTAAGGAGGAACAATTGAAATTGTAACGTGGTCCTTAGAAGGCCGGAACGCAAGAAGAAGAAATAATAATAATACCTGCTTATGTGGGTGCGACTTAAAGCAAATTGTTAAAGAATAATTTTAAAAGGAAGACGAAGAGGAAGGCTGTGTGTCTGATCAGGACCAGATGATCTAGTGCCCGCCAGTGACAGCGTCGTAGTAATTGACGTACACAATTGGCTGAGTGCGACTTGGTGTAATCATGTTTTTGGATTTTCGTCCCACTAATTACTTTTACGGTTTTCAGAGAAGCCGAGCTGCCTGACTTTCCTCCCGTGGGAGTTCTTTCTCGAGCCGGTAAATTCACTGATATGAGACAGGTATTTCTGGGTACCTTCAAATGCCACTGAACGAACAACAATTCGTCGCCTTGTCCAAGTAACTTGATAGTCTGCAGGTTATTTTAGACGCTACTATATCCTACATGAATAAATCGGATTACACAACGTGTTTCAATGTTTTGTTACTCCTCTCCCGCCGATTTTGGGACAAAGTAACGGATGTGAGGATTTGTCTAATGGCCGTGAGATGAAGCCGTAGTCTTTTTACTTTCGTCTGACGAAAAAAATTGGAATGAAATGAGGAACAATAAACCTGAGAGAGGTCTTGTTACTTTATTCATTGAACAACCTACGAATTTTCTGCTGTTATATTAATCATTTGCTTCCTTTGTTTTTATTTCCTTTATTTGCAACTAAATCCTGCCCCCCTGAACGATGAAAAGTTACATATTCAACATCTAAATTAATTATACTGTAGCCTCACAAACGAATATTAATTTTGAAGAAGACTTACTCCGTGTGTATTCTTCCTCGCATTTAAAGCTAGTTTCATTTGTGGAAGCGGATTTAAATATAGCCCGGTATGAGCACCGGCCACGGTTGGCGATTGTGTACATAAATTTACAATTAAGCTAATGCGTGTTTTAAATAGGGAAAATTACATTATAAATATTAAAAATTCCATGGTTTTAATTATCAGCACCGCCATAATTATATTAAAAGTGGAGCAAGGGATGGCCACAGAATTTAATCACTCAGCTTATATACATAAAAGAATTCACTCATTACATTTTTGTGCACGTGTTCCTTCGCTTAGCAGTTTCATTCTGGATGTCGGAGGAAGGCTAGTGGGACTTGCAAGACAATAACGTTTCTCCGTAAGTTCTTAGGAAGCTGCTTCTGGAACTTCAAGGTAGGTTCAAAAGTAGGCCTATTTTCGAATTGAAACGTTCTCTCTCTCTCTCTCTCGTGCATGGAATGTTCCTATCCACCTCATCTTTGTTTCATTCCTAGTACTAGCGTATTTTTTCCAACTGTTTCATGTCGCACTAGCTCTTTTCTATCGACTCAACTGGGATAGGGAGGTGCTGGTACTATTTTACAAAACCAATATCTTCCTGGTGTAAAAACTGGAACTCGTGGAAAACCTTCAAGGTTGGCAACCGTCCCAAATCTATCGAATGCAAACAAGTTTACAGCGATATGATCCATGATCCTTGACGTAGCTAACTCCCGCAGTTTGTTTTGGTATTTTTAATTTGTTTAGGGAATTGTATGGAATTAGATTATGAACACTAGCTTCTACAGCACTCTTACGCTTACAAGCAAACATTCTGATGGGGACAGACAAAAATGTCAATTTTATTTCACAACATTTACAATATAAAAATACGTACTCATACAAATTTGGCTACTTAAGCGCAATATGGGAGAGAGGAGGACTTTGAGAATGGAGTGAGGAAAGTAAGTTTTGTTGAGAAGAAATATTCGAAATTATGAACAAGGAGAAAGTATGTGACGATTTACAAAAGGCAGAAGTATTTTGCCAGCAGTATGTAAAATAGTTGGATATAAGGTAGAAGAGGGGACTAATACCAGCAAAGTACTGAAATTTACCTATGATAACACAACAAAATTATACAGAAGTTGAAAACTCAAAAAGCAACTGGAATTGATAAGATTTTTGGGGATATGGTATAATAATATGATATAATAACACATCTGAACCACTTATTTGATTGCGATTAGTACGGAACATAGACACTGTAGTAGTGATAGTCTAGAAAAATGAGTGTAAAGCATAACTTCTCTGAACAGCATTCACATCTAATAACTGCGTCCTATTCGCATTTAATACAATGGCTCTTTAAATTCTTCAAGCAGTCTGTTTTTTCAATGTGATTTACGTCACACAGACACATATAGTTCTTACAGCGACGTTGGGAAAGGAAAGGGCAAGGAGTGGGAAGGAAGCGACCGTGACCTTAATTAAGGTGAAATTGGGAAACCACGAAAAACTAAGTACAGGGCTGTCGACAGTGAGGTTCGAACCCACTAACTCCTGAATGAAAGTTCGCCGAAGCAATTTTTAGGTTGTGGTTTGAAAGTGTTCTTCGTTTCTTGGAGCGAATATAGGGACCGAAATCACAGTGAGATGAAGTGTTGGTATTCCGGTGACTGTAGTTTGAGGGCGTTACTCTGCTGATTCAGAGTATCAGCAGACTGTTCAAAATCAACGTTTTGTGAAAGTTTACGTATCATATATCTGCACAACCAACAAATGGTAAATAAGTTAATCTGTGAAGGATAGCTGAATCAGAAAGTGATGGAACCAAGTAGAGGGAAGATTATTCTAGACGGGGTGCTGATAAAACCAGATGAGTTCTGATGATAGGTGGTATAAGTGAACACGAAACTATTTTCATTGTAATTGAAGATAGATGTGACAAAAATGATTATAAACGTGTGAATATTAAGCAGTGTCATATAGTATACAAGAGAGGTATGAGGGAGTTTTTTAAAAGTAATTACGATCGGTGGAAAATGGTAATTAAAATTATGAACGGTTTACGGAATGAGTATAACATAGAAATAAAGAGACGAGGTGCAGGTAAGAAAGAAATACATTAGAGTTGGTAAAGGTTGTAGAAGTAAGGAGAAAGTGAAAACTTACCAAGCAATTTAATTTAGCGAAGAAGTCGGCTAAGGATAATATGGTTACAAGCATGATTGGCAGTCATACGAGATTTGTGGAAAATTGAAGGGTATATTTACGTGCTTTAAGGCAGAAAGAGGGTCCGGTAAACATATTCCAGGAATCATTAATGAACGAGGAAAGAGTATGTGACGATTTATAAAAGGCAGAAGTATTTTGCCAGCAGTATGTAAAGATAGTTGGATGTAAGGTAGAGAAGGAGACTAATACTAGCAAAGTACTGAAATTTTTGAAAACTATAAACGCAAATGGAACTGATAAGATTTCTGAGGATATAGTAGAGGTTTGACCTTCGATATAGTACCACATCTGAATCACTTATTTGATTACTGTTTGCATGAACGAGATATACCAAATGAATAGGGAGTTGCTATAAAAGCCCCCAGTGTACAAAGGAAAGTGCGGCAAACATAAAGCGGGTAATACTGGCCAACCAGTTTGACATGTGTTACATGTAAACTGTAGAAAAGTATTCTTCCTTATTACGGTACATCAGACACATTTGCGAAATCATCAACTGGTTCGATAGAAGACAGTACGGGTTTAGGATAGATTCCCGAGGTTCAACTTGTAGAATTCCAGCAAGATATTGCTGATATTTTAAAATCAGGAGATCAAGGCAAGTTGACAGGGTAGATCAGGGCCTCTCAGGGTGCATGCGCGTGGTGCATGCACTGTGCACGGTGCAAAAGACGACTTCGCTTGGTTGACCAGAGTGCAGACCCACTCCTCGATTTGGAGCAATAGTGCTTACTCTCTCTTTCCTCACGCCTGTCTCGCTCGCTCCGCCTGTCTCCCTCTGCCCCACTTGCGCCGTAGCGCTCCAAATCCGGGCTGACTTGAGCCGAGTATAGGCGAGTTAAGCCGAGTTTAGCCGAGTAGCCCAGAGACGAAGCATTGATCCGAGCCATGCCGAGCGGCAGCGATGCACAGTGCACGGAGCTCTTGCGCCTCTATCTGCACGCGTGAGATTTTGGGCGTTTGAGAGGCCCTGGGGTAGATCATGGAAGTCTGTGGACGACAATGACGACTACTGGACTAAACAAAAGTGTGCCTGAATGGGTGGCTACATTTCTTGAACACAGAACTCAGAGAATTACAATAGGTGAAGCATTACCTGATCGTTTAATAAATGAAGAGGGAGGGTTAACGCAAGGCAGTATCATTGGACCTCTGTGTTTCCTTACATATATAAAGGATATGAGTAAAGATCAGGCATCACAGATAAGGATTTTTCGGAAGATGTTATAGTGTATGGAGCAATAAATCAATTACAGGGTTGGGAACGACTGCAAAAAGTGCATCCACAATGTTGCGAGATGGACAGCACGTATGATGATAAAAGGGTGAAAACTCTTTTCTTTTTCCTAGTTGCTTTACGTCGCACCGACACAGATAGGTCTTATGGCAACGATGGGACAGGGAAGGGCTAGGAGTGGGAGGGAAGCGGCCGTGGCCTTGATTAAGGTACAGCTCCAGCATTTGCCTGGTGTGAAAATGGGAAACCACGGAAAACCATTTTCAGGGCTGCCGACAGTGGGGTTCGAACCTACTATCTCCCGAATACTGGATACTGGCTGCACTTAAGCGACTGCAGCTCTAGAGCTCGGTAGGTGGTGAAAAGTCAGGCTATAAGTTTCACAAAGAGGAGACGTAAGTCATGGGGATTACAATAAAGTAGTTAGGTGTTACTGTAATATAAGGTAGGTTATTCACTGGGATACTCACATAAACGGGACAGTATATAAATGTTACAGATCTATTCATATAGTTATGAGGGTATCTGGGGGTTGTCGTGGATATGAAAGGAGGTGGCGTATTAAGTCACTGATAAGACCTCATTAGAGTATGGTTCCAGTGTGGGGGATCCTAAGCAGGATTACTTGATTAAAGAACTGGAAAAGATCCAAAGGAAAACAGCACGATTTGTTCTGGGCGAAAACCATCAAAAGAGGTAGTGACACGAAAATGATGAAAACTTTGCGCTGGGAAGACTTGACAGTAAGCAGACGTGACTAAGCGGTATGTTCCGAGCTATCAGCTGAGAGATGGCGTTGAATGACATTAGTAGACGAGTAAACTTGAGTGAAGTTTTTCTATAGGAAGAGGAATTAGGGATTGGAATAATTTACTGAGGTAAATATGTGATAAATTTCTTTCTTTGAAATCGTGTTTAAGAAATGACTAGTAAACATGTAATAAGGACTCTGCCACCTGACGACTCTAAATACAGTACTGATTGACTGATTTTGATTTAATATGGACCAAAGTACTGTATGCTTCACGTTCATATTAAGCGAATATGATGCGTATAGTAGAATATTAATGATTAACATATGAAAAGCCTGATTTTCAATCTTATGCTGTTATTACTCGAATAACTATTTGTTACAACTGGCTTTGCGTCGCGCCGACAAAGATAGGTGTTATGGCGACGGTGGGACAAGAAAGGGCTAGGAGTGGGAAGGAAGCGGCCGTGGCCTTAATGAAGGTACAGTACCAGCATTTGCCTGGTGTGAAAATGGGGAAACCACGGAGTACCATCTTCAGGGCTGCTGACAGTGGGGTTCGAACCCACTGTCTCCCGGATGTAAGCTCACAGCAACGCGCCCCTAACCGCACGGCCAACTCGCCCCGTGAAAGCTATCTAATCGACCGTAAAGTCTGGGATAATTTTCAGCAAACAAATAAACACAACTACTAGTGACCTCCAACATAGATATTTTCTCCTTTTTTAACAGTTCTGATGGAAAGGCATGACGAGGGTCGCAAACAAATAAATAAAACAATAAAATTAATACTACTTAAGAGTAGCTTACCACCCAGGGGAGTAAAGAAAGCAAGCAGGACACCATTTCACCCCTCGCTATCACTGGGGGTAACTGCAGTGTTATTGTGTTATATATAGGAAACAACATTAGCAACAAACAGCATTAGCATAGTCAAGTGAACAGCGGAGCATTGTATTTACAGATGTATACATCAAACATCAGAAACTGCAGCTGACTGGTAAAGGGTGGCACGGAAATGGAAACAAGCCCTGTAACTGACTATCCGCGTCGAACGAATTTACAGCGCTCTGCGACAAGGGGTGAACAATACTAACTAATTCGTACGGAAATACTCAAGCATGACACAAAATGTTCCTTGTGTTCGGATTCGTAACAGTGCTCTCTTTGTGTTATTTGAAATAAATTATACTTCGCTAATATACATACATAAAGTTATAAACATAGTCATTTGATCTACTAGCCCCGATAATTTTCATAGCTGATCGGATGTCCCTTCAAAAATCGTGAACTGCAGAATGACCCAGGTATACTCTATAATACGTTTTTAAAATCCATCTTCAGTGACATGTTGTATTAAAATTCGTTGTCGATAAGTACAACTATATCAACTTTTAAAAAATCAGAACATGTTAGTTTCATATATTGGTATTTGTTTTATAACTTCTGTTGTCATACTGCACACGGTAAACATGTGAAAATTCGGAGACGAATTAAAGAACGTTCTAATATTTGATGCTGATAGTAGCCACGTAGAAATTCGAAATTTGCATTCCCCATCCACACCTAGCGGATTAATAGTTTGCATTTTATTTTGAGTTCCGAACCATCTCTCCTGTTCTAGTACAGGAATAACAAAAATAACAATAATATTATCGACAATACAGGAGATGTTCCTCAACAGTGTTATTTTCCTGCTTGGTACTGAGTCGTATGTTTTATATTGCGGTACGTAACTGTTCAGTGTTATGTACGTCTATGCTCAAAATATCCATGCTTTGATTTAAAAATGTCGATTGGTATAGTTTAGTGCAATACAGAGAAAGAGATAGAGAGAGCATGAGTGGGGTGAAAAGGGGAGGCTGAATACTATGTTGGCCATTCGACCTTTTCTATGGTTTCTTGCCATATATCAACTCCAAGCAATTGCTAGAAACATCTCTCTCTCTTTCACGGCATGACACCTTCTTTACTTGAAGTTTCCTCAATTAGATGCATTTAAATACATTTAGCCTACACTCAAAATAGGAACATGTGCATGGTATTGTACAGGGCGTACCAGAACTAAACCGACGAAAAAAATAATGGATTTTTATTTCTTTACGTCGCACGACACAGCTAGGTCTTATGGCGACGATGGATAGGAAAGGCCTAGGAAATGGAAGGAAGCGGCTGTGGCCTTAATTAAGATACAGCCCCGGCATTTGCCTGGTGTGGTGTGAAAATGGGAAACAACGGAAAACCATCTTCAGGGTTGCCGACAGTGGGGCCGCACTTAAGCGACTGCAGCTATCGAGCTCGGTTGGATGTTTTTCGTGTTGTGTTAAGAACTACAGTGCGCTGCCGTGCTTCAGAGAGGTGAAGGAGAGGGAGGGGAAGTATGGTGTATGATGGAGACAGAGTTAATGCTCCGCGCGAATACACAAATTTCCTCGTTCGACACGCCCAGGATTCTCCTTGTCTGTTACAGGCAATATCCACAGCTCGTTCATTAAACAGCCGTAACTGCACTGACTGTAATTTAAGACACACTTGTCAGTCAAGGAATTCACCAGATCGTTTCTCCTCTCGTCTGTTGGTCGCAGTAAAGTTTTCTATTATTTAACATGCTAGAACAAGCAACACTGCCACCCCACGATTGTGTATTCCTCCACTCACAACATTGTAAATGGAATGTAATACTGAACGAAGGAAACAATACGCCCATTGGTTTCATTATAGTAGATGTTCAATATGCCCCTTTCCTACTTCGATGTACAGTTCACAAAGGTATAGTAGTGACATTTGTACTCTGCTCAGGTTACGTGGTGTGTCGCGAACGATCTGTAAATCTGCCTGTACTCTTCTGTTTCTACGGGGTTCGCACAGTAGCTCTTTTTTTTCTTTTTTGCAGAACAAACTGTACATTGGCTACTGTTGCTGGGAAGTGTCTGTGCGAAACGAACAAGAAGCTTGCGCATTCTCACCGAACTTTACCTCTGTCTCCCTCACCCTTCTCTCCTCTGACGCACAGCAGCATGCAGCGGCTCGTTCTCGGGCATACAAAATACGGCAAGTTCCTTAATTTGAATCACGCGCCCGGAAATAAGAAAGCAACCTCATTTTCCCGAAAAGAAAACATTTTCTCCGCCAAACACGAACGACATCCCCGATTTTTTGTCGGTAAAGTTCTGATTCACCCTATATAAATTGCTTGCACTTTTTGCAGAAACAACTTAACCTATAGATATAATGTCTGAGTATCCTCAGGGTTTAAGCCTCCGTGGCTCAGACGGCAGCGCGTCGGCCTCTCACCACTGGATACCGTCGTTCAAATCCCGGTCTCTCCATGTGAGACTTGTGCTGGACAAAGCGGAGGCGGGACAGGTTTTTCTCCGGGTACTCCGGTTTTTCCTGTCATCTTTAATTCCAGCAACACTCTCCATTCTCATTTCATAGCATCTATCAGTCATTAATAAATCACTTTGGGAGTGACGACCCCATCGTACTAACAGCCTATATCTGCTTCATTCATTCCATCCCTGATCCGGTCAATGACTGGAAAACAGGTTGTAGGTTTTCATTTTCATCCTCATGCTTTGTATCTACCCGGAAGGTAAATTATATTTTGATTATAATTAAAAATTGTCTGATAAAATATTAAATGCGAGTAGCATACAATACAAGACACCCATTCTTTTTTGAACGATTTTACGTACATGACATCGACAAAGTATGTTCAGTGGGCTACTGACAACGGTGACCTTGGCCCCAGAATGAAATAAATCTCTAATAGATTAGCGAGAGCACAGTGATGTATTAGGAGGGAGAGAGAGAGAGAAGTATAGCTCTATAAAATGTATATAAATGTCACAATATACAATAATTTACAATTTCAAATTAGTTCATAACATCATGCCATTTATATACAATCAGGCTGCAAAATGGATTGGATTAAAACGGACATTAAAAAATACGCTACATAGCAATCGTTTTGCCATTTGCATATGAGCTACTTCTTTCAGCATTATAATCTGAGCCATATCGCATCCCTCTGACACTGCAAGATGACTGGTCAAGAAGCAAAGGTATACAAATATTTTCTTCGCAATGTCGTGGAAGTTTGATTGCGAGCACTATCTGACACGAATATAAATTAAATCCTCTCTATTCTGATGATATCGAGGAGTGGGATGGTCGAGTGCGTAGCACTGTCGCTGGCTTCTCACCAAGGTGGTAATGGTTAGAATCCCGGTCAATGCAAGCGGAATTCCCAAATGGAATTCACATCCACGTAAAACTAGAGGTGCCGTGGCTATGATCACGATAGAAACAGCCCCGTAAAAATACAAGCTTGCTTGCCTTGCTCTGATATCTAATTACACTGCGTTTTGAAAACATGTAATAATACTGAATAGTGAAATTGAGAAAGTGCGAAAGAATTACAAAGTTGAATTTACGTATTTTACGTGTTATCGCAAGAAAGTACCATTTAAAGGAAGTCCTGCTTCCTGCTTTCATGACTCCCTCTTGCCTTATTCTTCAACCGATCGTTCATATACTATTCTTCCTTCATTTTAATAATCATCTTCACAACTTTCCTTGTCGATATGGGCTGAAGACCTCGCGGTTTTTCACCTTAAGGAAATAGCGACAAAAAACACCACAATCGCCAGTTAACACGATTGAACAATATTCCCATGAAGCGATGGTCGGCGTCCAAGTGGACTAAGCAACAAAAGTTATAAATTCTGTTGTCATAGTCGGTACGGTAAAACTGTACAAGACATATTCTACATAGTAGGAAACGGCATTCTGTATAACTTTTTATGTAGTATTTATCGACAGGGCCACTACTGACGTAGATATTTGAGAAATACATTTTGGGCCTTCACCCACCAGCATGAACATTTTTTTACAAGTTGTTTTACGTCGCACCGACACAGATAGGTCCTATGGCGACGATGATAGAGGAAAGGGCTAGGAGTAGGAAGGAAGCGGCCGTGGCCTGAATTAAGGTACAGCCCAAGCATTTGCTTGGTGTGAAAATGGGAAACCATCTTCAGGGCTGACGACAGCAGGGTTCGAACCCACTATCTCCCGAATACTGGATACTGACCGCTCTTAAGCGACTGCACCTATTAGGCTCGGTAATAAAATTATTTATAGCTAGACCGTAGTGCCTTACTTGCCGACTTTATATACCGAATTTCATTAAATACTGTTCAGCCATTTTCTCGCGATGGGCGTACATACATACATACAGATATACAGACATACAGAGACGACAGACAGAGATGCGGACAGTTAAAAACTACATTTCCTTCTATTTAGTTTTATTTTCGGCTTGAACCATGTTGTAGTTGTCTGTACATCACGTAGAGTTTGCCGACGTTTCGAATACATTGCAGTATTCTTCGTCAAGGCGACTGAAATACCCCTACTGCATCCGAGGTAATCAGTATTGTAAATCGCTGCCTGGGAGTATATACCGATTTTCATTAAATCCTGTTCAGCCATTTTCTCGTGATGGGTGTACATACATACATATACACAGACAGACAGAGACGACAGACACAGATGCGGACAGTTAAAATCTGCATTTCCTTCTTACTGTGAACATGACCGATACAGACATACCATTTTTTTCTTAATTCTGAGTAATGTACAGACAAAACTCTACTACTACTTTATTAAAGCACTGATGGTGGGGAAGTTGATGTTCATGCCCTCTCCGAATTTTAATCATGAAACAAAGAAGTTCCAAATTTTACCGAATGCTCTTAGAAGAACTGAGGTACAAAATCACGTAAACCTACGTATCTGAAGTCAATAAATATTAATTCATATCACAATTTTTTTTCAAGGAGAAATGCAGCAAAGCTTTCCCCCGTTCTTTAGCTGGACCCATAAGAGAGCAATAGAAGTAACAAAAGAAGAGGAAATAGCCGGGTTGAGGACGCGAGTAGAAACCAAATATTCGTGTTCGAGCTCTGCTTCTGAAATCCCATGGCGAAAGGGTAAATAGCCATTGCAGGGATCTGCATTGCAAAAAGCTCTGGACACAAACACACAGACCTGTTGGCTTTGCGTGAAAGGGAGACGATGAGAGGGAGAGAGGGAGAGAAAGCCGATATTCCGATAACAACACTGCCGTCTATCACCACCGTCTACCTCCCATCTGGCGCGCTGTATTAGCAAAAATATTGCTTTTCCACAGCCCGATCATTTTAGAAGTCAAAATAACAAATTCAAATATTACCATATTTCCTCCACTTGGATGCCCTAGATTCCTTCATATAAAAATAATATGATCGTTTAAATGTTAATTAACAATTCAATTTCCCTTGCAACACAGAATTTATAAGAAACGTGTAATCTTCCCCTTAATGAAACTGTGCGTAATTGTCGAACGTGCGACTGGAACGGGCTGCACTCCTCCTCAGTAAGTTAAAATCCTTACCTCGGCCATCCTAGAAGCCGTCGCCAAACATTTCTAACTTCACCTTAAGGGGAATGTCGACACACACACAGAGAGAGACAGAGAGAGACAGAGAGAGAGAGAGAGAGAGAGAGAGATGTAGGTGCGTGTGTGTGTGGCGGGGGAGGGGGGGCAGAGACTGACCACCAGCGTTGCTGAACGATTTTTGCTGAAACATTTGCCACCTCGCCCTGCACTACACTACACAACACTAAACTACATTTAAAATCATAACTTTGAACAGATAAACCCTTTTCAAATTTTCAAAAAGAAACTGATGGTTGTCGCGCTGGACAAAGCATAATGAAACTATACATTATATCATTTCGCCTTACAGTTATAATTAGTTGCTTACATTATTTTTGTATCATTAACATACTGAATGTTCGTGTCTGTGGTGTAGTAGTTAGAGTAATTAGCTGCCACCCCCGGAGGCCCAGATTCGATTCCCGGCTCTGCCATGAAATTTGAAAAGTGGTACGAGGGCTGGAACGGGGTCAACTCAGCCTCGGAAGGTCCTGAGTAGAGGGGGTTCGATTCCCTCCTCAGCCATCCTCGAAGTGGTTTTCCGTGGTTTCTCACTTCTTCTCCAGGCAAATTCAGAGATGGTACCTAACTTAAGGCCGCTTCCTTCCCTCGCCTTGTCTATACTTTCCGATCTTCCCATCTCCCTACAAAGCCCCTCTTGAGAATAGCAGATGAGTCCGCCTGGGCGAGGTACTGGTCCTCCTCCCCAGCTGTATCCCCTCAACCAAAAGTCTCACGCTCCAGACATTGTCCTTGAGGCAGTAGAGTTTCACACCTCTTGCTAAGTCCGAGGAAGAAAGAATTATAACTGATAACAATAATTTCCCAGTAACACAATCGGATCTCGTAAAACTAACAGTGATATTGTTAGCACTTCTGGTAAGTTTAATTCATTTTAGTATTTCTTTTACGTCGCACCGATAAAGATAGGTCTTATGACAGCGAGAGGATAGGAAAGGGCTAGGAGGACAAGGAAGGAAGTGACTGTGGCCTTAATTCAATGTACAGCCCCAGCATTTGCCCGGTGTGCAAATGGGAAACCACGGAAAACCGTATTCAGTGCGACCGACAGTGGAGTTCGAACCTCTTACCTTTCGAATGCAAGCTGACTTCTACGTGATCCAAACAGAGTAGCCAGCTCGCTTGGTAGGTTTAATATAACCTGCTTCCAAAAATGCTCAGTGAATCGAGGGTATTACCCTCGTGTCTCTATCAACTTTTCCTCAATAACTCTGCTGCAAATTAGCTTTAATTAGCTTCACGGAGATTCCGATAATACCCACATGAACACGAACTATTCAGTCACGACTGAACCAATCGCAAGCAAATGCGCTGCTAGGACAGTATTATCACGGTGTCTGTTCTAGCTGGATAACAATGACCCCGCATTCCCCAAATTCATAATTGTTGTCATGAATTTCACTAAATCCACGAATGTTTAGGTATATATCAAACATGACCTTTACTACTTAAAAAGCGAAATATGTACAAAAATTCCCGAAGACTGGAAGGCCGAGGAAACTGCAAGCATGGGCGCAACTATCCACTAACTTGTTTGTTTGTTTGTTTGTTTGTTTGTTTGTTTGTTTGTTTGTTTGTTTGTTTGTTTGTTTGTTTGTTTAAGTCTTCAGCCCGGAGTTTGGTCGGATCCTCGCAAGGGTTAAGATATGCTGTTATGGGGAAAGCGCAAAAACAAATAACGGCGCCATTATGAGGTATACAGCGTAATATTTGGAGTGAGGTAATTTGCCATCGCTTTCGGCACTTGGCCAGAAAGTGCTATTGCTACGAATAGATCCCTTTTCTAACATATCTAACAAATACCAATGAGAAACATTCAACGGCCGCGTAAGAATCTGAACGGGAATTATGCCAGTAATAATAATAATAATAATAATAATAATAATAATAATAATAATAATAATAATAATAATAATAATAATAATAATAATAAATATCCCGCATCCCGCCCCGCGGTCAAAGGGAAACGAGCCTGTGTATTGCCGGCAGATCCGGGTATTTCCGGTCATGTGAGGGATATTTACCTGGATGTGAGGACTATTTCGAGGTCCACCCAGCAAACGTGAGAATAACTGATGAACTATCAGACGGTAAAAGAGCGGCCCCGTTCTAGAAAGCCAAAAATAACGGCCGAGAGGATTCTACGCGCTGAACAAAGCTTGCTTATTAGACTCGGGCCTATAAGGGGTGTAGCACCACGGGATTCAGTTGTAATAATAATAATAATAATAATAATAATAATAATAATAATAATAATAATAATAATAATAATAATAACTGGAGGATCCATCCTGCCCCGCATAATTCGTTATAAATAGGTCAGAACGCTCGTCTTGATATGCATGTCGTAGTCATATTGTTTTGCTTGCCATTTTCAATGGTTTTATGAACAATTAATAACAAGCGTGTTATGGTATGGCGCAGTTCATAGTTTAGAATTCATCCATTCTGACGTCATCACGCCGTCTGTTTAATAAAAATCTATCCATATATTCGCTTTATTATCCTGCAGTTCTCGATGTAAAGCTTGGTATTGTGTCATGGAAAGCAATGGTATTTTTAATCGCAGTTCTTCTACATAGAACGGTTATCTTGTGAGCTTATAGGTTAGTCTCGAAGGAGCGTTTTTTGCCAGGCTGAGAACTTTTTAAGATACATGGTTTTCACTTTTTCTAGTGTAGCTAGGTTATCCTTTGATAAGTGTTCCCAGATAATGTTTAAGGCGTATATCATTATGGGGTCTGTTTGTACGTAGACGTTTTAATCTTAGCAGCATATAACCTACTAGGAACGCTCCGCCATCTGTTAAATATACTCGTATTTGGAAGCTGGAAAATGTTAGAGAATCAAAGAGTATCTAGCAGGGAATAATATCCTCCCATGGTCAGAGAATGTGTATACTCTCCGGCTTGACAGGTAGTAATCAAACATGGCTACATGCAATGATATTACTAAGGATGAAAGTCACATCAGAATATTAACGAAAGTGTTAGTCGCTTAGCAACCAGCTAAGTACAGAATGTATTGCGGGTTAGGTTAAGCCTCCGCCTGCAATTATTGGAGTGATCATTTAAAGATTTTATTTTATGATTACTCAAAGTTGGCTGATATTAGAGTCCTATCAATGTCCCATGATTCACCGGCACGTAATTCCGGAGAATAAATAAAAATGAAGCAAAACGATCCAGTAGAACGGACGGACGGATTTGCCAAAGCTATTTTAGGTAAAGTTTTTATGATAATAATAAAAATAAAAACCAGAAATGGAAAGTGTACCGGAACAGAAAAATTATACTGAGTGAACAACGAGTCACAACCATACTGATATTTTACTAATAGACAAGGCGTCAAAGGTAATATATCTGATCGATTCTGCAATCCCAGCTGCTGAGAACATCCATAATGATGAAAAGAGTGAAAAGTTCCATAACCACCTGCCTCTGGCAAATAAAATAAGCGAGTTCTGATATCAGGGTATAACCACCAGCTGTATGATGTACTTCAAGATAATCTTCAAGAAGAACATCTACTTAACATTGAGCTGCGGAATACAGTGGTCTTAGAAACCTGCAGCATTAAGAGAAAACGGCTGAATATAATTGAAGAACATCAGGTCAGAAATGTTTCTCCAGCTTGGATAGTAATACCACATAATGCAACTGAACACTGGGGAAGCCCGAGAAATCTTGAATAATAATAATAATAATAATAATAATAATAATAATAATAATAATAATAATAATAATAATAATAATAATAATAATAATAATAATACCTTTAACGACCTCCAACTGCTGTAGGTCTCAATGAATGGGAGAATGCCAGAAATAAGCTGTCAAAATGGGTTCTCGACCGGTCGGGATTCGATCCCACTGCTAATAGTTGAAGGCCAGCGGCTAAATGAAATGCGATGGGAAGGTGGTCGAGATGATATTGAAGGAGAAGGCTGTGTGAGATTGTTCGACGCCGAAAGATTGCGTCTGAAGCTAGTAAAGTTACAAACCACGGATTTATTTGCTCTCTTCCAAGTCAAATATTGGACTTCCATCTTACCCTGAATTACTCTTTTCTCTTATCAGGTACACTTGTTATTCTCAGTCAGAAGCAAGAATACCCGGGATTTTTTCTCAAGTGACCCAACACTTCATAAATTTCCCTCTAGCTACATGTACATTCATTACATCAGATACAGTACACACTCCTTTGATCATCTGATCGCGTTCCAACTTTTCATCTCATTTCTCGCAGCTATTTGCGAGTTCTCATAAGCAAGGGCAAACAGTAAATTTATACATTTCGCACATCGTAGTTTACTCTCGTATTAATCCTCTCTCCAGGCAGTCTGAACCCCTGTGATAATATCGCATTAAAATTATATAATATCCTGTTAAAGAATTATCATATATTATTAATTCTTTAACAGGATATAAAAGCAGAGAAGGGGATTTCGGGAGTAATGAGGAACTCTTTACTGTGTTATTACAAGATTTAGCGGAGCCACTTGTAACATTAATTCTATAGTGAACACTCGAATAATGTCGGTATTTGACTACTATGATGTGTATAACGAAATTATTATTATTATTATTATTATTATTATTGTTATTATTATTATTATTATTATTATTACTATATTCATCTCGTTTTCAGAGTGAGGAGTTAACACTTAACGAAGTGTACCTTGGAATGGAAACGAAGATACTGGATTAGCAAGCCAATATGCTTAAAGGTGGGAGAACGGAGTCCAAAACACATTCTCTCACTTTAATTACCAAGCTGCCCTCCTCCAATACAAGCAGCCAGGCGGACCCCGTTGTTCTTGTTAATAAATGAGATAAGTTTTCTTTTGCTAGTGGTTTTACGTCACACGGACACAGATAGGTCTTATGGCGACGACGAGATAGGAAATGCCTAGGAGTTGGAAGGAAGCGGCCGTGGCCTTAATTAAGGTACAGCCCCAGCATTTGCCTGGCGTGAAAATGGGGAACCACGGGAAACCATCTTCAAGGCTGTCGACAGTGGGATTCGAACACACTATCTCCCGGATGCAAGCTCACAGCCGCGTGTTCCTAACCGCACGGCCAGCTCGCCCTGTAAATTAGATAAGTGTAGACAACCAAACTCGAGGGCTTACTACTAATGTATACCCACAATGAGTTGAAAGAGAAGGAATAGGACTATTTTTAATTTTTTTACAGGAATATGACTAGATAACCAGAAATAACCAAGACGAAGCTGATTTATCGAACGCCACCAGCAGCAGTTAAGGGTCGAATGTGAGACTAAGAAACTGAAAATGCCTCGGTAGCGACTCCAGGCGTCTTGTCGAAGGGGACGGACTTTCATGCTGTTCTTAAATTACGCTAATTTCAGTCTGCATATATTTTCATATACGGCAGTAGACTGACAAATATGGGTTTAAATACCTGCATAATAATAAAAAAATAATAGTAATTTTAAAAAAGTAAACTCGTGTCCTCATCCCGAGGTGGTGCAGCTCCTTCCGGGCACACCCCCCAATGGAGGTGAGCTGCATGTACAATTTCAACACAGACCAGCCCTCCTGCCATTTTAAAATTTCTGGTAGTACCAGGACTCGCAACCGGGCCCCCGAGGACGGCAACTAATAACAATAAACGTTACGCTACGGAGGCTGGAATGATAATAATAATAATAATAATAATAATAATAATAATAATAATAATAATAATAATAATAATAATAATAATAATAATAATAATAATAATAATAATGTACAAACCAAAGCTGGATTAACATTTCACTACATGGAATGATAACAAAATATATCAAAAATATTTACTGTACAATGCAATAATACGATGACTAGATAAAAAATAGTTATATTATTTGTGGTTTCATTTAGATACGGTACCTGAAACATTCTTTATTCGTGGGGTGGTTTAAGAATCATTTCTAGGACTTGATGCAATATGATAAATTTTGTTCACTGTCTTCTTATTTGATTCATTAATTTGTAACAGATGCACGGTCAGTATGTGTCGCTACAGTTTCATTATACCGCCAAAATGCTTGCGGGATGAGAGGAGACTATTTGATGAATCACCCTCTGCTACTCTCTTAATTTTACATTACATTATCGTTGTTATAATGATCGTATCGCATTTGATCGCCCGTTATCATTAGAACTCAGTGGTATTGTGCTACCAGCATAGGAAGTGAGTTGCCTCCACGTATTGTTGTTAGTATTTTATTATTATTATTATTATTATTATTATTATTATTATTATTATTATTATTATTATTATTATTATTATTATTATTATTATTATTATTGCCTCTATACAAATTCACGTACTGGTCTAATATTGTGCTCTCTGCGAACTTTGTATATTTACCTGATCATTTTAACTTTTACTTGTGTATTTATTCATTTATTTACTTATCTGCCATCTGTTTTTTTATTTTTCTCTGTAGGCTACAGTTAACGAACGTTCTTACGTATAAATAGAAATGTGAAAGTCAAGCGTATTTCAACTTTAGTACTTCTTTATTATTTCTTTTGAATATCTAACTGTAGTAGTAGTAGTAGTAGTAGTAGTAGTAGTAGTAGTAGTAGTAGTTCTTGTTGATGATGCTTGTTGTTTTAAGGGGCCTAATATCGTAGGTGATCGGCCCAGTAGTATTAGTAGTAGTAGTAGTAATTGTAGTAGTAGTAGTACGATTATTATCTTAAGGTCACACAAACAAAGCTTTTCGGTGACGTAAGGAGAGGAAAAAGCTAGGATTGGGGACGAAGCGACCGTGGCCTCAATTAAGGCACAGCTCTTTGCCTGGTGTGAAAATGGGGAAACTGCGGAAAACTATCTTCAGGGCTACCAATGGTGTATTCGGTCTTATGATTATCGCTGATTCAATTATTCTGTCCATCTCGGTGTCATTGTGGTATCGTTATAATGCATTTTCCATTCCTTTTCAGACTTTTTTTGGAGGGGGGGTTCCATTTGTTTTGATATTTAATAACATGATATGTGTGCATTTTGATTCATCATATCTTAAAAACATCATCACTGGCTTTCTCACGAAGGTGGCTGTGGTTCAAATCCAAGCCAATCCAAGGGTAATTCTTGCAATGAAAGTTACGCCCCTTTGATTTGGATTCCATAATAAAGCAGTGGTTCCGCGGCTATCACGCAATGATACAAGGTTTCTTTGCTTTCTTCTACCCCTTCCACCGGTTGCTAATCTTTGATGGATTAAGTATTTTTGCGTCCATCTTATGGAGCAATATGTAGGTTCCACTGAAGTCTCAGCCTCATTTATGACTGTGATCGTAGGCGAACTGTTGAGTTATGGGTGATGCTGACATTAGGAGTACGACTAGTATATTTGAATGTTATAAAAAGAAGCCGGGCTGAGTACCTCAGACGGTAGAGCGCTGGCCTTCTGAGTCCAACTTGGCTAGTTCGATTCTGACTCAGTCCGGTAGTATTCGAAGGTGTTCAAATATCTCAGGTTCGTGTTAAATTTACTGGCACGTAAAAAAACTCCTAAGGGCCAAAATTCGGGCACTTCCGAAAACCATAAAAGTCTAGTTAGTGGGATATAAAACAGTTAACATTATTATTATTATTATTATTATTATTATTATTATTATTATTATTATTATTATTATTATTATTATTATTATTATTAATTCAAAATCGTTTATAGAAGTTAATAGTAGGCAAATACTGTGAAGAGCGGTAATAAATGATCGGTCAAGGTTTTCATAGAAGGAGATGAATAGCTCATTGCAATGTCACTACAGAATACTCAGAAGCATTTGTAAACGTAGGTACTAAAATCAGCATTCTTTTACAAACGGCTTTAAAGCTCTAGAAACACTCGAACAGGAACTTTGCCGCAACAACTCTACTTGAGTTTCAAAACTAAAGCCTATTAAGTAAAGTAGAAATAAAAATAACCTGTTTCAGGCATGAAACTAGCGGTCTATGAAGAAGGACGGCAAACAGTGTGACGCCAAGGATGCCCCCCATCACGGCACATCGCATGCCAACAGCAGACGTCTCCAGTTGCCGACTTGATTCGCCAACTTCTCGTGATCACCTCAAATAAAACTCCCCACAAAGAAATCTCCACTGTGACTGTATATTTATACGGTTTTTGATGGAACATGATAGCTACTACAGGCAGATGTAGAGAAAATAACTCCTCTACCATTTGTTCACATAAAACACAAGTGATGTGGTCTCGTAATAGCTGGCAAATTCTTGATTCTACCCCGTCTCTCCATGAAACTACAACCGCTATCGACAGAATACAGCCTTTAATTTACAACGGTACGGAAACAATTTCCATTTTGAAGCCATTCACGTTAAAATGACATGTAAAGCACGTAGTACCGCAAGTTCTCGCGCTGAATTTCAATTTCTACATGCCAAACAGAAGTTCATACAATCATGCAACTCATAATATTGACCAAAAATAGCTAACTATGCCGTATACCGCACAGAATAATTCCATTAGTAGATATGAGAACAAAAACCAATTATAGGCAAGGAATCACGGTTCATTCGAATAGTAGGCTACATATGATTTACAGCATATGCCGCGAGGTTTCCGATTGCAGTTTCATGTAGGAAGAACTGTATAATATCAACATTTGGGAATGCACGTCAGTTAAATGTATAACAGCGTGATGGTTACAATTTTATAAAAATGAAATCAATGTATAATTATTAGAGGGGCGTAAATTGCTTCGATAGGTGCCGTAAAAATGTAGTAAGGATTTCTTAGGCATACTGTCAAAAATTCCAATTTGGGATATAGAACTCCATTCCTAAGATCTGCAACGAAACAAGCATCGTATTCAGTGAAGAATAAAAACATAATTTACCCTAAATGTACGTTTCATACAGTGCGTTAATTTCTATACTACATACCGTTTAAATTTTTGAATACTCTATCCTCGGCCATTATAATGGTCAATTAACTAGAAACGAGCCACCATCTGTAATTATATTAACCACTTAATTTTTAATAAATAGTGCTTGTCCAAAAATTTTCACTGTTGTAATGTTGAAATTTAATTTTCATTGGAAACACCGGTTATGGAGAATTATAATTTTCAAAATTCAACGAAAAATATAAACTAAACATTATTGCAAAGTAACACGTGCATTGGACAGATTTCCAATATTTCCCTGAATGAGATGATGTGTTCACATGAATCTAGCGTCGAATGGCTATTTATTCGTCCCCGGCGGTAGGCTGGTTCCTCAAGTAGCACCACCAAAATGCATGCAGTTGTAGGGAAATTGTAAAAACCGATGTCGGAGTCGTAACGAAGCATACAAGACATGATGAGGAGTGAGGAAATTTGTCGTTGCTTTCCGCAATAGGGCCAGAAAGTGCTATTGTAGCACGACAGACTCTATGAGTTGCACCTTTCATAAGATCGAGACGTACCAGTCGCTCCATATGCATTACCCAGCATCGCCCATACCTCAGAAGTTCTATACTGTTACAGTCATGAATGAAACTAAAGACTTCTCTGGAGCTAAATTTTGCTCTGGTCTGTACGGCAAGACATGTGTAAAAATGTAAGAAAAAGCAATAGGCAAACAGTCGAATGAAAGCATTTTAAATAAAGAAATAACTTCACTTGTGTATGTTAACTATGTTTCTTCAGAGATCAGTCATGAGTGAGCCTCGACCCCGTGATAAGATACTGCACACTAAAGCAAGAAAGAAGGTAACTGGTGGCATTGCATGGTCCGTAATACGGACATGTAGTGTTAAAGTTTTCAGCAATGCCCCTCAATCACGCCTGTTAGTCTGTCTTGTAACTCACTGACAACACCATCGATTGGGACGACGCAAATTTATCTTCGAAATGTTTCCAACGTCTATGAACGTTTAACATTTATGAACGGACCGCACGGCCAACTCGCCCGGTATTATTATTATTATTATTATTATTATTATTATTATTATTATTATTATTATTATTATTATTATTATTATTGTATTTTTTGCTAGTGGCTATACGTCGCACCCACACAGATAGGTCTTATGGCGACGATGAGATAGGAAAGGCCTAGGAGTTTGAAGAAAGCGGCCGTGGCCTTAATTAAGGTACAGCCCCATCATTTGCCTGGTGTGAAAATGGGAAACGACGGAAAACCATCTTCAGGGCTGCCGACAGTGGGATTCGAACCCATTATCTCCCGGATGCAAGTTCACAGCCGCGCGCCTCTAACCGCACGGCCAACTCGCCCGGTATTATTATTATTATTATTATTATTATTACTATTATTATTATTATTATTATTATTATTATTATTATTATTATTATTATTATTATTATTATTATTATTATTATTATTATTATTATTATTATTATTATTATTGGCAAAGTGAGGAATTGTTGCTGCCTAATATGAGAAGAAGACAATCCGACCAAGAAAGCCAAGCATTACGGCTGATGATGCGGGCACGCTGGGCACGGGACACTTCAATACCTGCAAACCATCACTGGGCAACAGTTGTCTTGGTAGGCCAAGATTCATAACGGAATGAACAAGCCACATCATTATTTTATTATTACAGTGGATACCCGGAAGGCGTAGACGTACAGTACATACGGTGGATACCTGGAATCTCAGCAATCGATGACTCGATATTCCGTAAACTCGTCACCAGTTGGTATATCTTACAACAGTAAGTAAATTAGAAAATTATCACTCGAATCACCCGGCCTGGTGTGATTTAAAGAAGTTTTGAACTAAACAAACCTACAGAGTTAACTGCAAATAGAGGATTTTTAAAGCGCTTACTTAATTTACAGAGGACTGCAGACTGAACGATGACAGATATAAATAAATCTATAATGGATATGTATGTATGTATGTATGTATGTATGTATGTATGTATGTATGTATGTATGTATGTATGTATGTATGTATGTATGTATGTATGTATGTATGTATGTATGTATGTATGTATGTATGTATGTATGTATGTATGTAAGCTGAGTCTTCAGCCTGAAGGCTGCTCAGATTCTCAAACATCAGAGTTCAAATTGTTCAGGTGCCACTGATGAGGCGTACTAGAGAAATGGGAAATGAGGCAGTTTCCCGTTTATTTCCTCATTGACCCACAAGGTGATATTACATATCAGTCTGCCAAAAGTCCACTGAAATGCACGCACCAACAAACCCTATGGGCAATACTTAGCGTTACTAGCGTCGTTCATACATCGGCCACTTTGACATTGTTAAAACTAAGGATATGTAATATAAGAGATGAGATAAGATTGAATAAATGTGTTCCTTTCACTGACCTATCTCATAAGAGAAGGCACAGTACACTGTAAACTCTACATCCCGGCAGAAATAGACCTGGGATTTTATGTACAGTATCTATGTACTATACAGAGTGTATCCGTGATGATCTCTCAGGGACGATGGAGGACGGCAAATGGGGCAATTTGAGATAAGGAGCCGTAGTACGGAAAAGTTCAAGTCAAAAATAATTAATAATCCAATGGTGCTCAGAGACGTACTACCAGCGTTCTGGAACACATCCCACCTGCCCTTCGTCAACGGATGTGGTTCCAACACGATGGAGCCCCAACTCTATTTGGACCGAGGGTTCGTGAACACCTGGATCAGACATTCCATGCAAAGTGGATAGGAAGAGAAGGTCCTGTTTCGTGGCTCGCTCGTTCACCGGATCTCACCCCACTTGATTTCTTCTTATCGAGACTGAAGAGGATCTCTTGGAAGGAATTCTCGCTGCCTGTGACGCTGTTTAAACGACACCGGAGATATTCGAACAGATACGACAGAACTTTGTGCGACGATGCCATGCCTGCATTGACGCAGGGGGACGCCATTTCGAACATTTGTTGTAAATGGAGCAGCTTGTGAAACTTGTGCAGGTAAACGGACTTAAATTAGAATTTTGTTTAACTTTTGACTCGATAGTTTCCGAAACAGGGTTACTTATCTCAAACTGATCCATTTGCCGTCTTCCATCATCCCTGGAAGTTTGTAACATCATCTTGGATACACCCTGTATATGTAATTTTATTCATGCCTAACCGTAGACTTCAAAGAGCGTAATAACGTATGGGCAGGAGAGCCAGTCTCCAGAGTTCGTGAAAGCAAACGTTAATAATTCAATGAAGGCTGTAATGAACATCATTCAGAAGTTTGTCTCAGATTGCCAGTGTCGATAAATTTGCTGCCTGACGTTTTAATTATCGCACAACGTCTAAGAGGTGTCGACATATAATTCAGATAGCCTATTAATTATATATCACGTTATAAGTTAAGTTGACGTATACACCGTATTAAATAAATATGAAGTCTCGTGTTCATAATTTTCGGGCCTCAATGCTGTACAGAACTGATAGGCCAACTTACTAAATGTATTCCATTAATTTAGGCAGAGTAACGCTGGGTGTAAGCATATTATACAATCCTCTAAAGATTTTAACATTTTACCGACATCAAAAGAGAGACACGTGATCTCGGGAACTTTCGTATTGATAAGAAAGTAGTGCATATTTCTATCATGGTGTGTATAGCTAAGAATCGAAGTGGAGTTTAAGAGTTGGAAAATTAAAATGCCAACCCCCATGCCAATGACAAAGCCAATCGCAGTCAGGATAGTCATCACACCTCATCTCATAACAGTAAAGATCACATGTCCTACCCTGGAGTGTGAACTAATGCGTTCATCCACAAAATTAGGTCACATATAGTTGAACCCCAATCTGGGCTCAGACGGCCAGCGCTCTACCGTCCGAACGAAAGCTGGTAGAAACATAATTAAGAGGTAGGGGCAAAATCAAGACAAATGTCAGTTCTCTGAAAGATTAATTAGTGACATGAATCTAACATGAATGAATCCTCATGATTTTCACACAGTGGGACTCTACAATCTGAATCACACAAGGGTCAACTCCGAACATTAAATAAAACCATAAAAATATTATAAAGGTCATGTGGAAAACTAATGCCCCTTCACAACAAAACAACATGCATACGAGCCGGCGTGCTGTCTGAATACTGTTACACAAGTTAGCAGAGCAGAACACAAAGCTGTGTTTCCAAGCTCGAAGTTTGGACGCCACACGGTCCTCGGACCGGAAACGGCCGGTCGTAAAGCACAGTCCACCGCGACGCCTTGGACATTTTGTTGCGTGACAGAACACTGTGCATCGTTCTCAGCAAGAAGCTGTTGGCCATTACAGCACAGCGCTATAGCACGTTATGATGACAATAATCCTGCACATGAATGGAGCAAATATTAGCACATTTCCTTCTAGAAATAATATGTTTACATGGAAATGCGTTACGGTTATAATATTTCAGTAAGTTCGCTCAATATATCTGGCACGACATTAACTCCACCGGATGGACTTTTGTACGAAGTCGCTCCCAATGGTAACTCATGAAACATGAAAGGACATAACAGCGAGCGAGTTGGCTGTGCTTTTAGGTTCGAACCCGTCCGGCCCCGCGATATAGGGGGCAACGCGTCCGACTGTCACTCATCGGCCCAGGGCTCGATTCCCGGCTGGGTCAGGGTTTTTTAATCGTAACTGATAGATATCCCTGGCCTGGGGACTGGGTGTTTGTGTCGTCCTTAACGTTCCTCTCCTCACATTCAACACTTTACACTTCCGCCATTTACAAAATACACGCAGGTTCCTCACATATAGTGCAAGTAGGGGCAAAAGATCTTTCTTAAAATAATGTTCGAAACCACTGTCCACAGCCCTGAATATGGTTTTTCGTGGTTTCCCATTTTCACACCAGGAAAATGCTGCGGTTGTACCTTAATTAACGCCAAGAGCACTACCTCCCCACTTCTAGCACTTTCCTATCCCGTCGTCGCCATAAGACCTATCTCTGTCGGAAAGACATGAAGTCAATATAACCCAATAAAGAGGATCGATCTTACAACACAGTGTCTACCATTTAGCCAGAGGCCTTGAGTTCAATTCCCTGCCACTCCACAGATTTTAATTCTAGATTGAGGGCTGAAACGGTGTTTACGCAGCCTTGTGAGACCAGCTGAGGAATTGTCGATACAAGTTGCAACTGATCCGTTCAAGAAAGCCAAGCAATACGGTTGAGGATGCGGTCACGCAAACCACGAGGCACTCCAGCATCTGTAGGCCATCTGGCTTCGCACTAGTCGTCCTGGCAGAACAAGGCTCTTGTGCAACGTGTTTATTTGTTTCGGTTGATATTAGTATATTTATTACGGTTCGTACAAAGTGAGATATTTTTAGAGGAATTTAGGCAAGAAAAGTGTTTTCTTGCCAGTAATGAGTACGATATTCGTAATTAATTCATACCAACCCATCATCAGGCTGTCCGGCTTGATGGGTGAATGATCAGCGTATTGGCCTCCGATTTAGAGGGCCCCTGGTTCAATTCCCGGCCAGGTTGGGAATTTTAACTGCGTATGGTTAATTCCTCTAGCTCGGGATATGGGTGTGTTGTGTTCGTCTTAATACATATCTCTTCATCCACACACAGCGCAGCATACAACCAACCAGCACAAAAACGTACAATAGCGAATTCGTATAGGGTTAGCATCAGGAAAAGCACCCGGCTCAAGACGGACGTTCTGTTTTTGATAGAAAAAACACATAATTATATATTGAACCCAAGGTCATGGGTTCATAATATAAATGCATAGGGCCTACTTCTACTCTATTCTATCTGAGGGAGGTTCATATCACCGGAACTTGAATAAAAGCAAAAACCGATGGCGGCGCCAAAACGAGGCGTACTAGGCAAAATGAGGAGTGAGGTAGTTTGCCACTGCTTTCCTCACTGGACCAGAAAGTGGTATTACAGCACGGCTGACACTGTGAGCAACACCTTTCATAACAATCGACGAAATGGTCGTGCTCCGAATGACATTACTCAGCACTTCTCATACTCCAGCAGTTACTTCTTTTCTTTGCTAGTTGCTTTACGTCGCACCGACACAGATAGGTCTTATGGCGACGATGGGACAGGGAAGGGCTAGGTGTGGGAAGGAAGCGGCCGTGGCCTTAATTAAGGTACAGCCCCAGCATTTTCCTGATGTGAAAATGGGAAACCACGGAAAACCATTCTCAGGGCTGCCGACAGTGGGGATCGAACCTACTATCTCCAGAATACTGGATACTGGCCGCACTTAAGCGACTGCAGCTATCGAGCTCGGTCCCGCAGTTTCCATACTGTCACAGCCATGGGTGAGACTGGGACTTCGGTGGAAGTTATACTTTGATCTGGACTATGCCAAAAGTTGCACGCAAAAATATTACATGCATCAAGAAATGTCAGTAAGTGCGGATGATATGACTACAGTGATATAATAATGAAATTAACTGAGTGATTTTTTATTTGGTTTCCAGCCACATTTCGGGTGCATTGTGCGATTTGTTTCAGTTATTATTCATTTTAAGGTTTTCAGGACCTGGAAATCAACAAATCTTTGTACTTAGAATATATGAAGCCCGTTTTATAGCTTGAGTAACGTGTAAGCTATAGTGTATTTAACAATATATTTGTAAATAAATAAACAAAGTCCAATGTGGTAGGCACCATGTAAGCAATCTGACATTTCCGTGTCTTCTTCTACTGGTTTTTAACTTGATGAAGAGCTGTATTCCCTACTGATTGGAGATATAGGCGACATCAAAAACGGAGAGAGGCTCTTCTTTAAGGCAACAGGTGCGGCGTTCTCGTTTCTCTCACAAATGTATAGTTCTCGACTAGAATGTTTATTTAAAGAAGACGGCGCCCATAAAACTGATTTAACTGGACGGGCGGTTGAAAGAATATAATTTTATCTCTATTGAGTATCAGTGAAAGTGCACCGTGACATTCCTTGGGGAGATGGAAATAGGGGAGGACGGGCTTACACTGACAGATGGAGACATCTTGTGATAGATTTATTGTCCCGAGAGCTTCTTTATGATGGTTGGTACAGCCACTGCACAGGATTAATTTGGGAGTATTCAACATTTATACGTAGCTTTATTGTTACAGCGCCAGAATTTGCTTCCTGTAATTATTTTAAAATTATATTTTAAACAGGAAATAAAATGTACCTTCACTACCTTCAGTAGGTCTCGTACAAGGACAAGAAAGATAACTTATCTACTAATGTTATAATATATAAAAAACAGATTTGCATGGCGGGTATGGATTTTTCTTCCTAAGTGGAATGACAGAAGTTTGTTCGCAAATAGGAGCTTGATAACAGAGTGACTTCACAGATAACTTCTCACCTAACCGGCCGCAGCTCGAATAACGGCTAATACGTTATCACGTTACAAAATTTCGGATTCCGCGTAAACTTGTGCATCTTGCAACTTATAACGCAAGGTTCATAGCACCGCGGATGAAGTTTAATTGTTTTCTTGCTTGTCTACTAACTTTCATGTTTTATAACGGATTCTGGAACACATTTAAGTACTGTTAACATCAGACATGCACAGTAACAAATTAGTGAATTTAGAAATTACATGGATAAAACTGAGGGAAGTGACGCTAGCATGTGACGACTGGTAGATGAAGATCGGTAGATGGAATGTATGAGCTGCGTAACATCGGTACTACAAGCGCTACAGTGGAGTACAAAATGGAAGGGTAAAAACGAGAGAATTAAGTAAGAGTCGTTTCCTTCAGAGACTACGGTAAGATGATAATGTTCATCAGATTTAGGTATGCACAGAGCGTGGTAAACCTATCTATGAAGCTGTGCGGCACAACCAAGAGAGGGGGCCGAAGACCTTAGATGTTAGGCCCCTTTAAACAACAAGCATCATCATCAGCATCAACCACCGGGCTGAGTGGCTCAGACGGTAAAGGCGCTGGCCTTCTAACGTAAAAGTAGTTAGTGGGACGTAAAGCAAATAACATTATTATTATCATTATTATTATTATTATTATTATTATTATTATTATTATTATTATTATTATTATTATTATTATTATTATTATTATTATTATCAGCATCAACCAAGAGAGTGTGAACACTTTAGAGTTCAGACAAAGACTGAGAAAGTCACAGGATGTTAAAATAAGGTACAGTTTCAGAATATTAAATATAATCACCGTCAGTATAGCTTCCTTTATTCATTTTTGCACTGGTTGAAAAGAATCAATTTTTAAATGTCAGACTAAAATAAAATGAAATAAACCCAAGGCCCACACAGTCCATGAAGGGTCTTGAGCTTGCGTAGATGACTGCTGATCAGTCAGAGGACATGAAGATTTTGAATAGTAACATAGTGTGATATCTTTCTCAGTTGTATGGCCTCACATTCTTCACAGAGATCAAAGCAGACAGCTCCTCAGCTGAACTCACGGGGCTGAGCGAAACCCGTTCCAATGCTGACACCAGGACTAACATCGTTGGACGAATCGAGAATGGAACCAGATACCTCTGAGGAAAAGGCACAGATGCTACCTTCACACTTCACGTCTGGTAGTGGAACTTAAACTGATTATACGAAATAGCACAGGTGTCGTACTTCCGTATGTACTAATTTGGCCTTGTGGGGTTGTAATATATGAGGCTTTACATCAGTCAACTCTTGGGTTTCGCCTTCAACGCTTTCCAAAGATTAGGCGATAACTGATATGACAGATACGGAATATTTGAGGGAGACATCATGCTAATCACGTATCTCCCCTAATATCTGAAGAACATTAAAAGCTCTACCAGTCACGTTAGTCAGCAGTGAGCACAATTCTGCTGAGACTAAATTACACTTCCAGTAAGCAATCAGGAAAATAATTTAGAGTTAGAAGGACAGTGAAATAGAGGTGTTTATGAACCAGTTTGATAGTAACTCATGTATTCTAACAAAAAATAATCAGTACAGATGAGAAGACTGAAAGTTTATAGACACCTTATGAGTATGAGTGAGAGTGGACTGAAAGAAAAGTAAGGAGTTTGCAACTACGTCACCAAAGTAAAGGCAACCTAAAATGGGTTCAGGAGGGAAGACAAGACATGTAAAAAGTTCGGATCCGTACAAACGAAATCTGGAATCGAACAGTGTTTCAAACTAAGGGTGATAAATTCAAGGGGTTCCAGTAGAAACAGAAAGGAGGAGGAACAACAGTAATTCTGGGAGGAGGAAGAAGAAGAGACGAACCAGTAAACCAGGTGGTGCAGTGGGGAGTAAATGTCTGTTGTGGGATCTTGAGTGACTACCTAAACGGACCATATTCAATCAAAGTCCATCTAACGGTGGCAGACTACTTTTTCTACAAAATTAACCCTCACAATTGATGCAGAAAGTGCGACTCAGACCGACTGTAAATATGGTTTCAACAGGATGGGACCTCACCTCACGGATCAATAGTTGTCGGGAACCACATTCATGTTTCATATCCTAATAAATGGATAGGAAGTGGACGACCCGTTCGCTGGCCTGCCAGATCACCCGATCTTTGGAAGAAGTGTGTAGTATGTGACCCTATCACATTCACTGTAAACGGAATAAAGCGAGAAAAATACACCAACCTGTGAATTGAACCTGTTTCCTGGCAGCTTGGCTCTCCAACAGTAGCGATGTGCGATTAACTCTCAGCTACTGACGTGGAGTCTCACGGACTCCCGTAGATGACGATGAGTCATTCGTTTCCGTTCAGAATGTCCACTATACATACTGTTCCTCCTGGTACCTTCGTCTTTCATCGTCTTAAGCAAACACGCAGCTAGTCATTACTGAACAATAATGTGGAACCGAAATAATAATGCCCGAAGCAGTGTGGAGCCTCACAGACTCCACGCCAGGCGATGAAGTACGTGTCAGTTTTTAATCAGGTTTGATAAAAAATACATTAAATTTTATTTATCATATCTGATGATATAATGACCTGGAATTTATTCGTCTATGCAAGGTTTAGTTTTTATTTGATGAGACCAAGTAATGAAAATTAACTATTTTTCGGCCATTGACAAAATATGTCATGTTTATTAAAAGTCAGAACGCATGTCATGTCGAAACTTACACTAAACCATTTCCTACAATGCATGCTAAACCCATAGATGATATTTTGCTCATGAAAACTTACATTAACAGTTCATAACTTGACATGTATTTCAGGAAGTCTCTCAGGCCTAACGTCAGTAATATTGTTATTATCACCACAGAAGATTGAGAAACCATAGCTACGAAGAGCCGTGGCGTATGACTGGCACGTATAGAATGACTTTTGCCCAAACGTAAGGTAGTGTTATTCGCAGCTATGATAGATTTTACCATTCATTACAGTCTAGGTCATTGACATGATACTGGCGCTAAGGATTTCATCTTTATTTTCGAGTTTGAACACAACGATAAAGTGGTACTAAGGCAATGCATGATCGGGTACCAATGCTATTAGATTGGCTATGATTTACGAGTCAATATTCTGATTATATATAACAATTATATATTATTATTATTATTATTATTATTATTATTATTATTATTATTATTATTATTATTATTATTATTATAATTCCTCTCACATTTGTTTACATTAATTTGGACGTACTTACTAGGGGAACGGGAGGAAGGCTCTAACTAGGGATTATTTCAGTGAGTACGAGTGTAATCACAGGTCAAAATTAGACCAAATTTGGACCGAGTTTTAATTTACGTATGCAAAGAACATCTATGTACGATACGCTATCACAAATTAATGGATACTTCATAAATTTCATAAAGTTCAGGGACTCACGTGTTTATATCACCCCAAAGTCAAATTAGGACTAATAGTAACTAAGGCATTTTGGACTAAAAGTAAAGAAACCTTCAGTCTGAAGAAACTGAGAAACAGAAAACTGATAATACCTGCAAGGATTTTGAAAACAAGATATCTCAACATATGGAAATGTGTATTAAATGTAGATTTTATTAACTCATACACAAGTAGTTAACGGCTAAGAGCTTAAAAAAGGATTGTTACATTTTTCAAGTCCTATATCGTCGCCGAGACGTTAAAGAGGATACCTTCGTTCACCGTAATGATCGCTCCTACTGTCCCGCGCAAGCGCCGGGTTAGCGGACTGCGTTTTCATCAGACGCGCAGTGTGGGTTGCCTACAGTTCCGGGGTAGTCAGTCTTAGCGCGCGGCCAACGTGTGCAGTCGCCCAGCAGTTGATCTCTCGAGTGCATTCAACTGAATTCGCTCAGTTGTTGCTCTCATGCAGATTGTAAACGCATGAGTAGCTACTGAGCAGCAAGTTACTACCCGATATGTTGATGTCCTTATAATTAAAGATTACCTAAACATACAAATGGTGACTCGGATAGCTTAGTTGATCAAAGCATTAAGATTAATCTATATGATCCCAAGGGTTTTTCAGAACGGGATTCTGATCGTGTTGGAAAATGTGCTGAATTACACTTAAATTTACTCAGAAGAATTGTTGTTTGAAAATATTATGCTCTGGTTTAAGGACAAGGGTTATCATAAACTTGAGAACCCTAACAATGTTTTGAGTTTATTATTTTCGTTTCTGTATTGTCATGGCTAAATGGTTAGCGTGCTGGCCTTTGGTCACCGGGGTCCCGGGTATGATTACCGGAAGGATCGGGAATAGTAACCATAATTCGTTAATTCCCTGGAACGGGGACTTGGTATACGTGTCGTCTTCATCATCATCTCATCTCATTACAAGTCCTGTACCTGGCGAGCCGAAGCCCTCGGACACATCCGGGCACTAAAACCCATACGCCATTCATTTCACTTCTGTATTTCTTTTTTCTTGCCTATTCCCTGAAGATTTTGTTTTGAATATTGAAATATGATCAGTAATATAATGATTGTTAAGCATATATAACACATCTTCATTATATTTTAAGACTGTGGAATGAAATACCTTCTTATTTCTTGACAAAACTGTTCTTATAACCGGAAAAGAAACACTTTTTAAATATGAAAGTCAAATGTAATATACATACTGCGTTTCCTAAGAACATGCAATTGCGTACTTTTGAGGAGGTAAGAGAAATTTATGTGGCAAGAGTTGTTACATAAATCAAAACGTTCTGATATGAATTATCGGGCAGGTATGAATTTAAGGATCAAGCGAATTACACTTTAGGACTTATAGTGATGAAATCATCGGAAACCTACACCAATAATATTGCTCACTATTCATTCAATTACTATAGGCTTATATCTTAAGATGTCAGGGTGTTGGAAATTTTGTTGCAGAGCGTTTACAAAGAACTGAAAAGAATTACAAGTAGCTGATGAATGTAACGCCCTTGAATAATACCGATGTCAGCCAAGATCGAACCCGAAACTTGCGAGAAAAAAAATATTTCTAACTGATTGCGCCACATACTGGCTGCAGTATCACCGATCAGTTATCATTTATCATCAATTATCATTTATCGGTTAAACGGATGGCAAGTGCCTCTGTGTATCTAGAGTCTTTCTCTGCTAATCCAAGAGTGTGTAATAATTAAAAATAAAAGAATTTTAAAATCTGAGGCGGATGAAAAATAGTTCCAAACAACTCACTCTAATGTTCAATACAAATTTCGGCCCTTATTTAAGCTGATAACAGTATAAAGTGCATAATATAGACCGTCAGTGAAACGAACACATTTTTACTTCAATCAGCTTGCATAATTTACTAACCTTATAAATCGTATTTCACCTCTTGCGTTTGTTAACTTCGTCATCATAAAATTCAAGTCGGATCGAGTATCCACCCGGTCCGTATCCGACCAACATTTACTCAATCCATAATCTGTTATGTATCACTGTCACGGAGGTGCGCAACAGACCTCGCTATCCGGCCCTCTCCTTCCTCTGCTGAATGCAGAATCTGCATCATATGATCCGGCACTTATATTAACACACTGTTTCGACCATAAAAAAAATATTGCAAATATAGTCCTAAAAGCTATATACAATGTAAATGACAAGCAAAAAAATATAGTTTTAAAATAAATTCGTTCGAAAACGAGAGAATAACTTTTCGCAAAATGACCACAATATTCCAACATTACTATACCCATACACTGTACTTTGTCGTTATATTTTCGTATCATCTCTGTCAGAACTTTGTATTATGAGAAAAGCAATCTCCTTTATTTATTTGTTTGTGCGTTCTTCATTCCAAAGACCACGGGTAGAATCTCCAACAGTCCCACCATAAAGTTTCATTGAAGGAGTCTACTAGAGAAGTGGTGAACGATGTGTCATCCCCTTGATTTCCTTACCTAGCATAAAATATCACTAAATAACAGTATACCAAGCCCACCGAAACCCAGCCTACACTAACTTACCCCACAAGCCTTAATTTCACACCATATAAAATCTTTAAAAGGTATTCTAGAAACAGAACTGAATTTCGGCGTAGGGCCTAGTACATAACGCAGATGGCAATACGCTCAACTTATATGCGGAATCGAATGCCACTGCAGTCGGTTGTCTTTTAAAAGATCTTATATGTGAAGATCTATGCCACATGAACATTAAAGGAACGTTTTTCAAGGCAAAACATCTGTACTCCATTATGTCTTGAAATGTTGCAGATGGATAGACGTTAAGCAAAAACCATTATAATAACTACATTTCGCCTCTTACAATTGAGTACAGAATGAATAAATAAATGAACGATTAAATAAGTAAATAAATAAATAAATAAATAAATAAATAAATAAATAAATAAATAAATAAATAAATAAATAAATAAATAAATAAATAAATAAATAAATAAATAAATAAATACTGTCACGGTGCTTATACCCCAATTAATACTTATACGTGTTTATGGAACGCTGAACTGGCGGAATTTTTTCATGTAGGAGTTATTTTGCATGTCCGTGAATCTAGCGACACGAAGCTGGGGTAATTGAACATCACCATGATATACCACCGGACTGAGCGACGCACAAAACCGTTAACATGGGCTAAGAATGCGAGAGTTCTACCGGCTGAGCTACTCAGACCTGCATAAATAAATAAATACTGGTCTATAGAAGACGATTAGGGTTTTAAAATCTATTGTTGGTCTAATTTATCGTCAAGGCCTAATAGGTTCTTCCTACCATACCATGTATAATACAGGCAAGTATGGTGACAGTTCCTCGAACACAATTGAGGGCCCATACGATATGATTCATGATACACGAACTGCGTACTGGTTGGAGATAAAGAGGTGATCAGGAATCTAGTCATGAGTAGCAGAGAACACAACGCGCTGAAGGCTCAATGGGCCAGAAGGCCGAGATACGTCCCATCCACAATAATTATCATCCCCTGCGTTAGACAGTACGTTCAGATATCATGTGTCTATATAGCTGCACAATACCATCTACCTTGAAATTCACATCACCCGCATATGATGCTCGAATGTAGATAATATACAACCACTTGTGGGTGATTGCAGTGTGATGGAATCAGCGTTTGACGTGAGACGAAGTGTGAATGATGAATGTGTTTTCCCCGGGTTGATTCCAGAAAATTCCTAATAATTTAAAGGAAATTGCCTGTGTGAGACTCCGTCTAGCTCCTAGTTACAAAGCATGTGTCCCATTCCAACTTACTACAGTTTAGCACAAATTAATGAGAGAGTTTCTTGGGACACTAATACGCAGGATTGGTGGTAAAGGATGCTTTAGCTTCTCACGTGAGTGAACAACTGTCTCTTTAAATAATTACTAAAATCGTCGGACGTTTTTCTAAAAAAACCAGTAATGATTCATGTTGATTCTTTGTTCAGAACAAGAAAAGAATATCATGCATTCAAGGAGATTCAAAATAATGATCACCTTGGTGATCATTTTGCAATGATTTATGTAGATATCACGACTGTAATAACAACAAACATCTCCACTACTGACCACCGGAGACGGCGAATTCTTGAGTACGCCCAGCGCAGTTTGAGGAAAACTAAGAACGAAATCGGACTACAGCCTACAAAACCGAAAAATATATTCTGCTATATGTTGACAAATTGCATTAGTCATACAGTATCTTAACCAGAAGCTTTGTAAAGAATTAAAAAGCCTTCTTATTCAACACTGGAAATAAGAGTATTAATTATTTCCTGTATGTGTGCTATAATAACGACGAACTCTAACATCAATGTCAAAATATTTAATATTTTACGGACAGGGGCCGGCCCCACGATGTAGGGATAGCGTGCCTGCCTCTTACCTCGAGGCCTCGGGTTCGATTCCCAGCCAGATCAGTGATTTTTATCTGGATCTGAGGGCTGGTTGAGGTCAACTCTGCCGACGTGATTACAACTGACGGTGAGATGGCGGCCCCGGTCTACGAAACCAAGAATAACGACTGAGAGGATTCGTCGTGCTGACCACACGACACCTCGTAATCAGCAGACCATCAGGCTGAGCAGCGGTCGCTTGGTAGGCCATGGCCCTTCGGGGCTCTTGCGTCATGGGATTTGGTTTTTCACGTACACAGACCACTTCACAACGCTGAAGAAAAACTCAGAATATACATTTTTATTATACTCAGGGGATGAGCGCGGATATTAAAGAAAACATCGAAACCATCTCCAAGGATTACACTAATAATATTCAAGCAGAATATGAAATACGATATTAACACACACGAGATGTCACACATATTTCGAACCAGAAACTGCACACACGCCATTCTAATCTCAATAACGACAATATGCATCACGTGATTCTGACCCGAGATGTGTTCACAGAAGGCAGCACTTGTACGAAGTGACCTCTTACCGTAACACATGCTTCTGGTGTAATTAAATGCGTGTCAAAATTCTGATCAATAATAATGTTATTGATTTTACATTCCACTAAATACATTTACTGCATTCGGAGACAAAGTGGTATCAGAATTTTGTCCCGCAACAGTTCCTTTACATATCGGCATATCTACCAAAGGAGACTGGTATATTTGAACACTTTCAAATACTACAGTACTTAGCTGGAATCGAACTCTCCACCTAGAGCTGAGAGGGACAGCGTTCTATCGTTTGCACCACTTAGCCCAGCTGTTCAAATTCTATAAATTAACATGACAATGACATTTTTCGCAACTGTGGATCAAAATCGAATGTGCTTCATAAGCTATTGTAAATATGGTTAGGGCGTCCCATAGAAGCGAAGCGTGTTGTTATGGCCTCAATATGTCAATTTTGTAGCACTCATTGTTGATAATCCGGGCCGGTTACCTTCAATTACAAAAGGTTTCTGGTAGCAAAGATATGTATACATATTGTAGTACTGCATCAACATGGTCACAACCTCCGTGTGGCTGCCGAAATTTTTCCAGCAATTACTGAAAGTGTGATTCTGTTACGTTTCATTTACGTTTTTGCGTTTTCCTCGTAATGTCTTAATGCAAGTATTAGACCTTACTGCCTGTACATTTCCTACTGCCTAACGTTCAAAATCTACAGCCTTAGTCGAAAGCCTCCCTCGGCAATTGAAGGTGCAAGTCCGGTAGTTTGCCAGTGCTTGTGAAAAAGTGTTGTTATATTTTATTCATTCAAGGTATAAGTGAAGATATAAAACTTTGTCATAATTCGGACGCAGTATTGAAATTAACGTACTCGAATTACTGCCAGTTCATTGGGACAGTGCGTTTTTGAGCCATGTCGTAATAGATTTAGAAGTATTATCAAGTGTGCCAGGTTGGACGGCACTTGACTTCAGCAACTAATATGCCTATCAGGCAAGGGAAGTTGCCATTCGCAACTACACAAGAGAGGATGGTGATATGCGTGCTAGCATAACACGGAAACACTTTGATTCATGTCTTCACAAGGAAACCGAGCCAACGACACCTCCGATGTTTCGGGACGAGAGGCTCAAAACCAGCAAAGGAAACAGCGATCTACTGAAGTAATGTCTTAATGCAAGTATTAGACCTTACTGCCTGTACATTTCCTACTGCCTAACGTTCAAAATCTACAGCTTTAGTCGAAAGCCTCCCTCGGCAATTGAAGGTGCAAGTCCGGTAGTTTGCCAGTACCCCCCATTTTTCAAAGGCGACAAGTTAATGGAGAATTCTAAGGGAAAAGAGAGTATTAGGAATAATATGATTCACGCAAGAAGCACCGTAAATTGTTATATGTAACAAATGTCACGTTTTCATTTTCTGGTAATACAGAATAAAATCAACTGTTAGTTTAAGCCATTTATTATCGCCTTATTGCATGTTCATACTATTTTATCGTTTGCAGAGGTGTATTAGGTAACGCTCAGTCAACAGAATACAAGATTTCCAGTAATAATGTACACTACCCGAGATAGAATCTTTTATAGTCTACCGTAAATTATAATTTCTAAATTTAGGGATGCTATGCTGACCCCTGGCACACATTCACCTGCACTTTCGGCAAGTTATACATTATTATTATTATTATTATTATTATTATTATTATTATTATTATTATTATTATTATTATTATTATTACTGAAATTATTTTTCCGCTCTCCTGGTGGCCATGATCGTCAAGGTGCTGAAGTCTAAACAGTCTGACACCCTGGTTAGCCGGTTTGAGTCCCGTTGGTCGAAAATATGTTCACCATCAGAATGTTGGCCGGCAGGGTAGGAGAGGTGGTGGTATACAATTTATAATCACTAGATTGCGTCCCAATATCCTGGATTAAATTCCAAACATCTCTGCAGTACTCGTATGGAGTGAGGGCATATGACGCAGATGATAGTGATTCGTCCGTCGGATGGGAAGGTCAAGCCTTGAGCAGACCCTTTGGTGCTATTCGACAGGAATAGGCTATGTGCCGGCACCGGGTTTCACCCTCTCTCTACTGTCATATATATCGTCATTCATTTCATCTCTTAACTCCTCTGATGAGACTGACATCAGGAAAGGCGTCCGGTCATAGTAACCCGCCACGACAGATTCATCACAGCTCATACCGGACCCTGCAGAGAAACAGGACAAGGGTTGGACAAACAAACATTCAATTTCTTTTTCTATTTCTCTGGAAGTCGCTAGGTTACAATTAACAATCAGTTGTGGTAGAAATGTTAATGAAATTATTGTCATCGCTACATTTTCGTGATATTACAAATGGCTTCGAAGTGTGAGCCTAATATATTTACTAGTACGACAAAACAGTAACAACTGGCGCCCAACGTGCAGCAAGATCGTATTTTCATGAAGTTGCAATTGTCACCCAATAGTGAGAAATATTTTCGTTATGTTACAACGGAAACGTGAATAATTATATATATTTGTCTCAGCATTCCACTTGTTTTAGAATTCGTTTGAGGGGTGCTTATTCATCCATATTAGGAAATTGAGCTTCTTCGATCACTAGTTAAGTATTTCTGTGCCCGGAAATTTGATCATTGGAACGCATGCCTTGTAAGATGGAATGAGGCAGTGTCTCAGCATTTCTATGTAGTTTCCGGGAACAAACCTACGGAAAACGCGTTCAAGAACACCGAAATCAATTCTTGGGTTAAAACTTGTAAATTCTATTTCAAGTATTATTGTAGGGCGTGATTTAATTCACTCAACGTCTATGGAGGACACTCGGAAGTTCAAAAATGAACATTCTCATATATTATACCCTTAGTCCCTTAACTAGTCTTACCTAACAATTGCTGCTTCAACTCTTTCTATCACCCACACAATTTACCTTCCTTGTTTACTGGAAGCTGATGTTGGTTACAGGAGAGGTTCTCTCAGATACACTCACCTGAAAAGAAAGAAACAACGCATTTCACTAAATATAATAAAATCTGGAGTTATTAAGTAGCACAAACTAAAAAGTGGAATAATAGTTGAGGATAAAGGTATTCTTCTACTACTACATCCTAAATTCACACATCTACACATTCGAAAACACAGTACAATATGCCAGCTACGCAGGGTTAGAGTGCCTGCTTCTCAACAGATAGGGCTTTAAGCCTTTCATTTTCACGTCCTTCGTCTTCCTTGTCTGTTTTTTTTTACTTTTTTATTTTTTGCCTATACATTCGTTTTTCAAAATGTCGGACCAATTATTATTTTTTTCCTCTGGTTAGTGTTAATAGAGGATGGTTTCTTAGTTGTACTTCCTCTTAAAACAATAATCACCACCACTCCATCAGGTGGCCGTAGACCCAATTTCAGGCCAGTCCACTAACAATGTCTACAATTTTCGAGTGCTCCTTATACTCTGAAAAACCGTGTATCTTACATCCATGCATGCAGGAGATGACAGAGTGGGGAAACGGAGGCAAAGCATAGTGGGGGGTTCAAATTCACTACGCGGAGAAGAGTAAAATAGACTAAGAGAACAATCCGTGTCATAGAGGAGAAGGTTTTAAAATATTCTGACCTTCAGGGAAGGAAATGAGAGTACAGTGGTCAGTACAGAGCCTCGACAACCCTTGGAATCGACCTGATACCACGTTTGCTCAGGGCCTAATAGCTGAGCGGCATATTGTTACCGACTTCTCACCTAGGCTGTCTTGATTCGAATTAAGGTCTATAAATGTGGATTTTTGAAACGAAAAGTTTTAAAAGAAACTAGTAAGTAAGCTAGTCTTCGACAGCCAATACTGCTTCATGAAATGTAATTCAAAATCTGAAACGAACATCTTACTGTAATTAAAATTTATACAGGGTAGACAGACATAATTACTGCAGTAGACGATGTTAATGTTGCTACTTGAACCAAAATGACAATCCCACCGCGCTGAAAGACAGATATTTTATTGGGAAAGAACCAAGCATGCGGAGTTCCACATTTTCTGAATCATTCTTGCCATGGAGACACAACGAAGCATTCACCATCAAAATTTGTTAGATGTAACTCCACAAACTGAATAAGTGAAACTCAAATACTGATAACGAACGATTTTGTACTGATGTTCTTTTTTACACAAATCTACAACCCGTGCAACGTCAATGTTACCAAGTAAACCATCTACTGTTGCTAGCTTCAGATGACCGCCGGGCATAAGATATAGTGTAAACAGGAGGCTGTTAGTTCTACAGTGTGTACCTTAAGAGGGAGGTCATTGATCTGAATGTTAGTAGATCTGATTGGCCGTGATACTTTACTATGTACCTTAAACTAGTGCATTTCAACACACACTATGGTTACAAATCTACAGCCCGTGCACATCTCAAAGTCACTGTTGCTAGGTGAAACATTTTTTTTTTTTGCTAGGGGTTTTACGTCGCACCGACACAGATAGGTCTTATGAGGACGATGGGATAGGAAAGGCCTAGGAATCCGAAGGAAGCGGCCGTGGCCTAAATTAAGGTACAGCCCCAGCATTTGCCTGGTGTGAAAATGGGAAACCACGGAAAACCATCTTCAGGGCTGCCAATAGTGGGATTCGAACCTACTATTTCCCGGATGCAAGTTCACAGTCGCGCGCCTCTACGCGCACGGCCAACTCGCCCGGTGGTGAAACATTTTGTGACGTCACTTCCTGTACAATTTTGTCGCGTCACGTCACATCATGCAAATTTTCGAATGACCCCCAGCCTTAAGATATATTCATGTCAATAAAAATAAGGCGCCTTAAGAACATGACAAGGAAATTTTAAGCCATAGGTGCAGTTTCGAGTTATTGATAATAATACCATCTGACAGTGAGTAAACTCGTGTCCTTGTCCCGAGGTAGTGCAGACCTCTCTAGCGTCGGTACAAGCAGAGTGAGTCTTGGCATATGTGGCCATGGCTGGTCCGTGGTCCAACAGATCTGCACTCTGACCTGCCAACCGAGCAGAGTAGGGGTGCCCACGGCTCTACCGGCCTCTGCATTCGGGAGACGGGACAGGGCTGGACCTCATGTCTGGCCCCAACCGTCGGCTGTCCTGAGAATGGTTTTCCGTGGTTTTCCATTCTCCTGCACTAAGGCGAATGCCGGGACAGTTCCTTGTATAGGCGACGGCCGCCAACTCCCTCACCTTCTCCGAGCATCTCTTTCACCGCAACAAATCTCCCGGAATGAGAGACGGAACGCCGTGGAATATATCATTAAAAAAGACCAAGTCGTCTCCGCACAGGACATGAAGATCCTTGGAAGGATCATAGGTAACTTGGGTTGGAAAGGGTCATTTACTCTATTTCCGGCCGCCGTTACACCCACAATTAATTGGCATGAAAGTATTCCGTGCTTTCAAATAAAAACCCTGCTATTCGCAGAGAATAGCATTCTGCGAGCACTTATTGCGCACCAAACTCCTATCTTTAAATCATGAAGTGGACGGACATGCAGCTGGTGGGGATTTTCTGCGCACCAGTAGCGATTGTTTTGACTATTGCAGTGGCCATGCTTCATCACTACAAAATAAATGTTCTGGGTCAACCTACCCATCGTGAACTGACTGAAACAACCGGTTACAATACCGAACCCTAGCGAAACTGTCAGGTCCTCTTAAATATTGGGCAAGGGTGGGTTTGTACGGTTTTGCTTTTAACAGTTTTGTTGCTTTGTGGGCAGAAGATCATGACCCATTAGCCTTACGGCTAGACGCGACCAGGATTTTGTTGGAGTTCTTTACAAGAAAGCTCGTATTTCGTAAAGCATTTCCTCTGTTAAAACGGCTCGTCTCCTACGTGATTTCTTGTTAAGAATGGACCCGGTGGTGCGGAATTTCTTTACTAATTTACGTACCGTACTCCTATGGGGAGGGAGGATGCCAGGGAATTTGCGAATGAATCGAAAGCAGCAGTCTGTATAAGAAGAATGCTTCCCATAGCACAACACAACGAATACACGCTGTTCTACTGTACACATCACTCGTTAAACACACGATTACTTGAATATTCCTACAGAAACGACGCTACCAATACCACAGATGTTAAACTAAACTATTGCTGTGAAGCAATGATTATCGCTATCGTACTGCATTAGATCATCTTAGCCGGTCATGAGGCAATATATCTCTTGGCAAATGAGTCACCCGGCCGCGCTATCGCCTTCCGTACCTGTTCCCCTGACACACGGAGCGAGCCAAAGAAAAAAAAAAAGATCATGTATATCATGGATTGCCTTATGTTTATGTCAGTAACAGCTTGATTTGTTTATACGTGTAATGCCACACTTCCACACACCAATACAGAGACCTTCAGGGAAGTGTATCTTATACAGCATGTCATTATAATGGGTTAAGAATGTGCTACGTATGTTTGAGAGTAATAACTGAATCCATTCTGTACAGAAATGTAAAAGCTACCAGTAACAAGTACGCGAAAGGTCAGAATAAGAAGATGTTTGTTTCAAAGTTAACAGAATTAATGTTTCATAACGGCGAACTAAAAGAATTGACGAACATTCAAAATTTCACTATAGGTTGACCACCGGTCACTAGAGGCTAAAAGTAAAAATCTGACACTACGCGATTAACTTAAATATTTTAAGACGTAACCACACGTCATATTAATGCAATAAATCGTTGGGTACGGAAAATGAAGGAGAGTCTACGTATTGTAGCGAATTTGGTTACCCTCTCGTCTTCTGTACTTAATATCTAACGACCGAAAAACTCACCCGGTTAGTTGAAGTATATTTTACTTTCACTGAAGAATTTCGAAGAATAAAACAGTACGTCACAAAATAATCACATGAAAATTTATCACTTATTTTAAAAGTGTACACCAATCGAAGTTTTTCACAAAATAATTAAAAATGTAAGTAGATAATGGTTTTCTAAGCAAAGCAATAAAATATTATTGGTTCATGCTATTAAGTCATGAGCCAAACCTTAGCATAATAATAACTTTACATCTAAATATGAGTACTACTGAACACTCATTTGGGTGTCCTATTGCTGAATTTTAATTAATATTCTCGGGAAAACACCAAATGCATCTTTTAAATAACGACTTCGTACAGTAAGGAATGAACAACCGATTTTTCCGCCGTTCATAAATCGGAATAATTCTGCCCGGTTTTAACCTGCTATCCTTGGATCAGGAGGCCGACAGTCCGCCACTGATCCACGCGGGGAACCAAGAACAGCTTAACTATCAGTTCAATACAGTTCTAAGGTTTCGCAAATACCGACACCTTTCAAATAGCCGGAAAGCCTTTTACATGCGAGTTCTCGGCTGTGCGCATTAGTTAGCCAGACAAATATCACAGTCTGGCAGATCTACATAATCATCATCCAACTACGTTGTTCTAACTACATTTGCAACAAACAGGTCGATGAGGGCGTGCATTGATTGCGATTGCATCGTTAACTCGCACGGATAGTTCAGGTAAGAGCACTATACCCTGGAGGCAGCAGAAAGGACGATTCCATCCCAACAGAAGTATTTAACTTTCGTTCTAGTTATGCCCTGACAATGACATGTGGAAAACCTTTTTATGTTTTTATTTTTTTTTGCTATTTGTTTTACGTCGCACCGACACAGATATGTCTTATGGCGACGATGGGATGGGAAAGGCCTAGGAAGTGGAAGGAAGCGGCCGTGGCCTTAATTAAGGTACAGCCCCGGCATTTGCCTGGTGTGAAAATGGGAAACCACGGAAAACCATCCTCAGGGCTGCCGACAGTGGGGCTCGAACCCACGATCTCCCGATTACTGGATACCGACCGCACTTAAGCGACTGCAGCTATCGAGCTCGGTAAAACCTTTTTATTACAGCATTTCCAATAAAGAAATATATTTTTAAATATCATAAACCTAAAATATATGTATACTAATCTGGTACATGGAAGATTCAAACTTATTTTCTGTCGTGAACTTGGTATTCTATAAAGTGGGAAATGGTGCTATTTCAGGTATGATTTGGCACCGCCGATTCGTGGTAAAATTTTGAAATACCCCTGGTATTATCCTCAAGATGTGTGAATGTAGCTAGTGCCTAAGCCGTTCAGAAGGCAGTATAGGCGTACTCGGTTCATTTTGAAGAACTGGGTTCGATTCCTCGACAGGAAGTCGAACAATTCAGGAGCGATATTTCAACTTCTGTACGGACAGCACTCCACCTATGCCAAAATGAGTACCGGATTAATTCCTGGAAGGAAAGGCGGCATAGGGCAACTCTATCCCAATTAGTGCCGACGTTGCGGATTGTGGGAGACTTTAACTTCTCACCTCGAGGGGTCTTCACGGCCAGAACAGAGACGGATTAGCATTTTTACTGAGCCGTTGAGAGGGGAAGAGCATCCTGATTCATATCATGACTTGTCATATCGTTTGGGTGATGTTTGTATTTAGAAGATTTAATGAATTCTTTAGAAGTGAAATGGCATTGCTGTATCTTGAAACATATTTTCGTCACTTCAACATGTTTGTTATTCTTTGTTATAATATATATGCACATTAACTAAAATTTTTTTGGATACATGATTGTAATAGGTTCGTCAGAGATAAAATACGATACTATAGGCCTACCAACATTCACATGCTGGAGTACGAGAGAAAAGACTTGAGACAATCCACACTCAAGATAACCACGATAAGTGTCTGCATTCGACCCTCGTATCTGTAAACGAAGCAGTTTTCTGGACATACTGAGAGTCGGTCTTATTGGCCGGCTACGTAAGTGGATCAAAATACTGAACAAAGAGCGCATCTCCAAAATTTAGTAATGAAACCTAGAAATGTTTTCCCTTTGATGTCGAATAAGTTTCTTAAATAAGCTAACTTAGGGAGATCCCGACATGAGGGAGAACTCGACACTTTTAAGCTTAGCGCCCCTGGTAACCACAGTACTCTACAGGTCGAACTAGTAACTACATGTATTGGAGCCGTAGGGTGTTGTGCTCATGGTGACCATGCCCCAAATCTCACACAGAAACCAAAGATTAGGTTCTGTTGAGGATTGTAGCCCTCCGACCGATTAGGTCTTGGGTGCTATCTCCTTCACAGAGTGGTTTTGGACTGAATGATGATGTGTGGAAGGGGAGTCCTGTTTCACAAGTCATAGCTGGTCAGAATATGACCTGCGCCCCGTAGAGGGGCGACGCACGTAGGAGGCCCTGGTTTGGAACCAGGGTTTCTGTATGCATTATAGGTGGTACTTTGCTCGTGCGTTGTGATAGGGTAGTAAGCTGATGTGACGTGGGTCACCCATCCAGGTGGACGCCACGCCCAATGTTGCTTAACTATCAATGACATAGTGCTGGGAGAAGAAGGTGAGGAAGTGAGTGTATGAATCAGGGGGGGGGGGGGGGGTTGGCTGATAGGGGCTGCTTGGCAGGGAATAACCACGAATACTTGATGGGGAGGAGGTTGACTTGGGCTAGTATACAATTAGCTGTCTACTGGGCATGGAGGGGAGTACTGGGGTGGCTTGGGGGGAAAGTAGACTAATTAGAAGGCGGAGGAGGTGGTTGGTTTCTTGACTGGGCTGGGGGATGGTACCATGGTGGGAGGCAGGGATGGTACCATGGTAGGAGGCAGGGATGGTACCATGGTAGGAGGCAGGGATGGTACCATGGTAGGAGGGAGGTGAGTTAGTGTGAGGTGGGGGTTTGGTAGTGTGTAGGTGTCTGGAGTGTTTATAGTGGGCCTTAACTGCTTGCTTGATGTAGGGGCAGCCAGGATATGAGGCAGCGTGACTGCCATCGCAGTTAGCGCACCTCGCCTGGTCCCTTGGTATAGTGCAACCGGTATGGCGGTGGGGGCCTCCACACCTATTGCATCTAGTGCCTTCCGTGCATGAAGCAGCGGTGTGGTTGAGCTTTAAGCAGTTAAAGCATTGTGTGACTAGTGTAGGGGGGGGGGGGGGGGAGTGGTGAGTGTCGTGGGAAGAGTAGGTGTGTTGGTGCGTGGAGTGAGCCTGGGAGCAGGTTTTCTACGCCTCCTCCCAGTCTGCGTGTTTTTGTCTGTTAGTGTAGGTGGAGGGTTGGTTTGGGCTTCGGTGGACTGGGTAGGTGGGGGAGTGGGATCTGGAGCGGTAACAGTAGTAGACTGAGTGGCAGAGTTATCAGACAGGTTAATGATTATGGGAGGTGGGATGTCAGCACGTTTGAGCTTATTGAGGATGGTTTGCATTGATTTATTGTAGGTGGGGGTGATGATCATGTGGTTATTATGGGATTCTTCAATGACGGCGATGTGATGGGATATGATGGGTTCTATGGCTTGAATGACGGACTGACGGGTGAGAGGTACTGGTCCAGGTTTAGATAACGGAATAAGAATGAAGTTGCATTTAGAAGAGATGGGGAAGGGGGTATCTTTGCGGGTGTAGTGGAAGGGATGCTCGTAGGGATGTTCTTCTTCTTCTTCTTCTTCTTCTTCTTCTTCTTCTTCTTCTGGTACTTCTTCCACTTGCTGCTGGTCTTCTTTTGGAGATGCGGTGAAGAGACGATGGGTTATGTTATTGTCTTCAAGTATTTGAGCGATTGGTTGACAAGAGGAGGGGTCTTTGGGGAAGATATAGATGATGTTGGTGTCTGGATCTTCATTTACGTCATGGAGTAGGTGGGTTTGGGATTGAAATAGTTGAAGGTGAGTGTGTAAGTGATATATGATGTAAAAGTAACGTACTATAAGATAATGAGTAGGTTGTAGAACGAAATACGTAGATATGCGATATTTTTAAGGCAATGTTTGAGGTTAGGCGCACAAAGCACGTTTTGGAGAAGCGGCCATGTCATTTCCAAATCGCCAATCATTCAGCGTGGTAAGTGCTGCCACCTCTTGCCTGCCAATGTAACTCGGGGAGATGTCGACATGACAACCGTGGGAGATCTCGACACTGTCATTTATCCGTACAATCCCGATATCCTCCAAGAAGACATTTTTAAATACGACCTTGTGCAAGACGAAAATGGTTCAAATCACGTACATGTTGGAGAAGATATTGCTGTCGAAACTAAGGCCAGTAGTCCTACATTATCACAGGAACATGAAGCCTCACCTGCATTTACACCTCCGAGTTGCTCAGTCCAGGAGTTATCTCCTGTTCCGTTATTAAGACTCCTATCTGGAAAAGGAAGAGGAAGAAGAGTGCAAGAATCCGCCATGGTGACTTCTCAGGATTACCGACAAAAGTTAAGGAAGAGGAAACGCGGAAATGAACAGAATCCCTCAAATCTAAACAAAACAACGAGAACTCGGCGTGTTGGTAGTGGGGAAGCTAGTTCCTCAAGCAGTCTTAATTGCTCTGAGAATTACTGCGCAGTATGTGATGGCTATTTCTATGACGACAACCGAAATGAGGCATGGGTCCAGTGTAGTGGGGAATGCAGGAAATGGTTCCACGAGATGTGTGTAGAAAATGGAAACGACGAACAGTTTATATGTGCCCACTGTGTAGTCTACAATAGCTGTGTAACTCTACCGAGGTCCTACCTAGTGTCAGGTTCTCCCTAAGTGCGAGAGAAGTGGACATTCTTGCATCGTTTATTTATTTTCTAATTTACAATGATATGAAGATTTATTTTTGGCCATAAATAATAGAAAACATACACTAACTGTCTACAAATTCACCAGGTAAAAATTGAACTATTTTGCAAATAAAGCATTATCAAAATTACAGGTTTTTGCTTAGCGTGTCGAGATATCCCTAAATTACTATATATTTACCATGAGCAAGAATGCATAGACAAAGATATCTTGGAACAAAGCCTAAAGGACTCCACGATTGTTAGCAAGTGGGACACAGTGATTATTGCATATCCGGTGACCTTTCCCTAGGGATTTAACCAGGTTCTCATTCCTGTTAATGTCGTGTGAAACCTAGGGGCATAAGATTTTCTAAAAGTTTTATACTTCCTAATAGGAAATCGAACCTATGTACTTTCAGTCAACTACCACTTCGGCTAGAAATCCCCACTATCAGGATACATATTAAAATGGAAGCTAACAAAATACAGAAGAACAAATATAATCGAAGTCACTAGATAAATTAATTGAAGAATGGGTTGATAATGTGATGATTAAAAGTGGAGATGATGGGATATCTACAACTTGAGAATACTGCTTCTCTAATAGTTCGCGAAGTAAGTTCTCTAAACGACAGTCGTAAGTCGAATGTCCCGTAGACTTCAACTAAACTGTGCCCTATTGATTCCTAGTTTATAGCCGAGATGAGTTACGGCAGTTCGAAAGTTAACTTGCTTCATCGTATTATTGGTGGCAATAAAAGAATGAATAACCTAGCAGCAAGTTGGATAACTGTTATCTGGGGATGCCAAGTTTGAATAGACAATAGCTAACAGTTTACCCGATCACTAACACAATGTATATCGTACCCTAAATCCTTCTGCGGTCCACAAACGAACAATTTTTAGCCCCTTGAAATATCTAAATCAGTTAACTATTCCACCATGACATTCCCTTCGGTCTCATTTTCGGCAGCTCCCAGTGCGCAATAATGCATTCAATTGTTCGTTCGTCAGTCGCCTCGGCGCGGCGCTGCCCCCTTACTGAAGCGCTCCTATGGTAAATATCGGAGTGAATTCCCTTGGGACGCTATGCCATTCATATTTTATCGTGGGAACAATTCGCTAACGCTTACGCCGTCAGAGACCTCTGGTGCCCCGGTGTGTCATTAATATCCCTAATGGTGCTATTAAACTGTTCGGGAGGAGGAAGGGTGTAGGAGAGGTTGTCGTACTCTGTTTTGCTCCCAATGATATGCTAGTTCATTTCGTTACAAACACACCTAATTCAATGATGCAAAACTACCGTAAGCCAGATTACATAATAAGCTCTTGAGGACGTTAATAACGCCCAACTCTAATTCACAGGTTAATTATTACACGCTCGGATTGAGAATTTATTGAAAAAACATTAAAAAGAGGATATTTCTTTCTAAATTTATGGATATTCCGTTTATGGATCGTTCGCAATCTCACATGTGTTGTAAATAATTTCACTAAAATACTAGTATAATCCCTGGTTTATAGCTTTCAAATATATCCTGTAACCTTGATGGGGCTGCCCAAAGCCAGCTCGCCATTGTTTCATGTAGGCCCTGGACGCATTACATTCCGTAGGGTAATGATTCACGCCCCACTGCCTCTCTAAATCCACTTTACGACACCGGTGCCAATTAAACAGCTCGGATGATAATATATTCGGAGTAAACAATTATTGGCCCATTTTGAAGATGATTGCGGTTGTTTATGGGCTCAATCCCTCGACCTCAGAAATGAGTGTAATTACAGTATTTATGTTTTGGGAACAGATCTGGGGTTGCGAGGGTAACGGGAATGGGGGAGGAAGGTGGGGGGTTGGACAGCAGTGGAGCGGAACTTACGGTTTTCTCCGGAACTGAGGGGCGCCATGATCGACATAGTGTGACAGTGTGAGTCACTATAAATGGCTTTCTATCTCCTGAAAGTTAGCCATTTAAATATAAAACACCTCCTACTCGTGAGTTGCACGTAGCTGCATTCATCACACGTTGTATGTATGAAAAAAGTGCTGAGAAATTTCACAAGCAGATCTTCTTAGGAGACCAAGGAACTATTCACTCGTACTAATTTCTTATTTATTCGCTAACAAGGGGCCTTCAGGTCAAGAAGAAAATACCACAAGAAATCCACTAGTTACTCTAAATAATGAAAAATACGGCCACAATATTTCATAGATATTCAAAGCCACATGCAATACGGGGAGATGTACACTAACTTAAATTAGTAAACTTCAAATTGTTAAAGCTCATCGACTAAAAATGTGAATATACATTCCTTACCATTCATGAAATATTGTTCAAGATCTCAAAAAGCCTAATTATCTTAAAATATACATTTCAAATTTACAGACGACAATTTGCATATAGCCGAAAGTAACAGACAGAGAGACTACATATTTGGTGCTTGAATTAGCCACTGGAGATGGATTGTCTGTGTTGCGTATAAAAATGATAATATCTTAACATCTAGTAATGAAACGTCGGATGTGTCATACCGGCATAATATATATTATTATAAATATTACTTCAAGTGTAATTGAATTTACAAGTACATTCCGTTTTCTCTACGGTTTAGTATTCTACTTTTTTCACGATATAAAATTTCACGCTATCACATTAACTGTACCATACTATGACGTTGCGTTCACTTGACATTTAAGAGCGTTTAAATGCGAGAGGTACTTGTTAACCGAATTCGCTTGCACATCGCACAACCTCTTTTTATGTAAAAGTTACAGCAACCTAATGTATAAACTGTTCGAACCACACTGTCGGCAGCCCTGAAGATGGTTTTCCGTGGTTTCCCATTTTCACACCAGACAAATGCTGAGGCTGTACCTTAATTAAGGCCACGGCCACTTCCTCCCCATTCCTAGGCCTTTCCTATCCCATCGTCGCCATAAGACCTATCTGTGTATATATATAGATAAACTCACAGGATGTTAAATACATATCGCTGGAGTAGGTTTCATATCTAAGGTCCTACGGCACGAATGTTTTATTAATTAGTTTATTTATTTATTTATTTATTTATTTATTTATTTATTTATTTATTTATTTATTTATTTATTTATTTATTTAATAATATAGCAATTTCTGCTCCAAAACGTAATTTCGATGCATGAAAAATTAATAACACTGCTTGACTAAATTTACAAACTGAAGTCAGCAATACTAAAGAGTGTTCCTCTAAATCTAAGGGGACTGTATAATGCGGACGGGAAGGGTTAGCAGCAGACTGGAACAACGGCGCGTAAGAGATGTGTTTTGACCCTGTGGTTAACACAATGTGAGGGTGCTCAAGGCCCGGAACAATAAATGAGTGTGTGGGATTGGATATGGAACAAAACCTCATATCCTGTCTTCTGCCCCTCCTGACCCTCCTATTTCCAGCGTAATATAGTAGATAGCTAAAAAGTATGAACTGATTTCCAAAGCCGTAATTTAACAACCTTCTAACATAACACCACTTCTGAACAAAAGAGAATGCCCGGCCTCATAAGACTCTATGTACACACCTAACACACGTTGTTTTACAGACAGACGCGGATTAGGAGAAATCGAGGGACAAAGCCAATGAAGGCATTTACGGACGCAAACAAAATACAGAGGCGAAACGCTTAGGCACAGGGCCTATTAACCCACTTTAATGCCGGTGGCCGTGAAAGCCTTAAATGACATGTTTTTCTTCAATTCTTCTGATCTTGTATCTGAAGAGATTAAGATGTAGCACAACTGTGATATTTTATTAAACATGAGCAGCAAGTACATAGCACTATGACGCCTCAGCCAATTTCTCAGGTTCTTTGTAAACTTTTTCGTCCCGTTTTCTTTTGTGGACCAAAGGTAGTTGAAGGGACTTCAAACACTGTCTGAATTTTTGAACTGAATTCCAGTTGTAATTTAGGTTGCCCGCCACATAGTTTTAAGTAGCTTCCCAGACGATTATCCTAGTTTTCTTGCGGATATGAAACTTCCCGAGACTGCTTTAATATAGTGGCATGGGCTGCACGTATTATAAGTGACATAATCAAGAATACATTGTCAATATCTCTAACGGTTGGTTCCTAACGTAAAGGGAAAGGGAGATTATTTCAAAATCTTAGCCAAAATTAATTACGACTACACTATATACTACTGCCAGCACTGCCATATATTTATGATTAGTTCAATGAAGTTGAACAGCGTGTACTTAACCTCAGATAAACCACTGTGGAGAGAATTAAGTTAAAATCTTCGATGCTGGTCCCTTACGTACATTCCAGACGAATGCTAGTTTCTTTCCAATCCTAAAAATTAGACTCAAACCTATCACCTGCCTACTGGTCAGCCAGATGGCCCGTAGATAATGGACTGTCACGAGGTCAGAGTGTCGGGCTCCAAGCTGAAATAATATTCTTGTATTTACGTCGCACTACCGAATTATCAACACAAAATCAAACAGGGGAAATGCAGGAGTTGGTTTAATAATGAATAAGAAAATAGGGCAGCCGGTAAGCTACTACGACCAGCATAGTGAAAGAATTATTGTCGTCAAGATAGACACCAAACCAATGCCCACCACAATAGTGCAGGTCTATATGGCAGAAGTAAGGAGGACATAAAATGCAGACTAGCACAAGCAAGGAAGAGCTTTCTTAAGAAAAGAAATTTGCTCACTTCAAACATTGATATCGGAATTAAAAAGATGTTTTTGAAGACTTTCGTGTGGAGCGTGGCATTGTATGGAAGTGAAACATGGACGATAACTAGCTCAGAAAGAAAGAGAATAGAAGCTTTTGAAATGTGGTGTTACAGAAGAATGCTGAAGGTGAGATGGATAGATCGAATCACGAATGAAGAGATACTGAATCGAATTGGTAAGAGGAGATCGATTTGGCTAAATTTGACGAGAAGAAGTGATAGAATGACAGGACACATCTTAAGACACTCAGGACTTGCTCAGTTGGTTTTTGAAGGAAGTGTAGGTGGTAAGAACGGTAGGGGCAGACCAAGGTATGAATACGACAAGCAGATTAGAGCAGATGTAGGATGCAATAGTTACGTAGAAATGAAAAGGTTAGCACAGGATAGGGTGACATGGAGAGCTGTATCAAACCAGTCTATGGACTAATGACTCAAACAACAACAACAACAAATGCTTTTATGGTTTTCAGAGAAGCTGCTGTGCTAACAATTGTTTCTCGCAGGATTTCCTTAACGTGGTGGTAAATCTACCGACACGAGGTTGAGCTAGGAATAAATTCACTTACTTAGGCTCTTCCAGCCAAGTCAGTCACTCCAGTAGCTCCTAGCTTAATCTGGCGTTTACTTGGTTGACCAAGGGAGTCTTCGTTTTCAAGCCCTTGTAACCCTTGCTTTCTTGCCTTCAATACTATTCGTCGATGGTTATGATCTCTTCTTTTTTATCTTCTGATTGGAGCTGAGAGCGAACGGTTATCAAACTGTACTTAGGGATTTGCCTTCTCGTAGATGATTTAAGATAGATTGCCGAAATCACTTGCTAAATATTTCTAGCTGACTTTTACAATGAGTGAACTGTGAATGAGTGCATGAATGATCATATTTTCATAAAAATATTTGCTAGTAAAATGAAATGGCGTATGGCTTTTAGTGCCGGGAGTGTCCGAGGACAAGTTCGGCTCGCCAGATGAAGGTCTTTTGATTTGACGCCCATAGGCGACCTGCGCGTCGTGATGAGGATGAAATGATGATGAAGACGACACATACACCCAGCCCCCGTGCCTGCGAAATTAACCAATTAAGGTTAAAATTCCCGACCCTGCCGGGAATCGAACCCGGGACACCTGTGACCAAAGGCCAGCACGCTAACCATTTAGCCATGGAGCCGGACATATTTGCTAGTTGTAAGTTTTTACTGTTTTTCCCCCTTTTATTATTACTAAGTTAGTTTTAAGAATTTTCTATTCATTTATATTGTCATGTTGTACATTCTATAGTTTTCTTTTACTACTATTTCCACATCTGCTATTAGTGCTATATTATTTAAATGACTTTTTTGTATTAAATATATTTATCTTAATTAATTTAAATGTTGTGGCTAAGTGTAAGAGAGGACCTTGAGTGCTAACTTCGGCACGAATAAAGACTACTTACTCACTCACTTACTTATTTACTTACTTACTTACTTACTTACCGTTAAAGCAACCGCTACCACTACTTGGCATTGCATTCATTGCCTCATATAATCTCAGTCGACTACACGAGATTGAATGAACTATTTCCAGGCCATCAAACTATACATTTTTCAATTTTAACCAAGAACTGAACCAGGGCCTCTAGGCAAGAGACAGAGCGCACCTCCTGCCCCATTAGACTGGTTCTTTTCAAATTTTAGCTCCTATTAACTTACAAAATGCAGAACGTACACCACATCGACATATGTAATCAGACAAGCTGCGTCTATTACATCATTAGTCCGGAGATTGGTGGTGCTATTTGAGCGACCAACCAAAGTTTACTTGATTTTAGGGAAACCGCAGAAAACTATGGTGAAGCTATAAAGAGGCGTACAAGACATGACCAGGGGTGAGATAGTTCGTCAGTACTCTGCCAGAAAGTGCAGAGTGACCAGCCGTATGAATAGCACATCTCAGAACATCCATGTGCATCAATTTAGCTCTGAATGCCTCAGTAACTTCCATTCTGTCATATCCAGAAATATGACTGAGTCTTCGGTGGGAGTTATGTTTTGCGCTGGTCTGTGCGAAGAGTCAGACGCAAACATACCGTACTGCATCCGTCAAGAATACACGGCGGACGAAGCTCCACAACTGTAAATATCACAGAAACCAACATAGCACACCATTATGAGATAATAACAGAGGTGAAATTAAATCTATTTTACGGAGTACAACAAACAAATACCACTACGTCACTCTCTAATCGCACGTGTTAAGTACAAGACGTGACGAATGTGGCCTATGATGTGCTATGAATGTACTGTAATGTCACAGTGTATGAGCCAGGCCAGTATATTGTGATGCTCTATACAAACCGTGGAGTCTGGGACGATGAGACGATTATTTCCAGGACGGTAATCCTGTGTGTAGCGCACTGGATCACGCGCGACACGCGCGACACGTGTTCTCTGGAAGGAGTGGAGATTCTATCAGTTAGCGACGTATTTTATTGTTTCTAACCGCCAATATTGGGACTGATAGTGAAAATATTAAGTTGAACAGTTCAGCTAATTTGCAAGTGTACAAGCAAGGTAACGACTTAAACAAGCTCAAATTTTGTGAAAAAATGAATCGTCATTACAGAGCCCTGGAATGAATCCACTCCTTTCTCTCATTAGTCTGGCCTAGATTTCTGCATCATCAGCACAGATTTACTCTTTTTTCCTTGTCAGTCACGACGGTACAATATTTGAAATATCTAGGACATAGCGCGTTAATGGCAGTATTTGACCTTCTAGCAATCTTTGGGCAATAATGTAGCACTTCATGGTCTTTGAACCAACCTCACGGGAAGCCTACTTGGAGGCTCCAGGTGGAGTTTTGGCTGAAATAGGAATTTTCATCTGGTTCTAAGGGCCAATTCGAAGTCCACGCAGCCTACGTGATAACAACTGACGTGCTCTCTGACGGCATACAGCGGCACCGATGTAGAAGGCCCAGAACGGTCAAGAGAATTCGTTGCACAGACCAGGCGTCATCATAATTTCGAAGCGTTTGAACTGAGCAGCAGTCACCTGACAGTAGGTCATGGTCTTTGGAATATAAAGTAGTTCTTTCGTTTTCCTGAAAACACATTGAACGGAAAGCCACGCTTCATACAGACGCATACTCAGATTACAAGCGACTGTGCGAAATTGTAGTAACACACATAAGAAAGAAATACGAAGAGAAACGCGTTTGTTCGCCAACGAAACAAAACACTCATCAATATGTTAGCTTTGAGATGTTCTATACCGAGATAAAAATGAATAATGAAAGTAAACCAATAAATTTTGTGTAATCATGTTGAATACCCCATCTCACTGTGATGTTTTGTATGAAGAATAGATAGCAATGAACCTGTATAATTTTCCAGATAAGTCGAGTTAGGTAACCGACAGACTTATTGTACTGCTAAGGGTTAATCTTCCCGCCATGTGGCAATCCGCGATTAGTTCATTCTTCGGGCGAACTCGAACGCCCCACTTGAAGGGGTTGAGAGACTGATATTGCTTCAAATTACTTCTAATAGGCTTCCCATATTAAATCATCGAACCTATCTTCATTAGATAATTCTAGTTTCGGTGGTGGTCGTGGTGGTCTTTGCTGTTTTGGATCGCTGCCAGTTTAGTCCGTAATCCGATTGACCTTACATTCAGATGTGTCAGTTAAGTCCGGGGTTGTGCATCATTTTAGTGCGGCAGTGAAGTGCAGCTAAAAACTGTCCACCCAGTTTACAGAACTTCTAACTGTCCAAGGGCTGCATCATGACGTTTATATTCCATTTTGCCAAGTAAATCTGTTGATTACTACACTTCATTACTCGAACACAGAACATTGCTGCCAGAGGGGTTTTCAAAGTTTACTAACAAGAATATTTGTTGACTTTGAGGTGCTGCACTCTCAGTAAGGAGTCACACAAAAATCACCGTGTGTCGTTTTTCATCTTGGCCAAAGCTGGTACCGTAGGTTGTCTTTCTTGGAGCTTCGGCAGATTTCTATTTCAAGTTTTGAAAAACGCGATTTCCTGATATAATTATTTTATTTCCATTCTTGAATCCTAAGGAAGTGAATGATTGTTTTACAGATGACTTGATGACGACACTTCCAGCTAGAAACGAATAGATTATTACATTTTGTGACAACACAGTACAAACATACGTAAGTTTCCTCCCCATATATGGGTACAATATTCAAGCAGTTTGAACCCCATGATAAAGGGAGGGGCGTTTACGGTAAAATCTACTGACAAAAATCGCGACGATTTTAAGACCGGACATTCGGTGCTGTAATAGATCTTCTGCGTAGTTAATATACTGTACAATAGATGGTAACAGGCACATTCTTGTTAATTCTATTTGAAGAAGTCTGGTAAGTGGACGAAAATTTCCTTCCTTTATTTCCACAGAAACTTTCAACCCCATTTCTTCTACGAATAAAATCTTGCCAAATGTAAACTGTACAAACCGAGAAACAAAAATAATGTGAGGAAAATATAAACCGAAAAAAATGCGTGCAGCATTTGCTTTCACTATTTTAGAGTGAACCGAACTAGTGGTTCCAATTTTTCCACTAGATCTAGCTGATTCGAGGTTATTCTACCTTTGGGGATTTAAAAATGTTCATATAGGGATTTGGTAATTGTTTAAACTTCCCTTGGCGGTAAAGAAGCATTTATGAGTTTTGCAGATTTTCCATGCTATTGTGTTGACCAGGCTGAACTAAACACATATGGTTACTGTTAATTGTACTGTGCGGTTCTGTGAATACTCAAGTATTATTTCTGTGTAATGGATCAGTTGCAGTAAGTGAAATAAATCAAGCGAGATATTTGCAAACTAAAACTCTAAACTTAAGTGTTTAAAGACATAAATGGAACATATAACAGTCAGCAGCCCTGAAGATGGTTTTCCATGGTTTCCTATTTTCACACCAGGCAAATACCAGGGCTGTAAATCAATTAAGGCCACGGTCGCTTCCTTTGCAATTCTATCCCTTTCCTATCCCATCGTCGCCGTAAGACTTATCTGAGTCGGTGCGACGTAAAGCAACTTGTAAGAAAAGCAACATGTTACACGAACTTCAAGAAAAATATGTACTCACTATTTTGCCTTCCGTGTATTTTTTGGGAAGCGAAGATACTAAAACCGGCGTAAAAGACTTAAAACATTATGCCCCATTTCTTGTGAAATTTACGAACCACCGCTGCTTTTCCCACTGAAACAGGAATACTACTATTACTTTCGAATTTCAAGAAGGAAAAACAATATTTTTGAGAGACCACACAGCGCAACTCCCGCATTGGCTCCTAGGTAACGGGAAGGGGATGCAGTTGGTATGTGAGACTAAACTGACACTTATGTCGGGACTAAACTGATACATTTGTTGGGACCAAACTGACATTAAAATGGCCAACGGGACTAACCTTTTTCAAGGGAAAATACGAGGCAATCATCCTCACCTCTGGTCATTTCCCAATCCGCAGATTATACGATTTGGGATTATGATCATTCTTCTTCTTTTTTTCTTTTTCTACTGCTTTACCCCACACTTGTCGGGTCGCGGGTGCGAACTGCGTCGCACATGTGGATTTGGCCCTGTTTTGGCTACTTGTTTAAGTTCTTCCAATTACTCCATAATATAGAGACACTGAGGTGTCGGGATTTTACATCATAGGAGATCATTAACGTGTTGGAAGCAAACAATTCTGTATTTTGGAATTTAAAACCCGACAACTGGCACCAATCTCAGCCAGGAGCGAAACTATCTACCCGGGAACTGTAGGACACCGACTACCAAATACATCACAGAGATCGACGTGCTACGGTATTTCACGTTATATTTTGAAACAGGTAACTTGGAGGTCAACATAACGCATATCTCCACCATTTGCCTTGAAATAGTATTTGGTTCACTTAAGAGAGAACACGTTGAATATAGTTGACAATAATAATAATAATAATAATAATAATAATAATAATAATAATAATAATAATAATAATAATAATAATAATAATAATAATAATGTGATGAGCATTTACCAGTGCTATATGGGTCACGTAGCTGTAAGCTTACATTCGTCAGATGGTGTTGTTGATTTTTTATTAACAACTGGCTTTAAGCCACACAGATGCAGATATGTCATATGGCGACGATGGGAGAGGAAAGGGCCAGAAGTGGGGAGGAAGCGGCCGTGACCTTAATTAAGGTGCGGCCCCAGCATTTGCCTGATGATGAACTCGAGTACCAGCGTCGGTAGCCGAGGTTTCTCATTTTTAAACGAGTCGAATGTCGGAACTGTATCCTAAGATCGTGGGACGATCTTCCCATTCTTAGCTCTCCTCTATCCAAATGACGCCGAAACACTTTTCCGAGTCAGTGAGACGTTAAATAATTAATAAGGTAATCATTAATGCTAAATATTGCCCAGCTCCATGGCTAAATGGTTAGCGTGCTGGCCTTTGGTCACAGGGGTCCCGGGTTCGATTCCCTGCATGGTCGGGAATTTTCACCATAATTGGTTAATTCCCCTGGCACGGGGACTGGGAGTATGTGTCGTCTTCATCGTCATTTCATCCTCATCACGGCGCGCAGGTTGCCTATGGGCATCGAATCAAAAGACCTGCACTTGGCGAGCCGAAGTCCTCGCACACATCCCGGAACTAAAAGCCATACGCCATTTTTAATGCTATTTATTTACCGATTCTTTAATAAAATGTTGTCGATGTCAAGAAACGTCAGATTGTCCGAAATTGTTTCTAAAAAATGACTTTCTTCTTCGTACAAAATCTTCTAACATCGATTTCTCGCATTTGAACACACATAAATTGTGCATAGAAAGCGAATACCTCACCAAGCCGCTAATATGCTGCTGTCATAATCGACATTTAAAAACAGATATCTCGAACGATTCAGCTTCTCTATCTAATGGTTAAGAGAGAACTAACCTAAAGTCTGCAACAATATTTAAATCACAGTCTTGTTCGTTAGAAACAAGTATAATTATAGAGAGTACTATCGTGAAAATATATATTTATACCTCGTTATGAAGGGAAAGCAATATATCATACAGAAATAACTAAGGTTAGTGCGGAAGGTGTTAAAACATGTTCCACAGCTTCTTGCTCGTTAACATTCTATTCGAAGTGATGTAGAATCCCCTCTGCTGGACGTAATAAATGGAATAAAAATTCTGAAAGAATGAAAAAATGAAAAAAGCAAAACGATCGGGAGTGAGGGTGAAAAGGAATGATTCGTTCTCCTCCCCTAGTAGCAGGCCGCCCGCTATTCAAGGTTTTTGAAGAATGGCGCGCGCACACGAGAGTATGATTCATGTTGTCGTAAATTTGCATTTCGGCGCAGTCGTATTGGATTCTTAATGAAAGCTTAATTCGACAATATGGACGGGGTTTGTTTCCGTATGCACTCCACAGCAGTAGCTTCGAACAAACAAAATAATATAAACCAAACAGAGAGAAAGAGGAACGAATTTTAAAAAACGGATCTTCAAATATTCTTCTTTACTATTCCACTTCCTAGAGCCTCCGTGGCTCAGGCGGCAGCGCGCCGGCCTCTCACCGCTGGGTTCCGTGATTCAAATTCCGGTCAATCCATGTGAGATTTGTGCTGGACAAAGCGGAGGTGAGACAGGTTTTTCTCCGGGTTCTCCCGTTTTCCCTGTCAAAATTCATTCCAGCAACACTCTCCAATATAATTTCATTTCATCTTTCATTCATTAATCATTGTCCCAGAGGGGTGCGACAGGCTTCAGCAGCCGGCACAATTCCTATCCTCGCCGCTAGATGGGGGTTCATTCATTCCATACCTGACCCGGTCGAATGATTAGAAACAGGCTGTGGATTTTCATATTCCACTTCCTGCGAATACGCAATCATTCATTTTCTCTACCGCTTTTCCCACACCGTGGTACGATCTTTGCCATACACGAGGACTTAGCCAGATGTCCTTCCTGACGCTAGACCAATGCGAAGGGATGTATTCGAGTGTTACGAATGATGGTTGTTAGGGTGCTATGTTGTGTGTACATTAAGAGATGTAGGCTATATTAAGACAAACAGATTCACCTCGTCTCAGAGGAACAGTAATTGACCGGACGCGGGTGAAATCTCTGGCCTAGCCGGAAATCGAACTCGGGTTCCTCTGAACTGAAAGCAAAGTCGGTATGTAACAAAGACAAAAGAACATTAAGGAAGCTAGTAGTTTTATATCGTTGTTGACATGATCATGGTCGTGGGATCTGCAGTTTTATACGGAATCCGAACCATAGGAACGTGATTTTTCCGTTTCAAAAAGTTCACTTTTATAAGTTGGATTGGAACCGGAACCGCTTTGGGATGAGGTCAGTGACAGTGTTACTCTGCCATTAAACCCTTGACTACAAGCCATATTGTACGAGTCATTTCACAAGGATGCTCTGATCCACCTCCTGTGGTGTTCATTGTTGTCGTACTGTGAATTATTGTTTTAAGGGGAAGTACAATAGGCAACTACTCACCTCCTCCTGCGGTAAAATATAGTACTTACAATATAACATGTTTCTTACTTTCACTGATCTGTATCGGCCCCATCCCTGACTTTAATTTCAGGCCAACAAGACAAAGAGCTACCACGCTAAACTAGTCCAGAGAGGGGACAGATAGGAATTAATTTAAATGAAGAAATAATAACAATAATAATGTTATTGTCTTGACGATCCACTAACCACTTTTACGATTTTCGGAGACGCCTAGGTGCCGGAATTTAGTCCCACGGGAATTCTTTTACGTGCCAGTAAATCTATCGACACGAGGCTGACGTATTTGAGCACTTTCAAGTACCAACGGACTGTGCCGGAATCGAAACCGCCAAGTTGGGGTCAGAAGGCCAGCGAGTCAACCGTCTGAGCCACTCAGCCCAGTAAATGAGTAAATAAAGCACTAATTGAATATTCTGCACACCCGCAATCTAACTGTTCAGAGCTTTAATCCCCACTCAGGAACCGTACGTGCGGCAGGAAGGAAACTCAGTCATAATCCCTCGGCTAAGATTTAAATTGGTCTTACGTACTTGGTCGACCTATATAACACGGGAGGGTGATGTTAAACAAAAAATGGTGCTGTAAGAACATATCGTACACTCCTCGATCATGAGATATTTAATGAAAACTATGTATTTTAAGGCGAATCAGCAATAGCGATATGGATATAGTGAACGTAAACTAAAGCAATTCGAAAAGGAAACATGAGAGACTTAGTCAAAGCCTCCGCTTTCAACAGAGCTCTGCCACTAACACCAAAATATGGGCCAGCAGTGCTTTCGAGAAACCAATTCCCTAAATGGCAGCAGGCCGCCAAGCAAACTAGTAAACAACCTCTTTAGAGAAGTTTCAGCAAGTGATGTCACGTTATGCAATATCATGTTCAGTATTCCTAGTGTCCGTTTAGATTATAACTTGGCTAATACATTACAGTCTACAATGCAGACACGCAGGGGATAAATATAGGGCATTAACAGCTCCCTACAAAGGAGCACGTTCACTATCGTGGTCTTCCTGTAACAGTTTCCTTACAGGGAATTGAAGTATTTGCAGTGTCTTCCGTTCCATAACTTTACATTATGAAACTTTACTCACTCAAACAACCCATTCCGCAAGTTTACTCAGACTCTCTGTCTCACAACTTCCTGAAATGAAATTCATTTCATTAGTCCCGACAGAACATTATTGTGTATCACCGCCAAGCATCTAGACTACACCTCTTCTACTGAGAGGAGTAATCAAGATATTGAGGATTAGGAAGAGGCTGCCTGGTCGAGGCGGTAACGACGTGATCGATTCACCCGTCGTGAAAATATAAGAAAAAAAATCAATTTTTCAACTCGAATCCCATCTATTGTATATACCACAAGGGATAACTTGCAAGGTTATAGTGATTTTATTATTGCACCGTCCCTTTGAAATTATGAAAAATTAGGTAAGGGTTATTCTGCCCGAAGGCAGGTCCGAACCTCCGCAGTGTTGTTCCTGAGTCGGAGTTTACGTGCGGTAGGGTGGCCAGTTCCTTTCCGCTCCTCCATTCCCTTACCCCCCACCAACAGCGCGCGGCAACCCATCCAACTCCTGACCACGCCCAATGTCGCTTAACTTCGGAGATCTCACGGTATCCGGTGTTTCAACACGGCTACGGCCGTTGGCTATGAAAAATTACCAAGTAATAATATCAAAATCCATTATGATTGTTTCTGATAGCAATGCCTATAAACGGATGATGTCCTTCCTTGAGACTAATCAGTGCCATGGGTTCAACCTGAAGATTTCTTCCGTCCATGATATTGTTTACTATTCAAAGGTTCTAAACTTGGTGGCATGGTTTGGAGAATCACTCACTGTTTTCACTTACGTCATCTTCCCTATCCGATCTCCCTTAGTCAACTTTCGTTTTCTTTCGACCTCGATGGTATTATGTTGGCAAGGCCTATGAAGTTATTCATTTTTATACCTTTCATGAACACTTTCTTTGCGTTGACGTTATTATTGTAAAGAATAGCTCTCTTAGTTTCGGTATTAGAGAAGGGATATTTGGCGAGGTATATTTTGCTTAAGGGGCTGCCTGGCCGAGGCGGTAAAGGCATGCTCGGTTCCCCGAAAGAACGTAGGTTTGATCCCCGTCAGGCTGTCGTAAATTTTAAGAAACGAGATTTCCACCTCCGGAGGTGCACATGGCCCTGAGGTTCACTCAGCCTACACCAAAATGAGTACCAGATTAATTCATGGGGACAAAGGCCGCCCGGCGTAGAGCTAACCACTCCACCCCATCAAGTGACGAGGTTACGGATAGTGGAAGCCTTTACCTTCCACCCCTCCAAAGGCCTTCATGGCCTGTACGGAGATGACTTTGCTTTTATTTATATCGTCCTTAAAATAATAATCACTACTGCTACCACTAACACCACTCTCTGACGAGAGTACTAGGCTCAGATTATCGTTGAGACGAAGGGATAGCTAATACACTGTTATTATTATTATTATTATTATTATTATTATTATTATTATTATTATTATTATTATTATTATTACTGGAATTAAGGTTAATATTATTTTAAATTAATACACTGTAGTTTTCTAAACAAATAACGTACAATGTTCAAAAGAAAGTATTCCGTATTCTGGTTTAGTTAACTTATGCAGTACATTACGATGGGTATATGTAAAGAAAAACAAGATGAACTCAGAAATGCAACAAAAACACGAAGTCGTTAATGTTGAATTTTTAACATGAAATTATCGTTTATTGTGTCGCAGATTAATGCCGCTTATAGCCTCCACAAGCCAAGGGGCATGCTTGAATACGACGGCGAATACTCGGCACCAAAGCATCGAACTTGTTTGAAATGTTGAATAGCAGTTGGATAGCAGCTTCAGCCAAGAGAATACCAGACTGTGGGCAGATTGTTCCCTCCAGTCCACGCCATGTAAAATCACACAGTTCAGGTCGGTAGAACATACCGGCCACACCACTCACTGTACACCACGCGTCTCAAGAAATTGACTGACCACTCTGGATCGATCGTCACGAGCATTATCGTCGACTAGCGTAAAACTCTCGCCTATTAGCGGCAGCAAAATCCACTCCGCTACGGGATGAAGGATGTTTTCTCTGCATACCAACTAGTCAGGTTACCCCAGATAGGAATTAGAGGCGTACGTCGAATAAACATAATCCCACCCCAAAACACGATGGAACCCGCTTGTTCCTGATAGTACTCCTGGATTAAGAGCTCGTTATATTGCTCACTGAATCGTCTCCACACACTAATACTATCGATATATGAGCACAAGTTCATGGAGACCTCATCAGGAAATAGCGTACTCTTCCACTATTCCTGATGTCATGGTCTGTGAGTTGTTGTAAACCTCATACGAGCTGCCGTATGGTCACGGGTCTTTTGCCCAAGCCCTTCTTGATATCAGTCCTTCATCGCTGTGTTTTCTGACACATTCACTCCGGTGGCCCTCCAAAGATTCTGGCGGAACGAGGTAGCAGTAGCACTGGGCCTATGACGTACTGAAAGCCACAAATACCGAACTTCCCTCCGAATTATTTTACGCGGGCGTCCCGTCCGTTGTCGATGAACGACCGTTTGTGTCTCTCTGAACTCTTTCTAAACTTCGGATACATCACTTGGACTCACTTCAACACGAGCAGCGACATCCGCTGGTCGCTATCCTTCTTGCATCAATGTCACAATTCGAATGCTATCAGTAGCAAAAATGGGTATTCTCGCCATATTTACCTCAGTCCTGCCCGTGGTGTCTATATAAAACCGACCATACAAGTGATGACATTAAACTGACCGACACGACAAATGACTCCGATCGGACAAATATCGAACCTGATCTGGTTTTAGCACCATTTTGTGTCCCAGCGCAGGCCAGTATAACAGACTGGCGAACAACGTAACGTGACCCTCATGCAGCCGAGGGACACACACTTCCTTCTCGCTGTACGATTATCTCTGCGGCTACACTATTGTGATTCTCTCATAGCAGTCGCAGCCTCTCCCTCTCCGCTGGCAAATGCAATGTCCGCAGTTCTGTGAAGTGCCCGGGAAATTCCGAAAATCTTCACGATTTGTACCAAATGTCTTCCAGAGCAACAAACTGATTGATAAAATCCTCAGTATGTTCGGTACTACATACCTGCATGAACAGTTTTTTTCTAAAATGAAGTCTTGTAAAAGTCAGATTCGTTTCTCCATGTCAGATGTTCACCTAAAAATCTGCCTCAGACTAACCAGTGCGCAGAGCCTGCTTATAGATGTTGAAAAACTCAAACCAGCAAGAAAGATGCCGGACGTCACGAAACTATCTCGAATTAATGTGACAATTACGTGAATATTTGAATTGTGCTTCGTTTCGTGATTCATTAGTTTGGGCTATAGCATAGGAGTTGGAAGGAAGCGGCTGTGGCCTTAATTAAGGCACAGCAGCAGCATTGCCTGGTGTGAAAATGGAAAACCACGGAAAACCATCATCAGGGCTGCCGACACTATCCCCCAGATGCAAGCTCACAGCCACGCGCCCCTGACCGCACGGCCAACTAGCCCGATGCAGCTCATTCTGTATGGCTAACACATAAAACAAATCATTAAATATAAAAATTCCTTTGACATGAGTAATCACTTCTTTCAGCTCTCCCAAGTTTTTTTTTCAATTTGCAGATTCGTTAGTTTGCTAGAGCGGGGACGATATGTTCATCAGTTTTTAAAATATTTAATAAACAGAACTAAACCCCAAACCTCATAGTTCCACACCTACCAAGCGACCGCTGTTCAGCCTGAAGATCTGCACATTACGAGGTGTCGTGTGGTCGGCACGACTAATACATTCGGCCGTAATTATTGGCTTTCTTACCCGAGGGCGCTATTTCACAGACAGAAAGTTCCCCAACTGAGTGGACCTCGAAGTAGCCCTCCGATTCAGATAGAAACCCCTGGCCTGGTCCAGAATCGAAACCCGAGGCTTCCGGGAAAGCGGCAGGCATGCTATCCCTTCACTGCTGGGCCGGCGTAATATTTAATGTAGTGTTAACATGTTTATTATGATAATCAATACGTTTGTTATTCACATGAGTTTTTCACTGGATTCGACCTGAATACATTGTCAATTGTGACCTTAAAATCAGGTATTCTAATTCACAAACATAGCGTGTCTAGTTTATACTATTCTTCTTATTATTATTATTATTATTATTATTATTATTATTATTATTATTATTATTATTATTATTATTATTATTATTATTATTATTATTATTATTACATGTCACAGCTCGTGTTGCAAACGCACGTCCTGGAAACATTTTCACGGCATGTAGATCTACGGTGGGGAAGGCCGTATCCAGTGTTTCCTCCGTACCTACAGCAAGTGCTAACTCGCTCGGTGGCCTGTACAGTAAGGCCAGATGTGTAGGTCTGTCCCAGTGCATGCTGCAAAAATGTTTCAGGTACTATAATAGGCCTATATACTGTGTGAAATCCTAAGTACAAAACATTTCTGAGCATTTTAAATTAAGCTCACCTCTATATCCGATTTTTAATTTCGTTTGGCTATTTCTAGCCGAGTGCAGCCCTTACAAGGCAGACCCTCCGATGAGGGTGCGCGGCACCTGCCATGTGTAGGTAACTGCGTGTTATTGTGGTGGATGATAGTATTGTGTGTGGTATGTGAGTTGTAGGGACGTTGGGGACAGCACAAACACCCAAACCCCTGGCCATTGGAATTAACCAATGAAGGTTAAATTCCAAGACCCCGCCAGGAATCGAAACCGGGACCCTCAGTACGCTGGCCATTCAGCTATATCCGGTGAGATACAGCGTTTACAGTTTAGTATGTACAGGTAGACTAGACTTTGTTTTATTCATCTAGCGTTCTCAGTCCAAATTCTTCCTGTAATGAATAGTGTGGAATGATTACTTGTTTGGTCGTTCGATGTATGCAAACAAGTGGGAATAGAAGACTAACATTTAGTATAATCATGTATGGTTTGGTGAGGAAACAATGGGGAAACTGTCACACTTCTCACTTTCCATGTGCTCCTCCTCGTCAGTAAAGCATGAACCTTGTATGACATAGTAGAACTGTTGGGGATCAAGCCAGCCTCATTCAATCTCCAAGGTTGTATCCAAACAATATCGGAAAATGAACAACTATGAGCCAACACGTGATCTTATTAGAATGCTCGAAGAGATTCTCACAACGAAACGTCACGTTCTGCACTGAGATGGGAAAACAAGTTGGAGTTCCAGGTCGCAGCCACCGCTTTGAATTTATTGACCATAAACTATTTACTGGGCTCACCCTCGGAAAACAGACGGGCCTTGGCCATATATTGCCATTCCATTCTCGAGCCAGAGAGCGTGGCTAGTGCGGCAAAGGCGCTTCCTAATTTATTGGCACTAAAATATTTATTTATCAGCGGCACGCGTAGCAACGACCAAGAATGTCATCTTGAATGAACATCCTCTAAAGGGCGCTATTATGACGTCGTGTTGAGCACGCTCATAACGACCCCACGACTTCAGCGCTTGGAATGTGTGTACTTAGCACCAAATGATCATCTAATTGCTTGGAATTATTGAAAGCCGTGGCATCTCCGAGCCTTCATGAGGTCTCAAATACTCCGAGACACGCAACGTATGTGCCCATCACTCAGCAGTCTATGAGCACAGACGTCGACTGAGGCCAATTACACTGTCCAACAAAATTTCGACATGTCACTCTTATTAATGCGCGTGTCCTCAATTCGAATTTGTAATCAAACATCCTCTATCACGTACCGATTCCTGTGGCAACCATATTCAATGTTTTTAAAAATTGTATGCTTTTTCTCAATTCCAGAGTCAATATATTACTACATTCAGCATTCAAAAGTACCCATTGTATTCAAAAGGATGTGCTGATCATCGATGCAATGCAAAAGATATTAAAATGTAAAATAAATCGTTAATACATGCACATAATTTTAAACAAATTACAAACTTACAATTTTAGAATGTTTCTCTGGAAGACCTCCGTTTGTAGCTGAGCCCAGTACACTCAGAGAGAGGGGACTATGTTAAGGGACAATGTTAGGGGACTATGTTCCTGCATATCGCCTTTCCTTTTCGGATATTTGTTGGTAGAACATTTTTCCATGCTCGTCCCTGATTTCTCCCAGATACGGTGGAATGAACTTTATATGAGAGAGCAGGAAAAGCAGCCGAGATTCGTAAATGGAGCTTGTCATCACGACTTCCAGAGTTGCTTTCGTACGTGACCGGTAATTAATTCACACCCGAGAAACAGCGAGGCTTCGCCGATTTTCCGATCAATAGAAGTTTTAGTTTTTCAGTTCCCGTCATATTAGCTCCCAGCATCACTGTTCCTCACACACCACAAATACCGTATCGCACAGTTAATGTTGCACACAATACGAGTTATAGAGTATTTTTTGCTTCAAGGGAGAAAATGTTTACTTCGAGAAATCGAGAAATTCATTGAACCGAATTTCGAGTAATAGAGAAATAAATTCACGTGAACAATAGGACAAAATGCCTGGAAATATAAGTTACTTCAAGATACGGAAAATTCGAGTAATGGAGGTTCGAGATATCGAGGTTCGAGATATCGAGTAATGGAGGTTCGACATATCGAGGTTCGACTGTATTCACATGTTTCTTTCATACTTACTACATAAGCCATTGGCATCGAAGAGTGAATATTACAAGTTTGTGGTAATACGGCTTTTTAGACTTGACTTTGACGAGTCTGTAAAGAGGAACTATTCATCTGGAATGTGTTCTTTACCTAAGTAACGCATAAATGCATTCACTTCATTGCAGTAAATAAGATTACTTTAAAAAAAATAATATGCCGATAAGCTACGCTCACGCTTTCAATGAATTGGCACGTTCGTGACCGGTTGAAAATGATTTCATACAGTTAGTCAAGATGCTAACAATTCAGACTGAGCTTGTGCGTGATTTAAATCTCCTATAAGATTCCTTAGCATTTTTTTTTTAATTCCACGAATCAAAATCACTGTGGGGAGTGTAAGAAGAACAGGTACGAGAATTAAGTGGCCTGTATAGTTTGCTTAATAATGATTTCCTTAACGTTGAAGTTTATTATTGAGGGAAACATTATATAAAAGTGTATAATTCAGATAAAGTCTGACTCCTTGTGTGAATGGTCAGTATTGAAGTTTTCAGTTCGGAGGGCCTCAGGTTAGATTCCTCGCCGAGTCGGTGATACTGACCACGTCTTTCTTAATTTATTTTTCTCTGGGACTGGATGTATGTGTCTTAATACACACTTCTTCATTTACGCCATAGTGACCACGAAATTTTTCTCCAGTAAACAGCAGCTACTGAGAGGGCGCTCAGCATTCCTATTTTTCTTCATGGCTTTCCGCACTTCGTTATTTAATAGTTGTGTAGTAAACTTCTAAGGTATCGAAACTACTTCGAAATCAAAATGCCTTGACGTGAGCTATTATTTATTTATATGCATTTATGCTGATATCTTCATATTAGGGTCCACCATCGTTTTACCCTTGTCATATTAGCTTTCGGTATTCAGCTGTGAAATGCAGTTCCAATATTCATTAGCGGGCTTTCTCCGCGAAACCACTGCCAGGAGGGATAGCAGACAGAATATACTCCTGTGAAGTTTAGGTTGTGCAATTCCCTCGTGAGACCGCTGCCTTATGTTTCCGAACTGCCTGGAGGGGCGATGGAACTGGATCCTCCATCACACGATACACAGCCTGGATTCGAGAAAACGGAATACACTTGCGGAAAGGAATTCTATGCTCATTAGTTGAGGTTTCCTGCTGATTCTCGGTCTCGAATGAGTCTGAAGGACTACATCGTCATGGACCAGTGTTTATCAGCCCAGAGGCAAGTATTAATTACTCTGCAATAATATAAAGTGTTTTCTACTGCGAATAAATATCACCTACAACGGAGTGTTTTAGAAACAATGAAATTTCACTACGTTCAACTATAGTCTACTGTCGGCATAACCATAGAATACAATAATAATAATAATAATAATAATAATAATAATAATAATAATAATAATAATAATAACAATAATAATAATAATAATAATAATAATAATAATAATAATCACAATCTCCAGGCCTCCGTGCTCAGCAGCGGTCGCTTGGTAGGCGAGGGTTTTTTAAATAATAATAATAATAATAATAATAATAATAATAATAATAATAATAATAATAATAATAATAACGTCGGCCCCGCGGTGTAGGGGTAGCGTGCCTGCTTCTTACCCGGAGGCCCCGGGTTCGATTCCCCGCCAGGACGGGAAGTTTTACGTGGATCTGAGGGCTGGTTCGAAGCCCACTCAGTCTATGTGATTATAATTGAGGAGCTATCTGACGGCGAGATGGCGGCGGCGGTCTAGGAAGCCAAGAATAACGGCCGTGAGGATTCGTCGTGATGACCACACGACACCTCACAATCTCCAGGCCTCCGTGCTGAGCAGCGGTCGCTTGATAGGCTAGGGTTTTTTAAATAATAATAATAATAATAATAATAATAATAATAATAATAATAATAATAATAATAATAATTCCTGATCTTACGTAAATTATTTGGTTTCTGCTTCGTATAAAAGGTTAGGTTTTCTCAGAAGATGTTTGGGGACTTCACAAATTCAAACAGTATTATACTTCTGTTAAACTCATTCGTAAGAAGATGGCTAAAATATATTAGTCACTGGGAATCCTTGGTGCTCGAAAACAATGTAGCTATGAAATGGTACGTAAAAAGTGTTGAGTTTTGTATGATTTTATGATTCGGCGTATTTACCTGTACATTAAAAGACACTTACAAGCTTGTAAATTAAGTTACAGATAATTTATAGGTTTATTAGGGTGTCCCATAAAAACGCCTACAATGTTGAGTATGTTGTGCGGGAATGCAAATTGATCCGTTTTCAAGAAGTCCATATCCAGAAACGCACGTCTCGAACACTGTAGCGCTCCGAAGTGTGTGATGGATGTGCGTTCCATATGTCGTCAATAAACCGGATATAAATATCACATCGTGCTCATAACAAACTGTGTACCTCTTATGTCATTGCAGAGCCTACATCTGCGGTGCTGAGCATCATGCACATGACCCAATACCTGCGGTTTTCTTAGAAGAATTTCAATCTCTCCGTGGACTCGAGCAATACTGTCCTCCGCTGACGTTACAGAAGTGTAATACACCATACTCTTCATACTACATACGTGGGACTGTCCGGCTTCTCTTAGTCGCCTCTCGATGGCCACGAACGTGGAATGATGTGGGGTACGTCTGTGTGGAAAACGTTCCGCACAATTGCAGCAGCTCTACCATTGCAATCCGCTTTGCCGTATGCAACAACCATGTCGGTCATTTCTGCAGCTGTGTACTGTCACATGTCGCACTGCTGTTAACAACGTTACTGCACTGGCAGACTACAGTACATAAGTAACGCAGTAGGATGCGCATCAACGACTGTGTGGAGGAATGCAGCGCATGCGCAGGAATGTTATTAGGCTGAAGTCATGCTTCCGCAGTACACAGATGGCTAAAGGGTTGCATACCGTCCGTATTAAGACACCAATTCGGAACAAGTAGACATAACCGTTCGCAGACTTCGACGCTTCCCTGCGCCCAAACCGTGCATTTTCGGACCGGGTCTCCTTCTTGAAAACCGATCAGTCCACCATCCCACAAAACATACCAAGCCGTGTCGGTGTTTTTTGGGGACACCCTGTAAGTTGTATACGCATAGATTGTAAGATTTATATGTAATCGTTTTCCCCCATAATTATCTACAGCACTAACATGCACAGGCTAATATTACTATTAAGCAAGACTTAGTGTTTTGTATATTAACCTTACTAAAGGTCACTACCATAAATATGTTATCCATAAAGTTGTAAGTACAGTAAATGCAATTACGTAGCTTAAGTACCACTAGATTTTTAATAATTAATGTTATTTATTTTACGATCCACTAACTACGCTTTTAAGGTTAAGGTTTTCGGAGACGCCGAGGTGCCGGAATTTAGTCCTGCAGGAGTTCTTATACGTGCCAGTAAATCTACCGACACGAGGCTGACGTATATGAGCACCTTCAAATACCACCGGACTGAGCCAGGATCGAACCTGCCAAGTTGGGGCCAGCGCCTTAACCATCTGAGCCACTCAGCCCGGCCACTAGGTTTTTAACTGACGTGTATATACGTTATATATGTGTTTCTAATTATTGCTTTCACGTCTGTCAGAAACACAATTAATAATAATAATAATAATAATAATAATAATAATAATAATAATAATAATAATAACATCGTTTTCATTTACTCATCTCTTCGGCACAAGGTACAATTCTAGCTTAGCAATAGCGTCAGGCGATGGTAATGGTAATGGTAATGATTATTGTCTTGAAAGGATGAGCAACCAGTCAGCCATACCCCTTCTTTACCACTGGCTTTACGTCGCACCGACACAGATAGGTCTTATGGCGACGATGGGCCAGGAATGGGCTAGGAGTGGGAGGGAACTGGCCGTGGCCTTAATTAAGGTACAGCCCCAGAATTTGCCTGGTGTGAAAATGGGAAACCACGGAAAACCATCTTCAGGCCTACCGACAGTTTGCTTCGAATCCACTGTCTCCCGTATGCAAGCTCACAGCTGCGTGGCCCTAACCGCACGGCCAACTCGCCCGGTCCATACCCTTTAAATCGCTTTCCAGAAGAGGAAATAGGGGAAGTTCAACCTACTTGTTCGAACACTGATCTAAACGTTTCGGAAGTTCCTGGTGGATAAATTTATGTTAAACATTGAAAATAACCGGGCAAACACGCAGTTACCTACAAATGGCAGATACCGCCCACCCTCATCGGAAGGCCTGCCTTACTCGGCTAGAAATAGCCACAAGAAATTATTATACCGGACAATTTTAACATCAGTGAGTTAGAACATTATTAACCCACAAAAGTCTACTACATATTCAAATCTGAAAAGAGAACATATCACTACACAAACTTAATAACAATTTTGTAAAGTAGTATTCTTAGTACGGACGTTTCGGGCTGTCATAACATAAATGACACTAAATCGCAGAAGGGGGAAAATACCGTTTTATACATAAATCAGTATCAATATTTCTGTCGATAACAGAATATAAAATGTTTAGATGACGTCCTATTCATGTCACGAAGCATAAATGTTTATGCGATTTTGTAGGTCTGTAATTAAAACTACCTGTACAAAATATATGCGATAGTAACAACGGAATTTTTGCTGCTGAAAGTATAGAAAAACGTAGCAAGTTACCGCAAAGACACGAACCTGTTGATTAACTCGACACATTACGAATACCGTACTTATTACTGAAAAACATTCTAGTCAATATAGCATCAAGACGTATACATTCTATAGATAAGTCTTTCATTACATTTTAAAAATACTATCATAATTGTATACTGGGCCAACAGCGAAATTCAGACTAAGATAGAATAAAACAACAACAAGCTACAGCCATGATTCTTTCACTTGGCCAAGCGCAAGTTGTACTCAGCTGCGGACAAAGGTTAAAAATAACTTCTTTGAGTATGTAAATAATGTCCTTTCGAGACCCATACTGTACATCTGACAGCTAACTTCCTCTCCTGTCGGCATCAGTTATGATAATCTGATGACGAGTGCACGTCTCATGCAATAGGTCATACTGAAGTGCTCTTGATTGCAAAAGGAAAATCGTGAGTCCTTAGGAATACGTATGACGTGGGGCGACACCATCCTTGACCCGCCCGTCTGAGTCACTTCGTCGCTTTCAAGTTGGCTTCAACTCGCTGGAGCACCTGCACAGCACACGAACGCAGTCCAGCCAAGCACGGTAGCAGAGAATCACAGCCACGGAGTTACCCGAATACATACCCGTAACATAAAATGCCATGTATACAACTTACTTTCTTCTATGTACCATGAACATGCTGCAGCCTTAATTTATGGATTGCCGAGCTCAGTAATGGTACCCTCGTGTCTGTAAGAACTGCGTGACGAAATTCTGGCAGCTCAGCGCCTCCAAAACCATGAAAATAGTCAATGGGTCGTAAAACCAATAACTATGGGTGGGGAATAATTTTAGTGTTTTGAAAACAGAAACCTTTGTACATTATCATTTTACAGCGTTTATATATTTCATAGCGTTTTTAGGAAAAATATGCAGAGCTAGTTCTGAAGTAGGTAATATCCTACTAATATATTAATAATAATACACAAAAACCTGGTTTATCCGGCCCTCATTAATCCGGATCTCCGGTTTACCCGCATCGAAAATAACAAAAATTTAGTTTCACTTGTACAGTATTCCTTTTATGGGCTCGATTCTTCTTGAATGTCTTTTCCGCCAAGGATAGGTAAGGACAGGAATTGGAAGTCGGCCGCGGTCTATCAAAGGTACCGTCCCAGCATTCGCCTAGAATTGAGAATGGGAAATCGTGGACTCTTCTGAGTTCCTTGACACAACTGCACACATTCTCGGATGCTCGGACGTAGGAGCGAACGACATAAATGACTGTTTGAAAAATGACTGTAATTCAGGCTGCGGTATAATGACAGATAAATTGTTGCCTCTTGTTCCTCGGCACGTAATGACGAGAGTGATGGTGAATTCGAAAATGAAACCGGCGCTCCATCAGGAGAAACAATGACTCATGTAGATGCAACAATGCAGCTGGACAAACTGATGGCGTATTTAGAATCCCAGACTGAAAACACACCGGAAGAACTGATTTTAGTGAAACGTCTTCGTGATCGCGCTGCGCGTAAACGCTATACAAATACAAAACGGAAAAAGCTAACACATTGAAATGAAATGAAATGGCGTATGGCTTTTAGTGCCGGGAGTGTCCGAGGACATGTTCGGCTCGCCAGATGCAGGTCTTTTGATTTGACTCCCGTAGGCGACCTGCGCGTCGTGATGAAGATGCAATGATGATGAAGACGACACACACACCCAGCTCCCGTGCCAGCGGAATTAACCAAGTATGGTTAAAATTCCCGACCCAGCCGGGAATCGAACCCGGGACCCCTGTGACCAAAGACCAACACGCTAACCATTTGGCCATGGAGCCGGACAGCTAACACATTATTTTAGTGCATAAAACATTCGTAAATGTAGGAAAAGTATTCTAATTTGTTTTTGTACAATTGAAAAAAGGTATTACTGTACAACTTATGTAAATATATTCTATAACAGGTACTTTATTTGTTTTGTAGTCTTTCCGGATTATCCAGATGTTCGATAATCCGGATCAGTTCCGGTCCCACTTAATCCGGATAAATGAGGTTCTTGTGCAACAACAATAATAATAATAATAATAATAATAATAATAATAATAATAATAATAATAATAATAATAATAATAATAATAATAATAACAATAATGTGAGGAATAAATAATAGAAGCTCGCTGGAAGAGATCATGTGTAATGGAGCACCGCGATATCAACCTCTTTTCTCGCGTTCTGTGTAGTGTTAATGGGTATCAGTGAGTATTTGAGCATTTAATTGGTGCGGTGGTTGTGTGAACGTGTTATCTTAAGAGTCTAGAGCTTGTTTTAATTGATTTGAGGGCATAATTTTATTTTCATTTTATTGCCCTAAGTGCCTCCATGCTGGATTTTGCTATAATTGCTCCATGGATAAGAGTGTATTTTGGTTGCTAACCTTGCCCTAACAACCAAACACTCGCTAAATTTTCTTGGTCTCCATAGATACTACCAACTAGATATATAACTTCACTCTTCCATTGAGGCGTTCCTAAGGCAACAGATCTTTGCCTATTGCTGGTAGCCACCTTGGTGGTCTGCGATAATACAATAATAAACTTAAGAGAAAAACGGTCAACGGCTTCTGAGGCGGATGAAGATGGTTTACATCATCCAACGGCAAGGAAGGCGGAAGAACCACTGTGGGGAAGATTCGTCTCCGTTGTAAGCCTGGGAAGGCAACCAGTCTAAGGGAGAAAACCCTAAATAAACCTACCGGAGCTCACAACCTCGGTAGTAACTCGATCAAGGGGTTTAACCTCTGGTCTCCTAAGACAATTTTCAACTAAAGCGTGGAGGACAAACTCACTGAAGTAACTACCCCAGGTGGTATCAAATCTACCTCCGCCTTAGGCGGTGTTAGTAGGCCTTCAGATTCTGGGGAATCCACACCAACATGCTTTGAGGACGAGTCGGAGCGTCCTGGAACTACTAGCAATAAGATCCGATATAAGGAACAGAACTATTTCGCCACATTGAACATCAACTCACTACTTAAGCCAGGCAAACTGAAGCATTTAACTGACACTTTGACTCACCACAAGATACTACTCACAGCAATACAGGAAACCAGGTATACAGATGAGCATGCCTTTGATTCGCAGGGGTACCGTATTTTTAAGGGAAAAGTAGGACGCAGGATAATGAAGAATGTGCCACACCTGGGGACTGGGTTCATTGTAAGCCATAAAATACTGGACTCGGTAATTGACTTCAATTCGCCCAATAGTCGAGTGTCCCTTCTAACCTTCCGGTGCACACACAAGATATACACTGCAGTAAATGTTCATGCACCTATCAATGAAGACAATAAACGTAACCCTGAAAGTACCGACAAATTTTGGGAAGAACTAGAGGACATCATCAGCAAAGTCCCAGAGCGTCATACAATCATTTTACTCGGGGACTTCAACGCACAGTTAGGGAAAGAGCGCAAATTTAGAGACATTGTGGGAGAATACCCAGCACATACAAATAGAAATGGGGAGCGTCTAGTGGGTCTCTGCAAAGCCTTCAAACTGGTCATGAAGTCAACAGCCTTTAAGAGACTACCAAAGAAACAGAAGATCTGCACGTCATCCAACAACCTCTTAGGAGAATTTCAAATAGATCATGTTGCCATTGCAAGGAAAGCTCATAGAGAGATCCAGAATGTAAGAGTGTTAAGAGGAGCAAATTTGGACTCCGACCACTACCACTGAAATTTCTACCTAGGAACACTAAAAGAACCAAGTCAGTTAAACTTACTAAGTTTGATTTAGAAAAACTTGCAACTTGCAAACAGTTTACAAAAATGGAAAGAATAGAATGCAGAGACTGGGATGAATTGATGGAAAATCTAGTTAAAGTAGCAACAGAGACGGCGCCATTACTAAAAAAGAAGAAACATGCCTCGTGGACAGCTAGACGTGAAGAAGCGATAATGCAGAGGCAGATGGCCTGGTTAAAGTGGAACTCACAGAAGACACAGGACAACAGAGTGAAGTTCTTACAGCAACGGAAGGTAACTGCCAATATCATCAGACAAGGGAAACGGCAATTCACAAAAGACCAACTGACACAGTTGGATGATGACTTCAAGAGGAACAACACCAGAAACTTTTACAGAGGCTTTAAACGGAACCTTAGTCACTACAGTCCACCCAGTCTCCATTTCTGTGGACCAGATGGGAAGATAGCCTATAATGGCTCTGACAATTTCCACCTTCTCGCCAAGTACTTCGAGGATCTTCTTAATTGTGAATCACCTGATACCTTTCTTACTTACCAAGACAACATCAAGCAACCGAACTCGCAACCACCATCCAAAGAAGAAGTAATACAAATCATCCATTCTCTGAAAAACAACAAATCATCCGGAGAAGATTCAATAGTAGCCGAACTTTGGAAGCAGGCTGGAGACAAGACTGTAAGCAAGTTGACAGAAATTCTACAAAACATCTGGGGGACCGAAAATTACCTAGTGACTGGACCACTGCATTGATTCATCCCTTACACAAGAAAGGAGACTTGACTGACATCAATAACTATCGAGGAATCTCATTGGTACCTGTCACATACAAAATTTTCTCTAAAGCCTTATTAAATAGAGCCGAACCTCAACTAGACCCACAATTAGGAGAGTACCAGGCAGGATTTAGAAAAGGACGCTCTTGTACAGAACAGATACTCAATCTTCAATCAGTATTACGTCAAGCAAAAATGGCCGGTAAGAAATACGTTGTCATTTTCGTCGACTTTACAAAGGCGTATGACTCAGTAGACAGACCTACTCTTATGAAGATTTTGCAGGAACTAGGACTAGATGAGAAGACCCACAACCTAATCAAACAGACTTTAAGCAACACCAGTTCGCGAGTAAAGTTCAGAGGAACCATATCAGAAAGTTTTGAAATTAAATCAGGAGTGAGACAGGGAGATGGTTTGTCCCCTCTCCTCTTTAACTGTGCCCTGGAAAAGGTAATAAGAGAGTGGCGAAAGGAATTAGCTAGAAAGGAGACTCCAAGTGGCATTTATCTGGGACATAAGCGCAATGAGTTCAATGTTGACTGTCTGGCGTTTGCCGATGACCTGGTCATTATATCTAATTCAATAGAAACTTCAGTGAAACAACTAAATGTTCTCAGACAACAAGCAGGAAAGGTTAGACTACACGTGTCTCTTGAAAAAACACAATTCATCACGAACATCGGTGAATCTCCTTGTACGTTGCATCTGGACCAGGGAGAAATCAGGAAAACCAACAGGTTTAAGTACTTGGGAGAACGGTTGGAATCTAATCTCACTGAAGTAACAGCTTTGTCAACTCGAGTTAACAGGCTTGAAATGGCCTACCAACTGACGAAGAATACCTACAACAAAAAGTGTTTCCCTCGTAATACTAAGATGAAGCACTATCGGACAGTCATCCGCCCTGAAGCTTTATATGCTTCAGAATGTTTAACACTCAACAGGAAGGGACTTATGGAAAAACTTGAAATTCGGGAAAGAAAGATAATGAGGAAGATACTGGGGCCATTCAAGGAAGGGGACAGTTATAAAAGACGGCCTAACCAAGAGCTCTACAAGTACTGTGAAAGAATAACGAATGTAGCAAGGAAGAGACGCCTAGCATTCTATGGGCACATCTATAGGATGCATCCTACCAGGTTGACCAACCAGATTCTCAGCTACTGGCAAAATAGGAAGACCAAGTCACCATGGTTGATGGAAGTGGATAAAGATCTACAGGAACTGGAAATAACAGAAGGAAACTTAAAGGATCGGACAACACTCAGGAAGATACTTAAGGAGTTCCAGGACAGACTACCAACGAAGAAGACTGGCGCCCTTTGGCCAAAGGAGAGGAAGGAGCAACACACCCTGAGGAAGCGCAACTACTGGGCAAACATCAAAGCCCATTCCAAAAACTAGTTGAATGTCGTGGTCCTTAGCTGGCCTATACGAAACAAGAAGAATAATAATAATGTGAAAATAAAATCGCATTTGCACTGGGCTAATATTAAAATTAAAATGCACAAATTATAAAAAAATGTGCTTCTCTTCTAATTTAAATAACAGAAAATCAAAAAATTTATACTGATTATATTAGAATAATTACAAAATATACAATATTAATTAAAGTCATGTTCTTTAGTCCGCAACACTGTTGAAGGAAATCATAGAGCATTTTGTTCTCTGTCATTCGTGTTCTCATATCACTTGAAATTAAACTGCATTTACCGAATCTCTTTAGGACCGCATGTGCTTTGCAGCGCGTGAAAGACTCATTACTAAAATTTTGACATCATGGAGGGGAATCGAATCCACGTACTTCCTTGTGAACCAAGCACACCTATACCACTTTGCCTAGGCAGTCTCTTCATAGAAGTATACAGGATAAAACAGCAATTCATTAGTTACCTTTATAGCTGTGATCGCATCCTATAATATCACAAAGGAATGCATACTACAATATTTAGCTTCATTGCGTATATACTATCCACAGACACGAAGTTACAACACCCGCCTTAATACTACGCCACGATGTTATCATTCACAATATTATTATTTAACTGGTGACATAATGAACCGCTGTCTGACATCACTGTCAGTAACAATAGAAGTGACCATGATTCAGGTAACACTCCTATATAAGCCGCTATTATAACGCCTGGGAGTGGACGGTAATGCTGTCAATGCTTACGTTGTGTCAATTACAAGAGCGGAGCGAAGAGCAAGAAGTGATGGACTGAATACCACATGACACAAGCGTTAAATAACACATTACTCACTTGTATCTCACAGCAAAGAAATAGAAACAATCTGAAAGAATCCCTCGTATGTTGTCCGGCCCCATTTGGCCACAGGATTCCTGGGTTCGATTCCCAGCAGGGTCCGGAATTTTAACCATACTTGGTTAATTTCGCTGGCACCGGGACTGGGTGTATGTGTGGTCTTCGTCATCATTTAATTCTGATAACGACGCGTAGGTCGCCTACAGGAGTGAAATCAAAAGACTTCACCTGGCGAGCCGAAGTTGTCCTCGGACACTCCCGGCACTGAAAGCCATACGCCATTTCATTTCACTGAATTTGTAGTTCATATTTAGTATTTATATCAGGTATTACGTACGTAAGGAAGTCATAATAAATTCTGTAGCATTTCTGCGTGTTTTTACATGACGTAAAACGGTGAACGTAATTTTATAAAAATTGGTATTTAAGTTTAGGAGAAAATGATAAATTATAAGATTAATGCCGGGTGAAGTGGCAATTTAGTGGAAGGTCTAAAAATGAATTTTCAAATAGGTCAGTTTATATTAGTCCAATCGAAATATGTAAACGAAACTACTAGTACTGTAATTACCTATATTTACTTTCTTACATTATTATTTGGTATGAGAAATAATACTGAGATATTTACGATTTCACATCCTTCTGTTTTCTCAAATGTTTTGCCTTATTTGGTCTTCAGCTATGAATATGAGACATTACTTTTTGTATTTGCTTAGTCCTTTCCAAACTATGCGGTGTATAAACTTGAAGAGAGAAAAATGCTTCCCAGGGAGGCGCGAAAATTTCGTGCTTGCCTAAAAAAATATTTTGGGAGTAATCAAATGCGATTTTATATACATAGAAGGTATTATAATAAGATACAAATAGTATAGTCTGTAATGGCACTCATTATGACACGAAGATGTTTATGAAACGACGTAACCCTATATTAATGACATAGCCTACATTAAAATACTGCCATTCGTTAAAGCACTGATTTTAATTCAGCTATCGATATGCGCAATAACCATATCCGATGTCGATTAATATCGCACGTGGAAAAACCTTCAGTCCTTAAAAACAGCAACCCAAAATGCCAACGCGAGTTTTGAAAGTGACACTGATTTCGAATCACCGGAGATTGAGGCAGAAGCGTTGAATGTTACCAACAATAAATGTCGCAAACGTCAAGGAAGATGTATGAGAGATGTTATACGCAGTTAGTGAACTGGAGAAATATTGAGTTCATTTGCTGTTTTTTTAATGTGTGTCACTTTGAGGTTAAATTCCTCGCGGTCATGTGTTGAACTTGTCGAGAACACTTTTGAAAAATATACAGGGTGGGATCAATTTGAGGTGAGGAATCATATTCCGGAAACGATCGAGTCAAAAGTTAAGCCTCTTCTGCTAGTCGGGTTGTCTTCCCTATTGTACTCTTAGTACACGTAGTGTACAGTACACTCGGAGATATCAGACCGATTTTTGCTTCAACTTCTGACTGCCTGGCGCAGTGGTGTAGTGGATACGGCGTTGGTCTACTACTCCCAAGTTAACGGGTTCAAACCCGACTGAGGTCGGTGGCTTTTAATACTGTTTAAAGGGGACAACCCCATATCGTTTGCTTCCGGCACGTTAAAAAATTGCTGCGGGATGAAATTCCGACACACCGGCGTCTGTTAAGAACGGACGGACGTTAAATAAATTTTGACTCGAACGTTTCCGGACTACGGTTCCTTATCTCAAATTGATCCATTTGCAGTCCTCCATCATTCCTAGAAGTTTGCTCCCTGTACATCATGCAGGTCATCTGTCCCAACACTAGAGTACTGATTACACACACTGCATTCCCTCCCTTCCTGGTGCTTATTATTACTGTATGATCTTTCACATTCTTTGTTTATCTCATTTCTCTGTCTCGTCAGTTATCAACGCAACCACCTCTGGTTCTATTAACTGTCGCTTAACCTGATTACCCTCCAAGTATCATATGGAGCCTTATCTATATGGCAGAATGAAAAGCTCAAGGTATTCCTAATTTTGTTGTTGTCTTGATTCATTTTAGTCAAGAGGTATAGTATCATCAGGTCAAAAGAGTCTGCTAAGGTTTAAAATGGTGATACCACTCTTCATCAGACATTCCTTTCGTATCGACCTCAGTAGTACGAGTACAGTTCTTCTGTTCTCAAAATAGTGGATTCGATCCTGGATGTGATTGGTGCTTAAATAAGAGAACTCCATGTCGTTGGATTCCGACAGGTTATAGAACGCCTGTGAGACAAAATTCCGACAATCTTATGTCTGTTAAAATCCACATGACACGTTAAACAAAAGTATTTTTATGGCAATTGCTCCGTTAAAAGTGGCACATTGGATCATTATCGAGAGCTTGCTAGTTGCATGACTATATTTTAAATATTTGTGTTAATATCATCCTTTTCCTGGGAATTAGGTCAATGTACTTTAATACTTCAACGGCAATGGTTACCTGAACTTACCGAATCCATAATGACAATTATTAATGGCCACTGTTCAAGGAAAATTCATTTCTCACTGAATTCAATGCTCCACTTTTTAAAAATTTAAATGCCTATGTCCATAAGAATTGATCCTTTTAAAAATATTCCTTCAGTACAGAATCCGGGCCGATTGTCCCAAACGATAGACTGGCTTTCTGAGCCCAGATTATCGGCTTGGGTCCCAGCTCACTACTGTAGATCTGAAAGTGCTCATATACGCTAACCTTGGGTCGGTAGAATTTAACCGCCAACAAAAGATTTTAACTTTCTTTCCTGACCTCCTTCCCATTTATCTGTGGTAGGTAACAATGCAGATTATGCTGTATCGTATAGTAATTTCCGATAAAACAATTGAAGGTGTTTCATGAATATCAAAATTTTCATGTCGGTGTTATAAATAATTGCTACTGGTAATTTCGTGAAAAGGTTGTTTGTTTACAGATTTTATCAAACCAACAATACTCGCGAAGTAACGAATCCTGGAGGTAGGACTGGGAATCGACCGCGGAATATTCCAAATATCAGGCCCACACCCTAGTCACTAACCCAAAATAGCTGTGCTATTAATTAAATTATCACTCCTTTTTTCGCATATACCTGGCCCGACCTGACGTTTGATGGTTGATATTTCTTGCTTACCGAAGCAGCTGAACATTAAGCTATGTTGTCTGCCAACAGTAGTAATTAGAACGTGCTCGTCCGGTCGAGGCAGTTCCCGTGAACCGTAAATAAGAACTCTTCCAAGCACTGAACAACAGTCCACGCAGATCGAGCGTGTAATCACCACTCAGAAAAGATTTTAATGGACGGTCATAACTAGTTCTATAACGTATCCTGTTACCCGTTAGGTCCAAACATAAAATATTATTTCTCTTATAGCATCCGCTGTTAGATTAGCCATTTTCCCATGAAAGAAGGCAATGAGGGATATTTTACTACAGTGATTATGATGATGGAAGAGAGAGAAGTTAAGTCCTATAAGCTCCTTTCTTCTGTAAAATCACAATCATCAGCAACAAACAGAATAATACGAATTGTGCCTCGAATATGTATTCTACATATTTAGAATATTACTGACAATATTGTTAACAGAGCTCGACACTGCAGTTATATCGAACCGACATCAGTACGGCATTTACAGAAATTTGCGAAGTAACACGTACGTTTCGTAGCCTTTTCGATCTCTATCAAAAGGGAAAAACAACACATTAAGATTTAAATGTGATTTAGGAAGGCAATATGGTTACAATTTTCATGTGAGTCAAATAATGGCCATGTTAATTCAAACTTACAAATACAGCACAAAAGTTTTCCGATTCTACGGTGGCCAGTCCTCGGTATATCTTCTCAAGGGGTGTCGTCTCGTTTCAATTTTATATAAATAAGGTACCTTTTATCGGAAACCATGGCTTCTCAATTTCTAATTTCTTGTCGAGCATATCCTAATTCCCTTTCCAAAGTTACCAAACACGAAATGTCACTGCTATCCAGACAAAATTCTCCTACGTTCTGATACAAAAGTAAGAGTTACACGAGGACCCAAATAAATAAATAAATAAATAAATAAATAAATAAATAAATAAATAAATAAATAAATAAATAAATAAATAAATAAATAAATAAATAAATAAATAAATAAAGTGCTTTTGAGTGGATTTTATAAGCGATGTCGCACCGACACAAGCTATGAGGACAAGGGAAATGTCTCTGTAATGTTGACGTTAGTCCTGTGCCCCCTTCAAATGCAAGGGGTGTATGAGTGTGTTCTTCTAGTAACTTCATGTTTTCTTTCTCCAAAATATGAGAAAAGGGCTCCTCTAGTTTTCCACAACATTTTCTCCAGTGAATTTAAATAGCTCTGCACTGATAGAGTCCTTTTCGGGTGTTTTATTAATTTATTATTATTATTATTATGAAGGATAAGAATAAGAACTTGTAAACGATCTTCTCGTTGCTAATTACAGAGAATGTAACTACTGCGCATACCGACTCTCGTTACACTGTATAGCTAGCTGATTTGACCCTTATTAACGACAGACAACTTTCGGACAATACAACTAGCCTACTGCATTCTTCGATCGAAAATTGATATGTGAGGCAAACATTTGCATGCCTGTCAGTAAATACCATGCATGCATTCAGAATAGACTTTTATATTAGACTATAGTAGCCATAATTTATCCTTGATCAAATAAATGCCTGGAATTCAGATTCCATTTATTGCTATTCAGTCACGATGAACTGAATGTGGATACATATGGACGATAATACAGACAGCAAACGACCCAATACAAATGAGTTGATTAAATCTGTTGAAGCATACAATCACATAGCTCATTAATAAACGTACTTATGTTCCACAAATCTAAATTGAGAAAATAAGAATGTTATTCACTGTACGTTCCACTAACATCTTTCACGATTTTCGAAGACACCGTGGAGCCGGATATGTTGTCCCATGGGAGGTTTTTATAATTGTATTTGTTTTACGTCGCACCGGCAGGCAAAGCTGAGTCTTACGAGGAAGCGGCCGTGGCCTTTTGAGGTAGGCCTACAGACCTAGAAATTTCCTGGTGAGAAAATGGGAAACCATGGACAGTCGACAGTGGGGTTAAGATTTCACCATCATCAGAACGCAAACTAAGATCTTCGTGACCTTAATCGTGTAGCCAACTCGCTCACTTCATTTAAGTGCCATTAAATCAATACCACTGGATCATCTTGGACCCAGAAGTCCGGCGCTCTACTATCAGAACATGCTGTTTTCGCGTGCTCTTATAACATATCTACCACAAATACGAAATAGTTAATAGGTTTTGGGAAGCGATCTGTTGTGGCAGAATGATAAATGAAAGCCGTAAAATATAAATCACAGATATGACATGGAAAGTAATTGTCGTGGTGGAAGGGATAAGCATTAGAAGGGCATTTCCTGCAAGCAGAGCTCATGTAGTCATTGTGGATGAATCACTAAGATACCAGCATAACTGAAATCTGAAAATGGGTCACATGTTCGATTCTCACTCTCTTGAATGTATTAACAGCTCTATTTTACCTTTGTACGGCAGAGCGTCTCCTCTGAAACGATAACACAATGTTTAATTAAGCATGTATGCTGCCTCAAATCCGGATCTAAAGAAAGGAAAAAAAAAAAACAGGTCACAACACAAAGCTTGTTCATTCACTCGTCTAATGGAAGCGAACAGAGTTATTACTAATCTACGACGAGTATGTCGTGGTGGATGCAGAGTGGATCTCCTCCCACAAGTGGCCACGGCTGGTCCGTGGTCCAACAGCTCTGCACTCCGATCGGCCAACCTAGCAGAGGAAGGGTGGCCACGGCTCTCCTGTGGCTCTACGCCTCTGGATTCGGGAGACGGGACAGGGCTGGACCTGACGGCTGGCCGCAACCATCGGCTGTCCTGAGAATTGTTTTCCGTGGTTTTCCATCCTTCTGCACTAAGGCGAATGCCGGGACCGTTCCTAGTACAGTATAGGCCACGACCGGCAACCCCCTCACATTCTCCGTGCATCTCCTTCACCGTAACAAATCGCCCGGCTTGAGAGACGGCGTTACCGTCTAAGAGGGACCCGCCTCCCCCTTCAGGGGAAGAATGAAAACGTTTTAGTATTAGTAGTGTGATATGTTTCTCATATATAGAGGAACAGGACAGAAGTCAACGCAATTGCAACGCCTGCGTCTCTCTGACAAACGAATTCCTGACAGTATAAAACTGACAATCAATATGTTCCGGAGCCTGGAATGACACAGAGGCACTTATAATTTCTACAAGAGACTAACATCAGTTGGTCATCCGTCATGCTAGTATTACATAACAATGAATGTAACTTGTACCAACGGCAATTATATCAGCAGCTCCACGATCTGACTTCGAAGCTCGAGGAGCAGTTTGTCAATGAATATTAAACAATGAGGTCATGTAGGCTTTTGTAACGTGACGCGACAAGATGTTTGACGGAAGTGTAACCGTGCCGGCAGTGATGTAAGGTATGGATTGATGGTCAAACAACATTACCTAGCAACCATGCAGGCTATGCCTTACGGCTGGTTGCCATCTGAAATTAGGAGCCCTTGATGGATGACCATGACTGGGGGGAAATAGCGATGGTCATTTGATTTTCGCAAAAGGAAAAGTGGTTTCTTTTCTTCTAACAGCTCATTATCGTGCATAGTTCTTCAATTATCCTCACGTCTGTTCATCCACAAGAACAATTTTAACTTTCACTCACATTCTCACAGGCATTGCAGTACACAATAAATACGTGGTAAGTGTTGTATTATGTACGGTGACTTCTTTGTATCGAAATATCGATTGCGGCAAATATCTTAGTAATGTTGATGTTGGGTTATGTGCAGTATGGAATAAACCAGTTATGTTAAAAGGCTATATAGTTCGTTAACTGATACGTTCAAATTTACATGGTGTCAGATGTTTTATGACTGATATTGTTTATCAAAAGTCCTCTTTTCAGATGAACCACGATTCCACTAAAACGGCGCCGATACAAACGAACCTTTTCAGGATCAAACTAAACCCATTCTTTGGGAATCACTAGAAATGTACTCGTGTTATATCCACTGTAAGAGACGTAACAAAACAGAAAGTACAGCCTGGGATTTGAACCTGGCTCGGGATCCGTAATATCAACGGTGGCGATTCTGCCATCTTAACTAGGGCGAGTGTTGGTTTCGGGTAGTAAGTTAGCAGAGTACAGAATATCTTTCGCAGGACTGATATACGAATGTTAGTGTTATTCGCAGCTTTAACCGTTGTATGCATTAATTCAAGAACAGGATAGGAAACGGCTTGAAGCATTTGAGATGTGGGTGTGGAGGCGAATGCTAAAGGTCAGTTGGACTCTAAAAAGAACCAACGAAAGTATCTTGCGAGAAATAACGGAGAAGAAAGAGCTGATGATAACAATACATAGAAGAGCAGCTAAATTCATTGGACACATAGTGCGTCATAATACCTTTCTGACCAATCTACCAGCAGGAAAGATCTTAGGAAAGAAGGGAAGAGGTCGACCTAGGAAGCAATTCCTTCAAGTATTGATGAAAAACGTTGGTTGTAGTTCCTACTGTGAGATGAAACGACAAGCTGAAAACAGAAGACAATGGTTGAATCGACAAGGTATTGCCTCTAGACACTGCTTGACTGTTTCTATCTTCGAATTACCACTGGCACTAACGATTTTGTCTGTATTATCGAAGTTAAACAACATGTCGTTTTATCGGACCTGGGATCTATGTTTTAGGTTTCTTTAAATTATAGGTTGTATACAACTAAGTGCAAGCCTTAAAAATTATATATATGATGTTGATTTAATTAATTTTTAAACGAAAACTAGGTTTTATTGGCATATTTCTTGCATGTGTTTCTCTTTGATTACAGAGTGCGTTATTTGATAACATTATTCCAATTCGTTTGAGGTAAAAACATTGAGCATAGAATGGAATTTTTAAAAGTAGGCAACATAATAAGTTGGAGTTAAAGGGGAAAAACAAGGGAAAATACGTCTATACGGAGATAAAATAGGGACTGGAATAATTTACCAAGGCATATGTTTGATAGATTCTGTGAAATAATTTGAAAACGCTAGGTAAACACTTGATAGATAATATGCTACCTTGGCTACAGCTGTAAATGCAGATCGGTGGTGAATGTTCAATTGAAAACTCCATCATCACAGTATTAATTAATAAGTAGACTGCATTTGTAATTATCCAAGTTTCTGGATGAGAAACCACTTTTGTGTGTTGTAAGCAACACTTATCACGACTGCCTCCATCAAGGACAGAAATTACCGTAAACATGGTGCGTGTATAATAACAAATTATACAACATTAAAGGAGAAACCTTGCTACCAGCAGATATATCCCACCACTTTGATGTCGAGGCTGTCGTTTTAGTGATATCCTACTGTACCAACTATGTCCCTTACTTAAAATTATTGCATATTAAACACGGAGCTTGTTTCTAAAAAATATATATAATAAACAAATTATATGTTATTCCCATTTACTAATGGATTTGACTGAATTTTGCTAACTAGTTCTGAAGTCTTCTTTAGAGATTCCTTTCAATGTTAGGTTCTTTTGGTTTGATTTAAGACTGCATTTACGGTAATCGTAATGTTTTCTTAAAAAAGGTGCCAGGAACCAGTCATTTTCAAATCATGTTCTACAGAGGATGAAAACGGACGACGCCCATATGTCAGTCACACGAGAGCGTCGGTTTCAAAATAACTCCTCTAACTATAGAGGAGTCGAAACTATTTTTACTTGGAGTTGGCTAGCCAGTGCTGGAGAACCTTAATGGCTTTCTGCTCCGCCCACCAACGCCACTTCGCTCTATACCTTAACGCTGGTCCTGGCTACAGCCCAGCTAGCATTACTCCACCACGGGGCGCAAACAACGCTTCTTTTTTACACACCGCCTGTTCTCAAGCAAAGGGGGATGTATTGTGAAAGTGGGGTGAAGATTTACTGGCGTGTAACGAACCTTTCTTTACCTCCATCTCCTTCTGCGTTTCTTTTATCTCCCTCTCTCTCCTGGCCCACACACGTTCCTTCTTCTCACACACGATATGAGGAATTAACCACACAACTTAATTATATACTCTGGACAACGTAAAATAATTTTGCTGTCAAGAGACAATGTTATATTCCGGCCGACCCCCGCTGCTTTGCTATTTAGATTATGGTTATACACATATTCCATCGACTGAACAGTTGTAGGCTGAACGGCTTAGAATCAGCCCGCTTAGACTTTTGTCAGCCAAATTAATCTAAACGTGATAAATAACTCAGTAATTTAACAACAAAAGTACAACAGTCTATCAGTTGAGGGAGACGACTTTGTCCTTAAATCCATGATTTTTAATATTGTGTTTTGTTTCTTGTTTTTATTTGATTCTCCTTTGCAGGAAGGGAACATGTTCTTAATATTCATATCAGTTATTTAAAAATACATTTCTATATCACATATATGATACAATATAGTATTAACAAACGTACTGGTATTTTATGACATTAAAAAATGCAATGATACACAAAATATCCTCCAGTGGCCCTCTACAGATATGTTACACTTCTTCCTTATCTATCGCTTTTCTCACAGCCTGGTTGAGGTCCAGGCACGAAGGGTGTCGCACATAGGGACTTCGCCCTGTTTTCCGGACGCGGAAGGACAGAAGTAAGGACGACATAAAATGCAGACTAGCACAAGCAAGAAAGGCCTTTCTTAAGAAAAGAAATTTGCTCACTTCAAACATTGATATAGGGATTAGAAATAAGACGTTTTTGAAGACTTTCACCTGGAGCGTGGCAATGCATGGAAGTGAAACATGGACGATAACGAGCTCAGATATAATGAAATAGAACGTGATGTTACAGAAGAATGATGAAAGTGGAATGGGTAAATCGAATCAGGAACGTATAGATACTGAATCGAATTGGTGGAAGGAGAATAATTTGGCAAAATTTGACCACAAGAAGAGACAGATAGGAGAAATCCTAATACACCCATGAACTCTTTGGTTAGCCTTTAAGGAAGTGTAGGCGGGAAGAATGATCGGGCTGGACCAAGGTGCGAATATGCCCCTTTCGTAACGGTTCGGTACGGAAGGGCATTATTCCCTATGGATTCCAAAAGTCCTCTGTGACATTCTTTGGCATTGCGACCCCGGCGAACAGCCAGTTTGATTTACGCACGCTGTTCTCACCTCGTGACATCCATTTTGCAGGCAGCCTGACTCTCTACTGCAGTTCCATCGTCTTGTGCATGGTACCTGTACAACATATCACCACCTCGTGCTGTGTCCATGTAGTACTATGAGTGTCATATTTTGTAAGGTAGCACCTTGCCAATTTGAGAAAAGAAGAGTTGCCATAACTTATGATCCAACACTCGTATTATTATTATTATTATTATTATTATTATTATTATTATTATTATTATTATTATTATTATTATTATTATTATTATTATTATTATTATTATTATTTAGATTCTTTTAGACATGTATAAAAGAACAATTCTCAACAAACTGATTTATTTCTTTTAATTTCTTTGTAATCTTTTACTGTTTTCAATAATGTTTTTTTTTAATTTTCAGGTTCATTTTTGGGCATTCAACATCCGGGCCCTGCAGGATTAAAAATATATGCTCAGGCAGGCTCCAAAAATCGTTGTAGAAAAGATTCGAGCCTTTCAAATGTATTTCCCGAGCCTAACGAAGTTCTTATATTGACAGCACGGTAGCGAAATCGGAAACGAAGACACTGACATGTTTTATGAGGAAGTCCCGTGTCCTTTTACGAACACAGTAGAAACTGTGCGAAGTGGAAAACTCGAACGCGGGTGAGCTAGTAAATAACTGTAAATATTTGTTTACTACATTCAGTCCAAATCTCTGTGTGTCCGCCTATGTGGTGTAGTGGTTAGTGTGATTAGCCGCCACCCCCGGAGGCCGGGGTTCGATTCCCGGCTCTGCCACGAAATTTGAAAAGTGGCACGAGGGCTGGAACGGGTTCCACACAGCTTTGTGAGGTCAACTGAGTAGAGGTGGGTTCTATTCCCACCTCAGCCATCCTGGAAATGGTTTTCCGTGGTTTCCCACTTCTCCTCCAGGCAAATGCCGGGATGTTACCGAGAGGCCGCCTGGGCGAGGTACTAGTCATCCTCCCCAGTTGTATCCCCCAACCCAGAGTCTGAAGCTCCAAGACACTGCCCTTGATGCGGTAGAGGTGGTATCCCTTGCTGAATCCGCGGGAAAAACCGACCCTGGGGAAGGGGTAAACAGGTAAGGAAGAAGAAGTCTCTGTGTAATAATTTTACTTTAACGACCTTGACAACCCGCCATAGTACTGTATCTTATCAACAATGCTATATAGGTGACATTCAAATTTTTACTTGTATGTTAAGTTGAACCTCAAATCAGAACAAATTACGTATTTTAATTTTTAATTTGTTTCCACACTAAATGACTGAAATACATCAACGTATTGATAATAAATCTTAAGGTCTCAAGATCTTCGAAGCTGCCTGAATTGGTGAGTATTGCAGCTACGAACACACGCTGCGAAGAGTCATCGTGGCCATCGATGTTGGTCCACGACTATCAATATATTATGAGGAATCCACGCACCCATATGTTATGTGTGATTCTCAAAAAGTGGGTAAACACTACGTGACGGCGGTAAACCACACACGGTGTACCACACTTTAGTGGCAAATGTTGTCGTATTGTGGTTGATGATGACATGAGGGTGAAAGCATAAATTTCAAAGTACACAAAGAGCCGGCATCAGTGAAAGTCAACTAATTTTTGAACTACAGCAACGAAGGCAGGAGTCCGATTAAGGAGGTCGTAGAAATGAACAGTGAAATCAAAGAGGAAATGATCTCCAGGTTCTGTAACAACTGCGACAGAGCTTGATGTTCTAGATTAGACTGTCTAGAATTATGATGTCCAAGAACGCATAATCGGTGACCTTAATGCACTAGGAAGATATCATTATACTTGTCAGCAAGTGGATGTCTATTATGACTTTTTGTTCTTGTTTACTGATGTTTTCTTATTTTTGTCATCCTCTCCTTGCATTTTCTGTTTAATGACGTCACACACACCCAGTCCCCGAGCCAGTGGAAATAACCAATTAAGGTTAAAATCCCCTACCCGCCCGGGAACCGAACCCGGGATCCCTTGAACCAAAGGGCAGCGAGATGACCATGAAGGTAGTGGTAAATGAAATGTCGTATGGCTTGTAGTGCCGGGATATCCCAGGAAGGGTTCGGCTCGCCAGGTGCGGGTCTTTCTATTTGACACCCGTAGGTGACCTGCGCGTCGTGATGAGGATGAAATGATGATGAAGACAACACATACACCCAGCCCCCGTGCCACTGGAATTAACCAATTAAGGTTAAAATCCCCGACCCGGCCTGGAATCGAACCAGGGACCCTCTGAACCGAAGGCCAGTACGCTGACCGTTCAGCCAACGAGTCGGACAAGGTAGTGGTGAACAGTCGGTTATTCGCTGGCCTGTTCCGAAGGCGGTAACATGAATCCCACCCGTCGAAGGTGGTGTTTAAGAGTGCTGAAATGTGACAATTCCGTGTCACTAGATTCCGGTACGTTAAACTACTACCGTCGGAGCTGTGAGCTTGCATCCGGGAGATAGTAGGTTCGAATCCCACTATCGGCAGCCCTGAAAATGGTTTTCCGTGGTTTCCCATTTTCACACCAGGCAAATGCTGGGGCTGTACCTTAATTAAGGCCACGGCCGCTTCCTTCCAACTCCTAGGCCTTTCCTATCCCATCGTCGCCATAAGACCTATCTGTGTCGGTGCGACGTAAAGCCCCTAGCAAAAAAAAAACTACCGTCGGACAAAATTCTGACACCCTGGCATCCCTTAAAATTGAATTGAATATAATAGCATTATAAACAAATTAACAATAAGTTACTGCCATATTCAAGAAGGCACTTTATTCAACGTGCCACATTATAGAAATTGGTTTTCAGACATTGTGAAATAGGAAAGGACCTACGGTCGAATGATAACGCTCATGGCCTCTGGCTGCTTTGAAAATTCAATACCATAAAAACATAGTCGAAGGTGAAAACTGAAGAATTCTCTTGAATGCAGGTTTTTGCCTGCAGTTCACACCGTCGGGCTGAATGGTTAGACAGTAGTGCGCTCGCTGGCTTTCTGAGCCCAATATCATGGATTTGATCCTAGCTCAGTGCAGTGGTGTTTAAATATGTCTACCCTCGTGTCGGTAGATTTAATGACGTGTAAAAGAAGTCCTGCGGGATAAAGTTCTTGTAGCTCGGTGCCTCCAAAAAATTTAAATCTAGTTAGTGGAATGTAAAACGAAACACATGTATAATTTAAAAAAAAAATTATTATTATTATTATTATTATTATTATTATTATTATTATTATTATTATTAAATGGTGTTGTGATAATTTAACTGATGCATCATGGCAGCTAATGTGGCTCAATACACAACATATTGTTTACCCTTTTAACAGATTCAGCATCTTACATTGTCTTATTTTAGTCACAAGAACGGAGTGGTGTCGTGATCTGTAGCGAATATTATTATTCCTATTTTTCTGCCAATTACTTTGGTTCAGCAATTGAAGTTAAGTTTGTGCAGTTTCATGGCCGAACGCCTTTCATGGCGCAAACCCCATGTGAAGGAATGCTATTTGCTTTACGTCGCACCGACACAGATACGTCTTATGGCGACGATGGGATAGGAAAGGCCTAGGAAGTGGAAGGAAGCGGCCGTGGCCTCAATTAAGGTACAGTCCCGGCATTTGCCTGGTGTGAAAATGGGAAACCACGGAAAACCATATTCAGGGCTGTCGACAGTGGGGCTCGAACCTACTATCTCCCGATTACTGGATACTGGCCGCACTTAAGCGACTGCAGCTATCGAGCTCGGTGTGAAGGCCTACAGTAGTCATTACTGCGTACTTCTGTGGTTGTAGATAGTGCGATGTATTTATATATGAAGATGTGTATATTAAGATGACCACAAAGACCCAGTCACCAAGTCAGATGAATTAAAAAAACGGCATTAAATTTTCTACAGTGGGGAAAAAAACTCGAGACCCTCTGACCGAAATTTGCCTCGCTGACCCTTCAGCAAGGGATCAGAATAATAATAATAATAATAATAAGAAGAAGAAGAAGAAGAAGAAGAAGAATCTTCCGAGCCTTTTTTTTTTCAATTTGTTAGGGTCGGCACTAAATGTGGATTCGGTCCATCTTTACGACTGAACGGATACCCTTTCCGGTGCCAACCCCTTATGAAGGGGTGTATTCTCAATTGCTTTCTATGGTGGTTGTATGTCGACGAAGAGAGGTGTATTAAGATCTACACAAACACTCAGACCCCGAGCTATACGAATTAACAATACACAGTTAAAATGCCCGATCCTGCTGGGAATCGAACCCGGGGCCCTCAGAACCGAAGACCAGTACGCTAAGCATTCATCAACGGAGCCGTACCAGACAATAATAGGCCTATATATTATAAACACACACTTCAGCTTATCCCAGTTAGTTCTGAGGTCGCTGGAACCATCCAGGCTTCCAGTTTGTAGTTAAGGGCCGGATGCTCTTCCCGAGGCCACGTGATTCTGAGAAAAAATCTCAACCCTGGGTCGACCGGAATTCGAACCTCAGCCCCCCAGGTGTGAAGCCAGCAACTAACTCACTGAAGTAGTCACGGTTCCCGGATAATAATATTATCATCAATAATAAAAATATGTTTAATTTAGGCGGATAAACACCGAATATGCCATCGTACGGCATCAGTGCCGCTCTTGAAAAATCCGACTCACTCCGCTAGGTCTGAATACCTGATCTTGGAATCCGGAGTCCTACACTCTACCACTGATCTACAGAGGGAACTAAATCTACGGAGGAACTGCGTATTGAAGAACCATTAAAGGCATAATGGCAATAAGCAGAATGGAATTTGTCATTCCATTCCTAATGTATTACTCTCGCTACACCGAATTTTACTAGAATTCAGTATTTGAAATGTGGTGTTACAGAAGAATGCTGAAGCTGAGATGGATAGATCGAATCACGAATGAAGGGATACTGAACCGAATTGGTGAGAGGAGATCGATTTGGCTAAATTTGACGAGAAGAAGAGATAGAATGATAGGACACATCTTAAGACACCCAGGACTTATTCAGTTGGTTTTTGAAGGAAGTGTAGGTGGTAGGAACGGTAGCGGTAGACCAAGGTATGAATATGACAAGCAGATTAGAGCAGATGTACGATGCAATAGTTACGTAGAAATGAAAAGGTTAGCACAGGATAGGTTGGCATGGAGGGCTGCATCAAACCAGTCTATGGACTGATGACTCAAACAACAACAACATCAGTATTTCGAATGCTACCTAGATAAATTCAACTCCTTGATATCAATACGAAGTAGTATGAAAAATTTAACGATCAAATAACAGCGCAAACTCGTATCATATAACAAGGCAGATAAAAGGATATTATCACTGAAGAACCGTAATGGTACGAACAGGTGGACGGGAAAGGAGGGGAATAAAGGAGGAACGAATCGAATATGGTGGGCCTGTCGAACCTCTCAGTCAAGGTCAACCAGTCTGCAATCGGCATGTCTTAACTGGAGCTGCAAACCTGGACGATTGAAATGGGCACGCCTACCACAGAGATCAACGAATTTTTTTGCAAGTGCCTTTACGTCGCACCGACACAGATAGATCTTATGGCGACGATGGGATAGGAAAGGCCTAGGAGTTGGAAGGAAAAGGCTGTGGCCTTAATTAAGGTACAGCCCCATTATTTGCCTGGTGTGAAAATTGGAAACCGCGGAAAAACATCCTCAGGGCTGGCGACAGTGGGATTCGAACCCACATTTTATGTGTGATATTCAGTTTTCCATAGTCTAGTTTACCTCAATCGACGATAATACAATAAAGGCTCGAATAATGTTTCAGTATTATGTATGAACTAAATAATAAATCTAAGTAATAAAAAGCGAAGCAAAGCAATCTCCGTACTGGCCATGAAGATTCTTGGAGGGGTGGAGGGTAAAGGCTTCCACTATTCGTAACCTCGGCACATGATGGGGTAGAGTGGTTAGCTCTACACCTGGCCACCTTTTCCCCCAGGAATTAACCTGGTACTCATTTTTGGTGTAGGCTGAGTGAACCTCAGGGCTATATCCACATCCGAAGTGGAAATCTCGTTTCTTAAAATTTACGACTTCCTGACGGGGATTCGAACCCACGTCCTTCCGGGCGAACCGAGTACGCCTTAACCTCAAAGGCCAGGCAGCCCCTAAATCTGAGTAATATTACAGGTAAATATCAGTTCAGAAATGAGTGCTTGAAATGTTACGCAAATATGTCTATGTGGTATATGTACAAGTACTGTATGTGAAAACTTTATTAGTACGTTGAATAAAGAACAAATCGTGATTACATTAAAATATTTGAGCTGTTCGTTTAAAACTATTATAATTTTAAAAAAGTCCTCCTCTGTGGTGTAGTGGTTAGTGTGGTTAGCTGCTACCCCCGGAGGCCCGGGATCGATTCCCGGCTCTGCCACAAAAAAAATTGAAAATTGGTACGAGGACTGGAAGGGGGTCCACTCAGCCTCGGGAGGTCAACTGAGTAGAGGTGGGTTCAATTCCCACCGCAGCCATCCTGGAAGTGATTTTCCGTGGTTTCCCACTTCTCCTCCAGGCAAATGCCGGGATGGTACCTAACTTAAGGCCACGGCCGCATCCTTCCCTCTTCCTTGTCTATCCCTTCCAATCCTCCCATCCCCCACCAAGGCCGCTGTTCTGTATAGCAGGTGAGGCCGCCTGGGCGAGGTACTGATCACTCCCCCAGTTGTATCCGCCGACCCAATGTATCACGCTCCAGGACACTGCCCTTGAGGCGGTAGAGGTGGAATCCCTCGCTGAATCCGAGGGAAGAACCAACCCTGGAGTGTAAGAAGATTAAGAAAGAAAGAAAGAAAGAAAGAAAGAAAGAAAGAAAGAAAGAAAAGAAAGAAAGAAATTTAAAAAAGAAATATGTAGTAGTATTTGAAAAATACTGTAAATGTCGTGCCCATGGTCCGTGGCACAGACGGCAGCGCGTCGGCCTCTCACCGCTGGATACCGTGGTTCAAATCCCGGTCAACACTGTGAGATTTGTGCTGGACAAAGCGGGGGCGGGACAGGTTTTGCTCCGGGTACTCCGGTTTTCCCTGTCATCTTTCATTCCAGCAACACTCTCCATTCTCATTTCATAGCATCTATCAGTCATTAATAAATCACTTTGGGAGTGGCGACCCCATCGTATAGCCTATATCTGCTTCATTCATTACATCCCTGACCCGGTCATTGACTGGAAAACAGGTTGTAGGTTTTCATTTTCATCATACCCATGAGCTTCTTAATACATTTATTAAGTTTCCTCAAATTTCACAAAAATGAACTGAGTGGGTTTGGGAATTGCAATGATTTTCAAGATTCAACACGTACTTTCCAATAAAATGAATGTATTCAGACGAAATCATGTTAAAGTGTCCGTCAAGGAGACGGCCAAGACAGCACACGATAGGTATAAAACACGAACTGATGATGATGATGATGATCATGATCCTTGTTTTTTAAAGGGGCCTAATCGGCCCAAGAAGCACGAAATATGGAGACATAACAAACTTTCTCCTCATTCTTCTGATTGCTAGGTATTCGTCCTCCAATTCCACTACATACCATGACATGTTTATTACGTAAAGGTTTTAATGATATATTTTATTAATGTACCTAGGTGGAGTCCGCCTATTTGGCTGAACGGTCAGTGTTTTGGCCTTCTGTTCAGAGGATCTTCGGTTTGATTCCTGGCAAGGCGGAGGATGATAACAGATTATAGTCAATTGCACTGGCTCAGGGACTAGGAGTTTTTACTCTTCTTATTATTATTTTCATACATTTACAATATGTAAAAGCACGCAATAGTGAATATAACCCTCCACACAGGGATGGCGTCAGGAAGGATATCCGACCGTAAACATGGGCCATATTAGTCAGATGAAACCCAATATATTCGAGAAAATGACAGGATGACAAAGAAGAAGAATATGCCTCAACGGATCAGTGGTATAGAGTTTATGACTCTGATTCAAAGATTACGGGTTCGACACCGCCTGAGGCAGTCGATGTTTGAAGGGTACGCCATGTTACTGTCGTTGGCATGAGAAAGATCTCTTCGTTGTGCACCCACTGTCACCCTACAAAATTATATTAAAGGAGCCATAGGACTGTTCAGAAGAATTTCGCTTTCGCTGCTAGACAACAGCACAATCGGAATGTCGAAACTGGTACACTATACATATCGTCTACATGACACTATCTCAGAGGGTCGGCAGTTCGGTACCTGAGGCTATACGATGACGATTATGATAACTGTTATTACGATTATTATTCTTTCTTTCTTCCTTTCTTTCTTTCTTTCTCTCTTTCATTCTTTCTTAATACGTTTATACTCCAGGGTTAGTTTTTCCCTCGGACTCAGAGAAAGATCCCACCTCTATCACCTCAAGGGCAGTGTCCTGGAGCGTGATATATTGGGTCGGGTTATACAACTGGGAACGAGGAACAGTACCTCGCCCAAGCGGTCTCACCAGCTGAACAGGAGCTATGTGGGGGGATGCGACGATTGGAAGGGATAGACAAGGAAGAAGGTAGGAAGCGGCCGTGGCCATAAGTTAGGTACCATCCCGGCATTTGCCTGGAGGAGAAGTGGGAAACTACGGAAAACCACTTCGAGGATGGCTGAGGTGAGAATCGAACTCCCCTCTACTCAGCTGACCTCCCGAGGCTAAGTGGACTCGAGCCCACTACCTCCTGAATACAAGGTAACAGCCACACGGCCTAAACATGCAACCAACTCCCTCGATCTATTGTTTATTTTTTTTGTAATATTATTGTTAAATGAATATAAGATAAAGAAAGCTCTGATTTAGTTTACAGTATAAAAATGCCCTTACCGGGCGAGTTGGCCGTGCGGTTAAGGGTGCACAGCTGTGAGCTTGCATCCGGAAAATGGTGGGTTCGTACCCGACTGTCGACAGCCCTAAGCATGGTTTTCCGTGGTTTCCCATTTTCACACCAGGCAAGTGCTGGGGCTGTACCTTAATTAAGGCCACGGCCGCTTTCTTCCCACTCCAAGGTTTTTCCTATTCCATCGTCGCCGTAAGACCTATCCATGTCGGTGCGACGTAAAGCCAATGTTGTAAAAATGCTCTTACTTAGAAGTTTTCAGATATCCCGTTTCCTTTTCAAGTTACCTACGATGACACACAGAGTTATTGATACTTAACTCTTTATGCAACGGTGTACCTTTCCAAAACCGAAATCTCCTTTGCAAAAGGCAACGAATATTCATATTTGTCGTAAACCAGGACAGTTGATTAAATGAAAACATAACAAATATGATTTATTATTCGGCCCAGCGGTGTAGGGATAGCGTGCCTGCCTGTTACCCGGTGGCTCTGGGCTCGATTCCCGGCCAAGTCAGGAACTTTTACCTGATATGCTTTTTTTTTTTTTTTTTTTTTTGCTTTAAGTCGCCCCGACACAGATAGGTCTTATTGCGACGATAGGATAGGAATGGCCTAGGAATGGGAAGGAAGCGGCCGTGGCCTTATTTAAGGTACAGCCCCGGTATTTGCCTGGTGTGAAAATGGGAAACCACGGAAAACCATCTTCAGGGCTGCCGACAGTGGGGCTCGAACCCACTATCTCCCGATTACTGGATACTGGCCGCACTTAAGCGACTGCAGCTATCAAGCTCGGTTTACCTGATATGAGGGCAGGTTCTAGGTCCACACTGCCTACGTGATAACAACTGACGAGCTATGATGGTGAGATAGCGTCTTGAAAGCCAAGTATAACGGTCAAGAGCGTTCGTCGTACCAACCACATAACACCTCTAAATCTAAAAGCCTTCGTGGGGGGGGGGGGAGGGTAGTTATGAAATAAGTGAATAGATTTATTCATTGCATACAGCGTAGAAATTACAAACAAAAGGGAAAAGAGATTCAGAATATCCCTGAAGGAGTGAGAAGTGGAGGCTTTCTATTCTCGTAACATGGGCGAACCTAGCCGCCTTTGCACCAGAATATAGCCTCGTACCTATTTCTGTTGTGGGGCTTACTATATCCTAGTCGGTAAAGAAAATTATCCACAAGATCGTGGATTCGATTCCCTCCTCCTCTCCGTTCTGATTTTCACTTATAGGTAGGCATGTGGCCGACGTTGAAGTTCATTCAAGCCACACGAAAAATGAGTACCTGGTTAATCGCTGAAAGCAAAGCCTGGGATTAGAGCTAACTACTTTATCCCACCTAGTGCCAAGTTTAAGGATAGTAGAAGTACCTTCCACTCCTCCACGGGCCTTAATGGCCTGCGCTGGAGATGCCTTTGGCTTTTAGACATTTCTGTTGTAGGCTAAGTGGTAAACTTATTAACTTTTTGGAGGAGAATCGCACTGGTGTGGGGAAATTTATGGTCACTGACATTTGCAGTCGCTGAGATAAACTTGTGCCCACTCGCAGAGATTCCCCAGCTGTCACAGGGGATTTGTGGTCAATGTAGCAGCGGGTGGGCGTCATTACATTAATCTCCGGGTATCCCCACTAACCTGACTGGGCTACTGCTCCCTCCTTTCAGATGGAATGGAATGGCGTATGACTTTTAGTGCCGGGATGTGTCCGAGGACTTCGGCTCGCCAGGTGCAGGTTTTTTGATTTGACACCCGTAGGCAACCTGCGCGTCGTGATGAGGATGAAGTGATGATGGAGACGACACATACCCCCAGTCCCCGTGCCAGGGGAATTAACCAATTATGGTTAAAATTCCCGATCCTGCCAGGAAGCGAACCCGCGACCCCTGTAACCAAAGGCCAGCACGCTAAACATTTAGCTATAGAGCCAGACCTAAAATGTACAAAATATCACGTAGCGTGGAAAGTGATGCACTCGAAGATTATAAAGTCAGGAACACCACTGCCAACAAGTGTCTCAGTGTTACTCTTCCGCATCTACACAAACCGAGCTCGATAGCTGCAGTCGCTTAGTTGCGGCAAGTATCCAGTAATCGGGAGATAGTGGGTTCGAGCCCCACTGTCGGCAGCCCTGAAGATGGTTTCCCGTGGTTTCCCATTTTCACACCAGGCAAATGCCAGGGGCTGTACCTTAACTAAGGCCACGGCCGCTTCCTACCACTTCCCAGGCCTTTCGTATCCCATCGTCGCCGTAAGACATATCTGTGTCGGTGCGACGTAAAGCAAATAGCACCTACACAATTTTAGCACAATTTCAATAACACGACTTACTTTATACAAAACAAAGTAAATGAGCGAACAGGAATTCTTTGTGCAAACGACTAAAATCTGACGCATTTTCAATTAACGGGAGTGTAATTTGTTTGCCCTGTATGGATCTAGCTGGCTATACGGTCATTACATTAAGAGCTAATTAGTACATTTTTACCTCAGTTGTATACGAGTTGTATAACTATCGAACTACAGAAATGTAAACAAACTACACACTCTTGGCGGTGAGGTTGTACAAACAGGGTACAGTGACACATCTTTCATGCTCTTAAATGGCAATAAACTACAGCACCTATTGGAAGCCCGAGGGCGCGTGTGTGGTGAGAGCATACCTTTCTGGAAACCAATGACAGAGGACTGCTCTTGCTGTCGCCAGAGGCTAGTGAACATCGATACCTGAATCGTGTGTGATGAAGGTGGCTGCGGTAAGACCGGCCCAGTGGACGGGTAATTAACGGAAATCAATGCTCGATGTGGACAGCAACTCGCTAATTCAGACCCGAGGCAGACCACAGCATCTGGACGCCTGCATGCCGACAGCGGACCCCACTCAACGGTCAGCGTTTACCCCGCGGCTAAATTCTACCAACCCTAGCTCATAACATCAATAATTGATCTTCCCCCAAAGATAAAACACAAAATCAGATGTTACATTTATACTTTGTTTCTCCAGGAACTGGCGTTCATATGGGGCATAATTCAACACTGATGGGGAATGAATTATGACTGGAAAGTTCTAGGAAAGGCACCTGTGCGAAACAAATCGCAGAATGTAAGTTTCTAATCTACAGGCCCTACTAATAATCAAAGAAAGAAAGAAAGATTGTGCGTTTGTTTGTATATGGAAGGTAATCTAGGAACCCACACAACTGAATTCAGTATTATTTCTTCCAGACTATTATACCCTATAGGCCTACATATGTTAGTTAATCAGGAGTAGAGGGGGTCGATGAGTCCGCGACGATCGAAAATGAACATGCTGCCTGAACCACGAATCTTATTAAAAACAGAGCTCACCAAGTCTATTTAAAATTCGAATTTCCAAATAATAATAATAATAATAATAATAATAATAATAATAATAATAATAATAATAATAATAATAATAATAATTCATAGCGGAAGGCATGTTCTTCCTTACTCTAACAGTCTTCTAGGCAAAATTCCTTCCTATGTTTTGGCGCATAATTTATCCGAAAAACTCAAAATAACGGGTATGAAAAGGTGCATGCACGCATGCATGGTTTAGAATTAATTTTCGTTCAAAAATATGCATAGCATTTTCTTCGTAACTCTAAGAGGGTGCCAGATAATTGAGCTTTCACACGGTGCAGGTTAATTCCAAGCCCGCAGGGCTCGCACGCTGGGAGTGATACAGCTGGGTGGATTGAGGTATATCCATTAGTGGTGCAAATATTTAACAATCTATACGATACTTTTTCACTCTATAAGAGTAACTTTATTAAGATGGTAGGTCGCAGGTGGGGGGCGCAATGAAAGAAAATGTGGCACAAGCCAAAGCAAATGTACATTGGTACTCTGAAAAGTACACTGCCTAATCTGTTAAAAGTACAAGAGAAATGCTCCCTGGCTGCGGAAACTGACACGTTAGTTAATGCAGTCAGAGGAGAGAAATGAAAGGTGACAGAGTGACTGATCCGAGGTAAATTATAATTGGACTGTTCACTACTGTCTTATACAGTGTTCAGATGCGATTTATAATTCTGACTTCAATGCGGGCTGAGCCCGGGTACTGTTAGTGTACAGATAGTCGCAAAAGTATCCGTCTCTTCACTGGTGTAACCGAAAATAACGGCCAGTAGTGGAAAGGAAATTCATACTTGTAATACTTAGTTACCTTTTATTTGAGATTGAGAACGTGATAACATACAACAGGCAAATAAAGACACAACCTATTTAAAATAGTTTCTTCTGTAGCTTTCTGTCCAGACAAGTAGCGTAGCAAAAGTATTCGTTCACTTGTACTTCGCACGCACGTGACTCACAGAACTGTTTACGTTTCGCAGAGAACTTTGCTCTGCGTCTTCAGAAGAAAATCTCGACTGCACACGAGGAAGTCTTCTCTGCGATACGTAAAAAGTTTCAGCTCACCTTTTTTGACACGGCATAAGCCCAAGAGCCCATATCAAAGTCTACAAGTACGGGCCGCTAAAGCATCAATGTTAACAGATATAGATTTATTGAGGAGTTATAAAATAATATTTCTTACAGTCCACAATTACAATTCGATTGTTACAGACAACTAAATCACACTAGCACAAACCGAGCTCGATAGCTGCAGTCGCTTAAGCGCGGCCAGAATCCAGATTCGAACCCCACTATCGGCAGCCCTGAAAATGGTTTTCCGTGGTTTCCCCATTTTCACACCATGCAAATGCTGGGGCTGTACCTTAATTAAGGCCACGGCTGCTTCCTTTCCACTCCTAGCCCTTTCCTGTCCCATCGTCGGCATAAGACATATCTGTGTCGGTGCGACGTAAAGCCAATAGCATTTAAAAAAACTTAAAAAAAACACTAGCACAACATACAGTGACAACCAACATTCATTATATAGGTACGAAACTGTTTAATTGTAAACACTGCACTTCAGCATGCTAAACGCATTTCGAAGAAATTCATTGCGGTGTGATACATAACAGCCACAGAGTCAAGTGCTTAGTAATGTCCAGCAGCACATATGGTTAAAACCACGACTGCTATATTCCCTGTCCTAGGTCTTCCCCACGCCAGCGTCGCCGCAAAACTACGTGCGTTGCACCACATCCAAAAAATCTATACAGCTTTTTCAATATTTATCTGAAGCGGTACATGATTTACAATTCCCGTAGCTCAGGAGCTGGGTGTTTGTGTACGTCTTACAATACACTATTTCATTTACATACAACACATCACACTACAAACTACCACAGAAATATGTAATGGTGAATACATCTTTCCACATAGCATTGGCGTCAGGAAAGCATCCGACAGGTAAACTGGGCTAAATTCACACAAAGTACCGACCGCTCGTAACTGGGAAATAGGCCCGAAAGTGGAGAAGAAGAGAGGGGCATGCTGTATAGACACGATTCCAAAACTTACAATTTAAATTCCAGAAACGGACGAATGAAGGGGAGAAATTAATTCATCCACGGTATTGCGTCCTTCAGGTCGAGATACAGAAGTTGTTAGAGTCAGCTTGACTCGTGTTATCTCCGCCCCGGCTGTTTCATCCCCCTTTTATTGGCTATCTCCCCCCACCAGGACCTCTTCCCCGACGTAAGGTGCTCCCTTGTCCGTCATCCCGTACCGGACCGGGCTCGCCAGGTCAGAATCTGGCTCTGAGCATTTATCAATCCCTCGTTGAGCCGAGTTGTCGCCACTGGATTTAGATCCTCTCCTCCCCCGCCCCTTTTCATTTTCTCGGCGTCCGAGGAGGGTAGATAGCTGGCACACCCACTGCTACAGGGGAAGCTTGTCAGCGCTTATCTGGTGAGCGAGCAGTCATGTTGTAAGGGATAACACAACTCAACACAGTTTTACTCTCACACTAAGCCACTCTCTGGCACAGACGGAAACGGATGGGCATCCCAACGACGACTTCTTTCCGCCGCTAAAACTTTATGTTCATTCTTTCGTAACAGAAAACCATGGCTTGGACATATCACAGCTCATATTCTAGCAAGGAGTGCATTGAAATGTTAACAAATTTTCGGTGACTGAAAATTTGATGTAAGTGATGACTGATGATTGTACTGTGCGGAGGGTAAAGGGTAATATTATTTAAAGTCGATAGTTCAAATTCTTTTAATATGCAACGCCTATCTGGAAACAAATGAATACTAAATGTTGAGATACCACCATGAAACCACAAGAACTTGCCTCCAACAGTCTAGTTAAACATTTATTCGAGATTTTCATCGGTCACCACGAGATCACATTCCAGATTATGGTGGACAGGAGATCTAATTACACAATAGGTGATTACTCATTAGATAGAAACAAACGGCGAAGGCCAAAAAAATGACAACAAAATAATACGAACGATACAGAAAAGGGCGAGGGAAAATATATAACTAACGTGTGGTAACCAGGGTTCGATTCCAGGCCGGATCAGGGTTTTTTAATTGTACATGATTTTATCCCTGGCCAGCGGACTGGGTGTTTGTGCCGTCCTTAATGTTCCTTTCCTTACATTTAATACTTTACACTTCCGCAATTTCCAAATACACGCTGGTTCATAACATATGGTGCAAACTAGGGGCAAAAGATCTTCTTAGGTCAACGCCCCGAATGAATAGCATTTAAAAACACGTGTGGTAAACATCTGGAAGGGAAATACGGCATTTATATTAGATTGTACACACTTCATTCCCTCCCTTCCTGGTGCTTATTATTTCTGTATGATCTTTCACATTCTTTGTTTATCTCATTTCTCTGCCTCGTCAGTTCTCAACGCAACCGCCTCTAGTTCTGTTAACTGTCACTTAACCTGATTACCCTCCAAGTATCATATGGGGCCTTATCTATATGGCAGAATGAAAAGCTCAAGGTATTCCTAATTTTCTTGTTATCTTGATTCATTTTCGTCAAGAGGTATAGAATCACCAGGTCAGAAGAGTCTGCTAAGGTTTAAAATGGTGATACCACTCTTCATCAGACATTCCTTTCGTAACGACCTCAGTAGTACAGTTCTTCTCTTCTCAAAATAGTGGATTCAATCCCGGATGTGATCGGTGCTTAAATAAGACAACTCCATCTCGATTGATTCCTACAGGTTATAGAACGACTGCAAGACAAAATTCGGACAATCTTATGTCTGTTAAAATCCACACCACACGTTAAACAAAAAGTATTTTTATGGCATTTGCTCCGTTAAAAGTGACACATTGGATCATTGTAGAGAGCTTGCTAGTTGCACGACTATATTTTAAATATTTGTGTTAATATCATCCTTTTTCTGGGTATTAGGTCAATGTGCTTTAATACTTCAACGACAATGGTTACCTGAACTTACCGAATCCATAATGGCTATTATTAATGGCCAGTGTTCAAGGAAAATCCATTTCTCACTGAATTCAATGCTCCACTTTTTAAACAATTAAATGCCTATGTTCATAAGAATGGCCCCTTTTAAAAACATTTCTTAAGTACAGAATCCGGTCCGAGTGGCCCAAACGATAGACTGGCTTTCTGAGCCCAAATTATCGGATTAGGTCCCAGCTCACTACTGTAGATCTGAAAGTGCTAATATAAGCTAACCCCAGTTTTACGACCGGATGCTCTTCCGGTTGCCGAACCAAAGCTGAGGGATATATTCACTATTACGTATTTCTGCAGTAGATTGTAGTGTAATGTGTCGTATATTTATTAACGTTCACAAACAGCCAGACCCTAACCAACGGCAGCTAAATCTTTTCGCGTGACTGCGAATCGAACACTGGATCCTATGAATCGAAGGCCATTATAGTGACCATTCAGCCAAAGAGCCGGGTAAATAAGAGGACTCCTGCGTGACATAATTACGGCACCTCGGCGGATAAATCTCAAGAATACTTAGTGGGACGTACATTAATATGATTATTAATTTCGATTGAAATATAACGATGCTGATGTTGACTATTTGCATTTATGCTTTTAACTAATCATAAATTTCATACAGAAAAATTAAAATTACTTCCTCACATCTTTGAAAGTTTGAATCATCTCCATAACCAGTAACTAGATAAAACATAAAAAGAAATAGGTTTACGACGATTATCCTTTCAATGAATTTTACAGATAAATTACAATATTCTAAGTTTCATGTAATTTAAAATATCTTCAGTCCATCGAACACACAGGTTATTATACCACAACATATTACTCGCACACTTTTTAGTGACAGATGGACACCCTAGTGCTGAATCGGTCGACTTCGGCAATCTTCGAGATTCGTATTGGCAACCTTTGAAACAAACTATGAATCGCTTATGCATCGCTGTGCGACATCTGGTGTAAACTTTACCTACTAGTACTGTTGATATTTACACAGCAAGGCTAAACTATAGAATTCATGCCATGAACAAGATTCGCATCGAGAAATGTTATATAATGTGTGTGTGTGTGTGTGTGTGTGTGTGTGTGTGTGTGTGTGTGTGTGTGTGTGTGTGTGTGTGTGTGTGTGTGTGTGTGTGTGTGTGTGTGTGTGTGTGTGTGTGTGTGTGTGTGTGTGTGTGTGTGTGTGTGTGTGACACAGTTGTTGGCTTAAGATAATAACGGTTTAGAAAATTCATATCGATCGATGATGTTATCGATTCAATTCAGATTTTATTTCCATTCAGTTGGCAGTATTATCGGAAGCGGGAGAGCTCCCTCACTACTCCTCAACCCCTTACACAAATCTATCAATAAAAAGTGTGCGAGTAATACCTGTAAAAGAAATTATTAAACAAGGGATAAAAATACACGTTATTATACTTTTTATCCCTTGTTTATTGATGTGTTTTTTACTGGTATGTTGTAGTATAATATTTATATTTTCTTTACAACACGCTTTATATCGCATCGACACAGACAGGTCTTATGGCGACGATGGGGTGGGAAAGGTCTAGAATTGGGAAGGAAGCGGCCGTGGCCTGAATCAAGGTACAGCCCCAGTATTTGCCTGGTGTGAAAATGGGAAACGACGGAAAACCATCTTCAGGTCTGCTGACAGTGGGGTTCGAACCCACTATCTCCCGGATGCAAGCTCACAGCTGCGCGACCCTAACCGCACGGCCAACTCGCCCGGTTATTTATATTTTACCTGCCTGTTAGACGGACTGAACAGCTTTCAAGTTACATTTAACCTAGTCGAAACTGGAAAGTATGACTTCTTTCTTAACAAAATCCCAAGTTTTGTCGTAACGTTTGTAACGATATTGCTATTTAATTACATCCGATAAAGTGTTAAATGAGTCCGGTCCCGCAGTGTAGGGGGCAACGGGTTCGCCTGTCACCCGGTGGCCCCGGGTTCGATTCCCGGCCGGGTCAGAGCTTTTAAATTGTAATGATTAATATCCCTCCCCTGGGGACTGGGTATTTGTGACGTCCTAAATTTTCCTTTCCTCACACACAACATTCCACACTACCGCCATTCCAATTACACGCAGGTTCATACAATATGGTGCCAGTAGGGGCAAAACCCCGAACAATTATTTTAGAAAAAAAAACTTATGATATTCTGGTGCCGTCGGTCATAACATCATATAATAATAATAATAATAATAATAATAATAATAATAATAATAATAATAATAATAATAATGGGTTGGTTGTTTATGATTTACAGTAAAGATAAGGGGGTGAGGAACTGAACAAGACCCCTCAGTTAGCTGCAGGTAGAGGATTGTGGTGGCGTGTAGTTAATTCACAGAGCACCGAGCTCGATAGCTGCAGTCGCTTAAGTGCGGCCAGTATCCAGTATTCGGGAGATAGTGGGTTCGAACCCCACTGTCGGCAGCCCAGAAGATGGTTTCCCGTGGTTTCCCATTGTCATACCAGACAAATGCTGGGGCTGTACCTTAATTAAGGCCACGGCCACTTCCATTCCACTCCTAGCCCCTTCCTGTCCCATCGTCGCCATAAGACCTATCTGTGTCGGTACGACGTAAAGCAACTTGTAAAAAAAAAATTAAAACAAATCACAGAGCCTTGTAAGACTGGACACTGAAAGGCATAACACTATAATGAAGGTCTATGCATATGTTCTGATAATAATAATAATAAGAAGAAGAAGAAGAAGAAGAAGAAGAAGAAATATGAATATTAATATTTACTATGAATTTCCAACTGCAAGTCAGGAATTTCCGAACTAGATAAGACATAAGACTAAACTTATACCTATAAAGAAAAGTCGATATGAACCCCCTTCTCGAGCGTTATGTCTTAAACCAAAAACTGGTCAGCTCTTCAATCAAAGATCTTAGATTGTTTTTCCCTCCAATTTGGACCGATGGATAAAATAATTTTTCACGAGGTCCTCTGTCGATTCTACGCCCATGAAAGGAAATATTAGCGAAAGCTTGGACAAAAAATAAGACAAGTCAATGACAACACGTGTTTGAAATTTAAATCCTTTTGACAACAGAAACGTGACTCCATCGCTAGCTAACATTCACTACGTAACCAGAACATGATTTTATTTCGACTGCAATTGCTTTGTTATCGCAAGTCGTGCGTGACGGTGTAGCACAATTAGAAAGAACGACCAGGTGCACAATAACTGGACACCCTGCGGATCATGAAATGGATAATATAGCAATCATTGAACTGATGATAATGATGGTATTTGTAGTTTCAAGGGACCGACATCGAGGTCATCGGCCGGAAATCAAAATTCAGAACGACAGAAGCAGGAATTTTCACCTTTCGTAGTATACGGTTCAATTTCTAGTGCACCAGGCGAGTTGGCCGTGCGGTTAGAAGCGCGCAGCTGTGAGCTTGCATCCGGGAGATAGTGGGTTCGAATCCCAATGTTGGCAGTCCTGAAGATGGTTTTCCATGGTTTCCCATTTTCACACCAGGCAAATGCTTGGGCTGTACCTTAATTAACGCCACGGTTGCTTCCTTCCAACTCCTAGTCCTTTCCTATCCCATCGTCGCCATAAAACCTAGGGCCTAGGGCCTTTCTGTGTCGGTGCAAAAAAAGAATTCTAGTGCTACAAGGAAGTGTCTTTTGAATTCGACTGGTTTCATGGACGAGGTTCCATACATCGCAGGATGCAACAGAATAGATAAGAAAATCTTGCCTTGCTGGAATATAGGCACGATGCTGTTTATGTGGACCCGGCAAGTACATATCATCTTCAAAAATTACGCGACTGTTGATATTGTTATCATAGACATGGGACATTCAGTTTTACGTGAAATTGGAACAAGCGGGATGCGATATATCATTTCAAAAATTCTACATGCATTGGCCAGGATCTGAACCGCAACCAACTTGTTGTGAAGGAAGTGATCAAGCCACTCGGCTATCACGCCCATTCATACCATTTTTGACTCGCATTATGCCAACATTCATACCAAATTTGCGCGACATGTTACACAGCCTGACGTACCGAGTGGTTCAGACGGCAGAAACGCTGACCTTGGCGGTCACGATCCCGGCTCAGTTCAGTGATATTCGAAGGTGCTCAAATACTACACGTCTCACGTACAAAACGGCATGTGAAAGAAAATAACTCTCGTAGGACAAAACTCTGACGTGGGTCTCCGATAACCGTACGTAGAGGGAAGTTAAACCAACAACATTAACAAATCATCATCACATAGCCTAACATAAAAATAAGTGGTTGGCCACAGCATCAAACAGGAAGAGTATTGTGACAAAAGTGAGCGAAACCTTTGTAAAATTTATCAGGGATCTCGTGATTAACGTACGTCTCAAAAATTGTCAGCTCACGGGAGAATGTTAATACGAAACTCCACAGGCAAACGTATGGTCCTGATGGATCAGTAAGCGACACCCGTCCATTCCGAAATATCAATGAAGTACTGAGGAAGACATTTAAATTTAAATATTTGTCTTTATGTGCACTGATATTTGGCCCAGTTTCTTAATATATCGTGGGAAATTTTCTTATGAATTACTTTAACACAAATATTGATTTAAAAAAAACACGACACGGCCGTCACCTTAACACACCATCTAAATACCAAAATCATGTAGCATACAGCATTTCGGCCATTTTCGCAAATCGAATCTCCCAAACTTATTTGCCCGAAAGAAGTGGACATTTTCCCAAAACAACTCCATTGAAACATTTTCTTCGAAATCATTCATCCGATCTTTATTTTACCCGAATATAAACAATTCTATTTTTTTTGGTAGTGGCTTTACGTCGCACCGACACAGATAGGTCTTATGGCAACGATGGGACAGGAAAGGCCTAGGAATGGGAAGGGAGCGGCCGTGGCCTTATTTGAGGTACAGCCCTAGCATTTGCCTGGTGTGAAAATGGGAAACCACGGGAAAACATCTTCAGGGCTGCCGACATTGGGGTTCGAACCCACTATCTCCCGGATGTGAGCTCACAGCTGCGCGCTCCTAATCGCACGGCCAACTCGCCCGGTATTCGGAAAGTAATTCCCTAAGACTTAACATAACGCACTCATTACTCGTACAAGTCGAAGATTTTCGTGATGTATTCGAAGAACTTACGAGTCAATGCACCTGACGCCAGTTTATTGCTCATCGACTGCTTTGATAGTGCATAACTGGTCAGCGAGAGGTAGAAGAAGAAGAAGAAGAAGAGAACGTAACTGAATGGGATATCATACATTTGTAGAATCAAAATCAATTAACATTGAGAGAGGAGCATGAACGCACAACAGGTTCCAAATTTTGATTGACAAACACCACCCACAGTTCAAGCAGTACAGCATTAGTTGAATTACGAAAATAGCAATCCGAAACAGAATCCATGTCAGAAGACTTGAAAGAAACATCTGAGCGAATCCAAAGAAATAGTGACATTCAAAATGGATTAATTACATTAGCAATTAATATATGAATTACAAGGACGAATATAACGTAGCCTACTTGTTTATTACACGCAGTAACTTTCGAACAATGTTCGGCATTTCTCACCTTCAGGATATAGACTTCGGGAAGATGTTTTCTTTTCTAGAAAAAAGGTTTATAAATATAGAGTTCAGGAAGGTGCCTCTCGAAAGAATAGATTTTCGGAATATTGGAGTGGAGATATTGTACGGAAATCCATTTTAAACTTTGACCTGTCAAAACGGCTGCTGCAGAGGAATATGGCCTGATGTTACTGGAGAGCCACGTGGTTAACGTGATAATATGTTCTTCTGTACCACTAAGCTTTGTTGACTGGATCCGCTGCCCCTCATGACAGACAGCTCCTTAGTAGGTAACGCGAGTCTGAGTTAACCCCGATCGACCCCTCAGCTCAGAATTAAAATGCTTTGAATTAAAATGCTCTGAGTAGGAGGCACATACGCTACCACTTCAACATGGAGCAGGTTAATATATAACTCATAACGTTGTAATAAATAATTGTTCTCTCTCCCAATTTAAGAAAATGCTAATTACAACAGTTAATATGTCCTAAATAAAACATGAATTTCTTTGTTCGTCTTTATTGAAGTAAAAAATATTGTTTTAAATCAGCAACAGAGCGGCATTTACAGATATTTCTGGGTTTGGAGGGAAGGGTTTCTGTATAAACTTCAGGTATTACCATGCAAAACCACGGTGCAATTCATAGGAAACATGCTTAATAACAGACACTTTAAGGTTGTTCTAGGGAATAGGACTAGCAAGCTGAGAAGATTGAACAATGGTCTTCCTCAAGGATCAGTCTTGGCTCCTCTCCTGTTCAATCTGTATGTATCACATTTGCCACCAACGAAATATAGAAAATTTTGCTATGCTGATGATATAGCTTTAGCAACAAGACATAGTAACTGAAGGAAACGGAGAACATTTTAACTGATGACCTTTCCATTCTTAGTGATTATTTTCGGAAATGGAGACTACAACCAAACACCATCAAAACTGAGGTGTCCTGCTTTCATCTAAATAACAAAATGGCAAACTGTACTCTCCAAGGGTCTTTTAACGGTAAGGTCCTCAGACACAATAATTACCCAAAGTACATAGGTTTAACATTAGATCGGACACTCTCCTTCAGGCAACATCTTGTAAATAAAGCAGCAAAGATTGCTGCTGCTGCTGCTGCTGCTGCTGCTGCTGCTGCTGCTTGTTGTTTTAAGGGGCCTAACAGCGAAGGTCATCGGCCCAACAGCAAAGATTAGGAGTCGAAACAACATTCTGCAGAAGTTGTGTGGTACAACCTGGGGTGCTTCTGCAACTACCTTGAGATGTTCTGCCCTTGGTTTAGTTTTCTCTGCGGCAGAATATTGTGCTCCTGTGTGGATCAACAGCTGCCATGTGAAACTTGTGGACACTCAACTCAACAACACAATGAGGATTATTTCAGGTGTAATAAGATCAACTCCTACCCACTGGCTTCCTGTCTTGAGCAACATCATGCCTCCTTCATTCCGTAGAGCCCAAGCACTCTTGAAAGAATACTACAAGATAAATGAGAACCCTGCCTTGCCCATCCACTCCAATATTCCTGACCTTCAGAGGAACCGGTTGAAATCTAGACATCCGCCAGTTAAATTCGCTCAGAAGCTCACAGAAGACAATTTCAACCCCTATGCCCAATGGAAGGAAGATTGAATCAAAAAACAGGTGAACATCTCTGGCCTTTCTTTCCACCTAATTCGAGGTCTGATCTCCAAAGAAGAACTTGGACCAACCTTAATAGGATTCGATGTGGTCATGGTGTCTGTGCTGCGTCCCTGTATAAATAGGGAAAGATACAATCCCCGAGTGTGACTGTGGTGCTCCTTTTCAAACCATCGAACACATTGTAAAGGAGTGTAGCAGAAGAGCCTACCCTCGAGATTGGTTTGATTTTCTAGAGGCCAATACAGAGGCTCTAGAATGGATAACATCTCTGGACATTAAAATATAATGTACTTGCTTTCTTGTTTCTGTGTATATATATGCCATACGATAAATAAATAAATAAATAATCCTCCTGTATATCCTGTTTACGTGCGTAATGCTGCGTTCAAAAATGGCCCTCCACAGCTTGGATGGACACAAAAATGAGTAATATTACATATAACATTATTTAAACTTAGGCTTCAACGAAGTGAATATTCTTTGTAAAACGAAAAATGCTTCATGGAAATAAATAAGTATACAAATTGTACACACATTCGTTTGGAAATCATTAAATCAAAGAACACAGACAAAGTTTAAACATACAAAGGTTGAAACAAGATAATAATGATTATGAAGAAGAAGAGGATGATGATGATGATGATGATGATGAAGTAGAAGAATAATTGAAGAAACACTAGTAATTGATTTTAATAACATATTCAACAAAAATTTAAAGCTGGGAATCAGATGCTCTCCACTCTCTGAACAAGTAAATTACGAAACCGTTCCGACTCTCACCACTTGCCGCTCAGCATATGTATTTTATTATTTTTACTTTCAGGCGTACGATAACACATATGTGACGAAAGAAAGCGAGCTTAGTCCGTATAAACGTCATGCATAGCGCTAGGTTTCCCCTACTTGAAACATGGAGAGACAAACTGCCAGGCAATTTCTCTGAATGGTCCATTCTTCGTGCAGACTTTAGCTCACAGAATAAGAAGCGCGAGACAGCTTCATGGCGGAGATATTTCACGATAAAAGTCTGAATACCAATCGTTCCTCTGCCCGCTCCTCCCCGACCATCTTTCTCCAGTCCCATTGTTTTTTATTTTTCTTCTTTATTGTCCTTTCTTTCTTTATGGACATAATTTCATTCTCTTTTAAAATCCTTCCCCCTTCCTTCTCTCTTTATACTTCGAAATTGGACGGAGTCATAGCATTATGCCAGTATACGCAACAGAATGCAGACAGGGAGGATGGCTTTAGGGAGTAAAACATACTGCTAATATTTTAATGATTTCTGGAATAATCCGCAAGCAAGAAACGAGCAACATATGGACTTAAAGCAGCTTTTATTTACTAAACAATAACAATGTCTTCTTCTTCTTATTATTATTATTATTATGATACATACAGTTCATATACACATACTCACAGTGGCTATATCTTTACACTCAACACAATCATCGATGTATTCAGCAGATGAGTTACATTATTTATTTATGGATGTTAATAGAGATGGATATTCGTGTGCGTCTTCTATATGAATTGATCATGTGCGTGGTGTTTTGTTAATGTTGCGCTGGAAGCAGCAAATATTCATGGAATTGTGCGGAATATCACAGGGTCCTCTTTTAGTGAGCCTCTGGTTGCTCATACGTTGTGTGGAAGAGAACAACATTTGGTACTTGAAGTATATGGTTGAAGCGTGAGAGTGCACTGGAATTTCCACTGAGATTTGGCATTTGTTTGCCAAGTCCACTTTTACAATTAGAGCTACAATATGCTACTCAGTTTATATTTTCCATGATTACTTGATAATGTTTCGACCATTCTCAGTACTTGTAATAGAATAGTATGATATTACGTTCAGAATCTTGATTTTCCTGTAGGAATGTGCTGCATTTCTTCTGAGGAACTCCTGATATTGAATAAATATGTTATCGCATAACAGACATGAGTGTCGTATTGAGACGACATGGGTTGAATCGACCTACATACTTATATTCCACTGGCGTAAAACTTGTGTTTGTTGCTCTGGACCTTCAAATTATATTTTCCTCATGATGAGGTATGAATCCCAATCTTACTTGGGCTATTAGGTCTAGTGTGATTTTATTTTATGAAGTGAGACATTTACTAAAGAAATAGTACTTACATTTTGTCAAATGTTATATTATATGGGCAGGATCCAGTCAGCAAGTCAATAAGAGTCTGACTTAGGTAAGGATACGTCAAATGAAGAACAAATTCAAGATAAATTTGATCGAACTTTATAACATAAAATCAAATGTAACCTAACTGACTGAGGTATGAGCGATGCTAATAGCGCAATCACTTTCGCAGTATTCCCTGAACTAAATGGTGTGAAAGTGTCGCTCATACGGTCAGCTGATGAGTAAATTGCAGTCGGCTAAGTAAGCTGCCTTCTGGTTCTGTCAGGAAATCAACGAGAAATTCTTTCAGACCACATTTGTTAGTGAGCCTCTTCAACGATGCCTAAGCTATGACAGCCGATGGCTAAGTTGTTGGGAATCCAACCAGCCATCAGGCTGATGAACGAAAATACATACATTATAGGATGTTATACCTTTCAGCGTTCGTCTGCAAGTCTCCGTAATTTACCCAATACTTAAACAATTTTTGATTTCCTGTGGCCTCGTTAGTTTCACAGAACTTGCCTTTAGATCACTAAAATCTCTTAGCAATTGTTTCAATCTCCCTCAAATTGTCTTACACACCATGGCCGATTCCACAATTCTCCTAAATAACCTATGCTCCTCCATTCGCCTCACATGACCCCACTCCCGAACCTAATTCACGCGAACAGTCTTACACACCTAGTTCATTCCTAATTTCACCTTTACATCTTCACTGCGTGTCATTATACCATTTTCCCAATCTATTTGTACCAGCAATCATTCTCACAAGTTTCACGTCTCTTACTTCCAACTTACGAATAAGAAATCCTGAGTCCATCCACCGTTCACACTCGTACAGTAAAGTTGGTTTGAAAACAGATCAATATAGTGACAATTTCTTTCTAGAGCTCACTTCTTTCTTATAGAACAACGTTACGCGCAACTTAGAGCTAACAACGTCAGCTTCATATCATCCATTTGATTTCATCTGGTATACTAGCACTCCGGGAGAATACACATTCTAATAAGTACATGAAATGATCCAACTGTTCCAGTTTTGTATGTTGATGTCTTCTTCAAAACTGTTACGTTTTATTCCAGCTGCCATCACTTCAGTCTTGATCATTTTCAGGTCATAATCACGGATCTCTTTTAAAGCTCCTGGTCGTTAGTCACAAACTTTTAGGACAGTTTTCCGTTAAGACAAAGTCGTCAAAATACACTGACTGACAGAGCAAATGCAACACCAAGAAGGAGTGGTTCGAAAGGGATGAAAGTTGGGGAAAAACAGAGACGGCACGGACGAATAATTGATGTTTATTTCAAACCGATATACAGGTTACACAATGCGCACGGCATCGACTCAGTAGGATGTAGGACCACCGCGAGCGGCGATGCACGCAGAAACACGTCGAGGTACAGAGTCAATAAGAGTGCGGATGGTGTCCTGAGGGATGGTTCTCCATTCTCTGTCAACCATTTGCCACAGTTGGTCGTCCGTACGAGGCTGGGGCAGAGTTTGCAAACGGCGTCCAATGAGATCCCACACGTGTTCGATTGGTGAGAGATCCGGAGAGTACGCTGGCCACGGAAGCATCTGTACACCTCGTAGAGCCTGTTGGGAGATGCAAGCAGTGTGTGGGCGGGCATTATCCTGCTGAAACAGAGCACTGGGCAGCCCCTGAAGGTACGGGAGTGCCACCGGCCGCAGCACATGCTGCACGTAGCGATGGGCATTTAACGTGCCTTGAATATGCACTAGAGGTGACGTGGAATCATACGCAATAGCGCCCCAAACCATGATGCCGCGTTGTCTAGAGGTAGGGCGCTCCACAGTTACTGCCGGATTTGACCTTTCTCCACGCCGACGCCACACTCGTCTGCGGTGACTATCACTGACAGAACAGAAGCGTGACTCATCGGAGAACACGACGTTCCGCCATTCCCTCATCCAAGTCGCTCTAGCCCGGCACCATGCCAGGCGTGCACGTCTATGCTGTGGAGTCAATGGTAGTCTTCTGAGCGGACGCCGGGAGTGCAGGCCTCCTTCATCCAAGCGACGGGAAATTGTTCTGGTCGATATTGGAACAGCCAGGGTGTCTTGCACATGCTGAAGAATGGCGGTTGACGTGGCGTGCGGGGCTGCCACCGCTTGGCGGCGGATGCGCCGATCCTCGCGTGCTGACGTCACTCGGGCTGCGCCTGGACCCCTCGCACGTGCCACATGTCCCTGCGCCAACCATCTTCGCCACAGGCGCTGCACCGTGGACACATCCCTATGGGTATCGGCTGCGATTTAACGAAGCGACCGACCTGCCCTTCTCAGCCCGATCACCATACCCCTCGTAAAGTCGTCTGTCTGCTGGAAATGCCTCCGTTGACGCCGGCCTGACATTCTTAGCTATACACGTGTCCTGTGGCACACGACAACACGTTCTACAATGACTGTCGGCTGAGAAATCACGGTACGAAGTGGGCCATTCGCCAACGCCGTGTCCCACTTATCGTTCGCTACGTGCGCAGCACAGCGGCGCATTTCACATCATGAGCATACCTCAGTGACGTCAGTCTACCCTGCAATTGGCATAAAGTTCTGACCACTCCTTCTTGGTGTTGCATTTGCTCTGTCAGTCAGTGTAGGTTAAATTACGTACTATAAATCCACCCAAAGAGTCCATTTTCGTCATTGCATACCTTTCTTTAAATGCTCCATGAAACTAGGAAAAATAAGGGTGAACTCTTATGGTTCGCTTCTGTGGTATAGTGGTTAGTGTGATAAGCTGCCAACCCCGGAGGCCCGGGTTCGATTCCCGGCTCTGCTACGAAATTCGAAAAGTGGTAGGAGGTCTGAAGTGGGGTCCACTCAGCCTCCTGAGGTCAACTGAGTAGACGAGGGTTCAATTCCCACCTCAACCATCCTCAAAGGAGCTTTCCGTGGTTTCCCACTTCTCCAGGAAAATGCCGGGATGGTACTTAACTTAAGCCCACGGCCACTTCCTTCCCCGTTCCTTGCCCATCCCTTCTAATCTTCCCATCCCCCACAACGTTCCTGTTCAGCATAGCAGGTGAGGCCGCCTGCGCGAGGTAGTGGTCCTCCTCCCCAGCTGTATCCCACCGACCAAATGTCTCACGAGCTAGGACACTGCCCTTGAGGCGGTAGACGTGGGATCCTTCGCTGAGTCCGAGGAAAAAAAAAGACCAAGCCTGGAGGGTAAACAGAACAAAGAAAGAACTATTATGGTCTTGTGCAACCCCTATAACTAAATAATAATAATAATAATACTAGTAGTAATAATACTAATAATAATAATAACGTGTATGCTACTGTGCAACACAAATGCATTATTAGATGGAAAATTAAGTGTACAGAGAAAGGCAAATACAGGAATAAATAAAAAGGTGAGTGCAGTTCAGGTACATCAATTACAGTAAATGAAAGGATAATTATATTGGCCAAACTCATCAAATAATTCGTGTTTGGTGCTGTCACAACGCCCGTGTAATTATAATAGTTGGTTTCATGGGAATTCACTCTGATATTTTTAAATTGGATTGCAGAGCATCTACATTTACAAGACTGAAGAATGAAGGGGCACACCAAGAGAACCGTTGTTATTTGGTTAACTGTGGCCCCGGAATGTGTATTTACGTTCCTAGCTCTTCAAACGACAAATACCTAGACCCAGATTGAAACTCACGAACAAGGGATCACGAGTCAAACACTTTACCTTTGACCCTTGAAGGTAGATAACTGAAATGTATTAATTCTTCTTCTTGTGGAACTGTTTCCTCACGGAATGTTGAGTCCATCATGGAGTATTTTTTTCCCAATTTTGTGTTTCATGTATGAGAGAAGTCGAGGTCTAAATGTGGATGTCGAACTACTGTCAGAGGTTCCGTCTCCAGGAAAATCTTCTCCTCCTACGTCCACGTTTCTCTTCTATCTTGTCTTCTATGATGTATCGCCGGGCTGTGTGGCTCAGACGGTTGACGCGCTGGCCTTCTAACCCCAACTTGACAGGTTCGATCCTGGCTCAGTCCGGTGGTATTTGATGGTGCTCAAATACGTCAGACTCGTGTCGGTGGATTTACTGGCACGTAAATGAACTCCTGCGAGAAAAACTTCCGGTTCCTCGGCGTCTCCGAAAACCGCCAAGTTGTTAGTGGGACGTAAAAGCAATGAAAAAAGAAAATCCACAGCCTGTTTCCAATAATTCGACCGGGTCAGAAATGGAATGAATGAAGCCCCCATCTACCGGCGAGGATAGGAATTGTGCCGGCTGCCGAAGCCTGTCGCACTAATCTGGGACAATGATTAATGACTGACAGATGAAATGAACTGATAATGGAGAGTGTTGCTGGAATGAAAGATGACAGGGAAAACCGGAGTACCCGGAGAAAAACCTGTCCCGCCTCCGCTTCGTTCAGCACAAATCTCACATGCAGTGATCGGGATTTGAACCACGGAACCCAGTGGTGAGAGGCTGGCGTGCTGCCGCCTGAGCCACGGAGGCTCTTGTAAAAGCAATAACATTGTTATTTATTATGATGTATCCGGCTGTATTTGGCCGACACAGGCTGCCTTCCTGCACTTTGCGAGGGTTCAGTTTTCACATGATTTCTTTTTTTTTTTTTTTTTTTTTCAATTTGCTTTACGTCGCACCGACACAGATATGTCTTACGGCGACGATCGGATAGGAAAGGCCTGAGAATTGGAAGGAAGCGGCCGTGGCCTTAATTAAGGTACAGCCCCGGCATTTGCCTGGTGTGAAAATGGGAAACCACGGAAAACCATCTTCAGGGCTGCCGACAGTGGGGCTCGAACCCACTATCTCCCGATTACTGGATACTGGCCGCAATTAAGCGACTGCAGCTATCGAGCTCGGTCACATGATTTCATGGCATGAAGTAGTACCATGTCGCTGTGACGAGGTCTACCATTGAGATCTTGAATATTCTACGATATATCCATATCCACTGACGAAGCCTTTAGTGCCCATCCTTGGACACCGTAAAGCAGCACCGATAACTTGTCGACACGCCAACGAGTTTCGAATCAGAGATCACGTTTGCACAAACGTACCTCTTGCAGTGTCGTTTCTGGTGTTGATTTTTCACGTCCGCATCGCATCCCTGTGTTACGGCACTCTTTCTTTGATGATGTTCATCCTGGGTGGTAGGAACGTTGGCGATTATCAGCTTGATGATTACCTTGAATTTTGTTTTCTGAATGTTTATTCTCAGACCAAACTCTTTGCTTATGTCTCTTGAAGTTTACTTTGAAGCTAGCAAAATATATATGTAGGTCGAGTCATAAGTCATGGCAACTATTTTTTTTTGCGAACAAGAGACAATACGGAAAATATAAGATATGCATTTGGAAACGTACGGTATGTACTTGCGTATGATGCCACTAGATAGTGTATGTAAACAACAGTGTGGGTCTAACGATGCCCCCAAGTTCAGTGTTTGAGCGACAGCGTCACAAAATGGAAGTCAACAAGCAGGAGCAACGATCGTATATTAAAATAGCAGTTCTCCGCGGCAGCTCTGCAGGCCAATGCCATGCAGAGCTGCGGGAAGCATTAGGTGTGCATGCCATGCCCTATAGAATAGTAGCGAGGTGGGTGGGTGGAGACGTTCAAACGGGATAGAGTATCAACTGCCGACCTGCCTCGCCCAGGCCGTCCAGTGTCCATGGACAAAGATGTACGTATAATGGTGATCGATCAGTGTTTACATGAGGACACGCGCTGGACTCTAGCGGAATTGCAAGAACACACAGCAATACCAGCTGTCTATGCCATAATAAACAATGTTTACCAATGGCCTGTGTTCTGTCACTTTCTCCTGAAGTCAGAATTTGTCTTCAGGCACTATGCATAAGTTCATGCCATGTATTTCCAAATGCATACCTTAGATTTTCAGTGTTGTCTCCTGTTCACGAGAAAAAGAAAATAGTTGCCCTGACTCGACCCTCGTATTGTCATGAAAAGTGATTTCTGTAATGAAATACACTTTCTGCTTGTTTTTTCTTCTTGTAATAAATTTACCCTCAATATCTAACAGCGTAGAATATCTCCGAGTAGGGAAGTAATGTTAGGGGAGGGTATACGACATATTTACGGGATTAGCTACACGATACTTCGAATGAACTAATTTTTCTTCGCGTGCGGATATAGCAGAGCGCGTGGCAGATTGCGTGCTCAACGAAGACGGAGGTAAACATGAAGCCGGAAACGTCAAGTACAAACGTAGTTCCGACAAGTTTATCTCCTGATGAGATGCTACAGCTGAATATTTTGCACCCAATTCAAGTCTAAATCCACAGAAATGTAGTAACGTATAGGAACTACCACTGGCAACAGTGGACACTGCTGTTAGTTAATATAGTGAGGGCCTAGTTATAACTATGACATGTAGCTTGCGTATTAGTGTGAAACATATTTTATAAATCGTGATGTTGATAGCCATACTTTCTTGTGTTCGAAAATTGCAGAACTGAACTCGGGAAGAACGCCAAACGTGTGAACCTGGATGTAATCACTCACCCTCGTCTCCTTGGTTATCAAGTTGAACACATCTGAGTGCCTTGAACCCGTGTATCAAATGTACATTCAAAGGAAAAATAAAGATGGTTTATGCTTCTGTGAATCTGAGTATCAAAAAAGGTATCTCTGGGGTTCATCTATAAAATGGTCACTATTTGCGTAAAATTATTGAAGCCCATCGGCCTCTTTCTAGATTTTTGAATGGTGTTCAACGTCATTAAAATTTGGATCCATGTTCATCGCTAACTCACATTTGGATAATTAGTAGGGAAAACACATAGCAGCTCATTGACGGCAGGTGTTGTGGACAACCCTGTTTATTCATGCGTGAGATGTGTGGGTGGTGAGCAGGTAGTGACAAGGGGTCGTGATGGGCGAGGGCTGGTTAGAATGCTTTACCTTGTTCGGGAAAGCGTGGCAGGAACGCTAAGAAGCCTCATTGTTGTTGAATATCCAAACTGCCATCTCTACACCACCTTAAAACCAACTCACAATTACAATCAATTCATGACTTCCCCAAGCCTTCACGAGTTTTCAAACTTATGACAGTAATTTTTAAGCATTACTGTTAATAAAAACATGCAGCTTGAACTATATTTTTAACTCCTCGTGATACGTCATGTACAAGAAACATTCAGAAATCGATTTAACGTCATCCGAGTTAAGTGCCGTGTAAGGTGATGATTAGAGGCATGAAAGAATGCCAGGCTGAGTTGGTCAGACGTTTGAGGCGCTGGCTTTCTGACCTCAGCTTGGCAGGTTCGAGCCTGGCTCAGTCCGGTGGTATTTGAAAGTGCTCAAATACGTCAGGCCCGTGTCGGTAGATTTAGTGGCACGTAAAAGAACTCCTGCGGAACTAAATTCCGGCACCTCGGCGTCTCCGAAAACCGTAAAAGTAGTTAGTGGGACGTAAAGCCAATGGCATTTTTATTCTTATTTATAGGCATGAATGAACGTAAATGCAATTCCACGCAATTTTACCAAGTACAACTTTCACTAACGCTGAAATTATTTCTGGAAAGCTTCATTTAAAGTTTTTCTGAATTATCTGAAAGATGAACACGTAGCTTTTTTTTTTTACAATCTGGCTTACGTCACACCGACACAGAGAGGTCTCATGGTGAAGACTGCATAGAAGTGGGAAGAAAGCGACGGTGGCCTTAATTAAGGTACAGCCACAGCCCAGGTACAGCTCTCATGTGAGAATGGGTAACCACGGAAAACAATCTTCAAGGTTGTTGACAGTGGTATTCGAACCCCCTATCTCCCGAATGCAAGCTGCCAGCTAACTGAACCAAAGCTACTTGCTCGGTAAATAAATAGCTACAAACAAACCTGTAACACGAATAACCTAAAGGGACTTGGCTTTCGTGACGGGGTCCATTGCCTTTCATATCAAACAGCTCCTCTGTTGGTCTCGATTGGTCAGAAGCAAGTTTGAGTGAATCGCGCGCCAAACCTCAGTGCTCAGCCCAGACTTAACATTATTGGACTGGCTGGGAATGCAACGGGTAAGAGGCAGGCAATACTGATAATAAATAATTAATTAGTTTTCTTTTTCGTTTTATGATATCGGCATACTGGGCTAAATCCTGAATATTAAATAAAAACTGGTAGTATGGTGCCTTTTGAGAATGATTATCGGTAGTAATACAGCGAGAGCTCCGACATTATTGTAGAGAGAATTTGGAGCTCAAGTTCTATTTATTTTGACTATCTCGCGAATAACTACGCCTACAACATTAAAGAATTCGTGATAATAAAAGTGCAAAAATATAAAACAAATGCAATCATAACCGATAAAGAAACAAAACTTTCAGCACGGAAATACAGGGTGAGTCACCTAACATTACCAACGGCAATATTTCTTAAACACCGAGCGAGTTGGTCGCGCGGTTATGGGTGCGTAACTGTCGGCAGCCCTGAAGATAGTTTAATTAAGGCCACGGCTACTTCCTTCCCCCTCCTAGCACTTTCTTATCCCATCCTCGCCGTAAGGCCTATCCGTGTCGGTGCGACGTAAAGCAAATATATATACAATGACTAGCGGATAGACAGACAGAGAGACGTCTTGTCATATGTAGTATTTGGAATATTGTTCTTGGAATGGCTGGGTTCACCTCACTCAACTTTAAAACCTAAGATTCTTGAAAATCCATAATGACACCTATTTCCGATTGTACTCTCGTCGTTCGGTAATTTTTCCATTGAACTGAACTTTGCAAATGCTTCCCTGTCCATTCACTGATGCAGATATATAGGCCTATTTTCCAAAGTATAATTTGATTGTTAGCGACTGGAGATGACTAAAGAAACGGAGGTCCATTGTAACGTGTGTTATGTTATCTTTCACTAATTAAATAATGAATACTAGTGAGTTATAATAATTGTGTAATCATGTTATGTAATCGTAATTAAGAGTTGTGGAGGCTCGGCTAAATATGCAGTACGGCTAATTCCGCTATAACTGAAATATAACTTTACTGTGTCTTTGCCCCAGCGTGAGCAGAACGTGTGATCGGCTTATTACGTCCCTCTAATGGTAAATTGTGCAGTAGACTGCTTTGATGTAGTAAATATTCTGTTACTGTGTTTGGAAGACTGCATTTGCCGGTGTGAAAATGGGAAACCACGGAAAACCATCTTCGGGGCTGCCGACAGTGGGGTTTGAACCCATTATCTCCCGGATGCAAGCTCACAACTGCGCGTCCCTAACCGAACGGCCAACTCGCCCGGTCTACAAGTTAGTCCCGTTAATGATACGAGTCTATACATGACAAGTGGTCAAAGTACAGAAATGTGCGAAACAGGAAAAAGCTATTTTCAATTTCTCACCCAATGTGATAATGTTACCAAAAATATTTCTGAGTATGTTAATCCTAATAGACAGGTCTACTTCTGTCGAACTGAAAGGTCTTCCTTCTGTGTTACTGTACGTAAACTTCGAACAAAATTTCCAGTTGAAAATATCTCTGAATTTTGGTGTAACTTCGACATTATTACAAAATAAGTACTTTCGCTTTAAAAAGATCGTATTATTGAGAAAATACTATCACTATTTTCCTAAACTTGTTTATATGATCCCTTAAGATATCTAAGAATCACTTCAAAACAATTTAGCGCTTATTGTTATTGCATAAAATACATGCCTCTATTGACGATGATCTACCTACCAAGGTGATGACCAATGATTATGAAGTGTTAATAATAATAATAATAATAATAATAATAATAATAATAATAATAATAATAATAATAAAAATTCAGTAGCGAAGAAGCCAGTTCCCGGACGAAACTATCTTCACAACGGTGTGTTTTCAGGCCAACCCCGCTTTACAGGAGTGAAAGCTGTGTGGACTGAGCATATCTTATTCATAAGTAGGAAGTAACAGATATGAGAGCAGCGAGAATGATCGCTGCTACAAACAGGTGGAAACAATAGCAGGGCGGTACTCGGAATTTAGGAGATAAAGGCTAATTTACGAACGAACTCGACTGATGAAGCTGTACGCACAAATCGGCTTCGGTGATGAGGTCATGTGAGACGAATGGAGGACAGATTAACTAGGGGAACAATGGACTCGGTCATGGAGGGTATGAGATGTAGCGGCCGACCTATACGACGATGGTTGGACTCAGTTTCTAATGATTTAAAGATAAGAGTTATTTAACTAATCGGGGTTACCGAGTTAGTTACAAATAGAGGGATGTGGAGTCGCTTAACCCTAAAGCGGGAGTGCCTATAAATGTTACATTGCCGGGCGCGTGGTGAATTTCGTGACACGTCGAATTTCCTGGACAGATACCGCTACACTGAGAATATTGATAAGACTCCGCAGAAAGGTACTAGCAGCACGACGGCTGTAGCTCTTAGGAACTAAAAAGTACAGATGAAACACTCAGGTTGGTGAACGAAATTCACCAGCGCGCCCGGTTTAGGGTTAATATATTCACAGAGACTAAATGCTGAAAGACATCGGCTATAATGAAGATGTACTAATGTAATATTAATAATAATATGTGCCGTGCGAAGGCATTTTGATTTGACGCCATCTATGCTGCCTGTACGTCAATTTCGACGTTTCGTTTTACTCCACCAGACGGCAGAGAGAACCTATCTTTCTTGCGCGCTATATGGCTGTTTTAATTAATCTTGTCATGTAAACACCGAATGTGTCGCCAGGGATATTTACATGCCGACATCGTACGACATGGAGAGTTCCATGGACTTACTTCTGCCCTTCAGAAATCCTACTACCTGTATCGGGTTTGAACCCACGACCCCGGAATCCGAGCTGTACGAAGTATTACTGCAATAGGTCTGGGATGAGAAATTAGACATAACGTTACTGAGACTGGAATCCAGAACGAAGTGAGAAAATATCCGAGCCACCAAGGGGTCAGAATGAACATTATCGTACAGTAATTTGTCGGTTGTGTAGCACAGTTAGCTATGTAACAGTGCTTCTTAGCCAGCTCGACAGTAGATTTGTAACACATTGAAGAACTCGCGTTAAGGCAAACTTCCAGCACTCCCATATCTTTTAAGACAGCACCAGAAGTGCTGATAAGGACACAATATTATTATATTAGGAAAATAAATCGATCAAGTGTCTTCGAGGAAGTTGGCACCCTACATTTTACAAACGTGGCGTAGGGGTAGCGTGCCTGCCTTTTACCCGGAGGCCCCGGGTTCGATTCCCGGCCAGGTCAGGTATTTTTACCTGGACCTGAGGGCTGGTTTGAGGTCCACTCAGCCTACGTGATTAGAATTGAGGAGCTATCTGACGGTGAGATAGCGGCCCCGGTCTAGAAAGCCAAGAATAACGGCCGAGAGGATTCGTCGTGCTGACCACACGACACCTCGTAATCTGCAGGCCTTCGGGCTGAGCAGCGGTCGCTTGGTAGGCCAAGGCCCTTCAAGGGCTGTAGTGCCATGGGGTTTGGTTTCGTTTCGTTTGGTTTGGTTTGGTTTGGTTTGGTTTGGTTTGGTTTGGTTTGGTTTGGTTTGGTTTTCTGTTTCATGATGCGGTAATACCAGGAACAACTCAATGAAAAAAGCTTTCCGGGAGGCAAGGGTGGCGTGAAGTTTTTCTTGGAAATATTTCGTGCAAACTGCCGAAACTAATTTGCTTCCTCTAAAGAAGTACAAATTGTTGGGTGATGACTACGAATAAAAAAATGCGTAATAGACCAACAACGTTTCGAAGCATAACGTTCGCAACTGTTTCATTAGGTCTTATGAACATTGTTGGTTAATTTTGTTTAAATTGTTTTATAAGAATTCAGGTTTTTAATGTATAATGAAGTACCTTCAATGATTGCAATATTGTCGAGTCAATATACTGACTATTGTTTCTGGTCGTATTAATGTAAACTGTCCGACTCGTTGGCTGAACGGTCAGCGTACTGGCCTTCGGTTCAGAGGGTCCCGGGTTCGATTCCCGGCCGGGTCGGGGATTTTAACCTTCATTGGTTAATTCCAATGGCTCGGGGGCTGGGTGTTTGTGCTGTCCCCAACATTCCTGCAACTCACACACCACACGTAACACTATCCTCCACCACAATAACACGCAGTTCCCTACACATGGCAGATGCCGCCCACCCTCATCGGAGGGTCTGCCTTACAAGGGCTGCACCCGGCTAGAAATAGCCATACGAAATTATTATTAATGTAAACTGAATTCTAACAGAACTGTATTAATTACAACAGTTAGATAATCGTCAGATAGATTGCAGTGGGGATGCCCTACTTCCATATTCATTGACAATTGACAAGAATCTCAAATTACTCAGCTGACGTTATTGTTTTTCTCAAGAATGTATATGAATTGTATTATATTCGCCTTAGTGCAGGAGAATAGAAAACCCACGGTAAACCATGCTCAGGACAGCCAACGGTTGGGGCCAGCCATGAGGTCCAGCCCTGTCCTGTCTCCCGAATGCAGGGGCGTAGAGCCACGCTAGAGCCGTGGTCATTCCTCCTCTGCTCGGTTGGTCGGCCAGAGTGCAGAGCTGTTGGACCACGGACCAGCCGCGGCCACTTATGGCCAGAGACACACTCTGCATCTACCGACTGTAACTATAAAGCTGTGTGACTTGAAAGCTCACCTCATACTGAAGTAATGACAGAAGTTCACTCAGAAGTTCAAACTCACCTGAAACAAACAGAAACGAAGAATATTAGTACGATTTTAGAACCTACAACATCGAAATCTTAATTGTGGAAAATAAATCAACTTGTTCTAGAATAAGATGTGGAATACCGGCAACATGGCCAGATCTCTGAAATGACTCGCAAAGACTTGTAATAAACAGTTCTAGCAACAAAACACAGCAAAAGGTGGGGGAGGATAGTGTCGAGAGCACCCACCTAACTATGACAGCGAGTTTGCGCTGAAAGAAAGGAATAAAAAGAAAGAAAGAAAGAAAGAAAGAAAGAAAGAAAGAAAGAAAGAAAGAAAGAAAGATGATATTGCCAGGAAGTTAATAACGTAAGACAGTAACGAAAATTAAGACATGAATATGTCTACGCACCTGTTTAGAAATACACTGTAATATTTAAAGGAAATATAATTAGTAAACTTCACATAGTATCCATTTTTGTATATACGGAGTGAAGAAGACAAGGGCATTCGGACTTCGAGACATTAAAGAGGTAATTGTGAATATTACGAGGATATGAACCAACCACCTTAACATTCAACTGGGGCACGAGTGATACAGCTAATTTTTGGAATCTTTACTTATGCATTCTCCAGTGTAATCCTGTGCACTGGAACTGTGGGCACTGGTTCGACATCCATGACACGGGGTCTCTGATACGGGAAACACAAAATAGTAAATATTACTCCATGATAGCAGCCGAAGTTCTGTGAGGAGACAGTGCCAGAAGAAGAAGAAGAAGAAGAAGAAGAAGAAGAAGAAGGAGAAGAAGAAGAAGGAGAAGGAAATAAAGTACTAGAAGAAGAAGAATTTAGTTGATTGCCGGGATTGGATCGTGTAGCAGCTTAGAATCGGGAGATAGTCGGTTCGAAGTCCAACGGCAGCCCTGAAGGTGGCCCATTTCCACACCAGACAAAGTGCACAGTCGTAGCCTTCCCACTATAAGACCTTACTAATACTATCACCGCAAAAGCTCTGCCATAGTTGGTCTGACATTAAGGCACTAGCAAGGAAGAAGAAATGAAAAGGAAAATCCACAGAACTGTATTTGAAACAAGTACTGTTCGGTCGGATTAGTCTAAATCCACAGTGGTGTTTTATGTGTATACACCGAGGACATTTTAAAAATCAATTAAAGTCGTTATTCGAACCAGGAAAGACTTCTCGAACTCGGAAGATCACGCGACATCAGCTCGAATAATGAGCGGAAAGCCAAGGCGAAGGTCGTAGTACTGTAGTTGTACTCTTAGAGTAGCGGGCGCCAGTAAGTCTTGTTGGTGACCTGAAAAGGCATGCCAACCATGTAACACGGAGATACCAGGAAATCGGCTATTTCTACGTGACGCCTCTGCCAGCTGACCATTGCATGCGACGCCACACGACGCCACGCGCCAACTAGATGATGCCAATCGATGACTGGCCTCGTTTCTTTCACTGTGGTCTTCACGTCCATCATAATTAACATGAGCCTAACTCCTTGGTCTTCTGACTAAGCCCAAACAACATTAGGTGTATACTAATTATTTATGATAGTTCAAGACCATCCGAAGAGTTCAGGTGTCAGAGAACACAACGACGAGGAGGTCCTTTTATCCTTTTTAAGAGGTACGTCAGAGGTGTGATTCGGTGGATAGACCATATCAATTTCTCAGGGCAAGTATTCCCCCAAGACTGCAAAGTCAAACTATGAACACAGTGACTTCTTGGTAACGAACAATGTTATTTTATAAGACGGAAGTGTATTGGCTTACATAACTCAGTCTTCAGGCCGACTTCACTTTAAGGGACTTAAAGCTGAGCTTGCTCGAGACATCTTATGTATAAGTCGCACTGAACAGACGTAAGAAAATGCTAAAATGTTTGGACACAATGATAGGAGGTTGTTTGCCGTGAAAGGATAGACACATGAAATGAACACGCTGAAAAATGAATTACGCTAATAAACCTGCGTTAATAGTGGATGATGTGAGGCAATACCCAGAGTTGACCACCATGTATGTGTGTATGTATGTATGTATGTATGTACGTATGTATGTATGCATGTATGCATGTATGTATGTATGTATGTATGTATGTATGTATGTATGTATGTATGTATGTATGCATTTCGATAAATAATAATCAATCCTTTGTTACTGATAATAGGTGATTTTGATAAAAAAGAGTATGATGTCACTAAACTAGAAACAAAATCTGCGACTGGCTTTGAGAAAAACAACGGAACAAATCTTGTGCAAATCAACCTATCATTCTGCATGACAATGTTCGAGTGGGCCTACATCTCGCAGAAGGTGTGATTAATCTGTTCAGTAGATGAACCTGCGATATGTTTTGCCATCCGCTAACTTACCTAATTTTCCAATTTTTTCCAAATACCTGTGGTCTGAACGTTGTGTGCATTTAGCCCAGTATTACGGCCGGGCGCCTCTCCAGACGCCAATCCTATGTGGAGGGATGCATTCACTATTACGTGTTTCTATGATGGTGTGTTATATACAAATGAAGATGTGTATTAAGACGATCACAAATACCTCCCCCAAGCTAGAGGAATGAACCGGACAAAGATAAAAACCTCCGTTCCAGCTGGGAATCGAACCCGGGTCTCTCTGAACCGAAGGTAACTACGCTGACCATTCAGCCAAGGGACGGGACTTATACTTGATTCCTTGTCATGGTATTCGATTCAGAACTATTCAAAACATTATTTAGGCAGTAGAGCGCTCTATTCAACCGATGAACAAAATAGACGATGCCAACAATAGACGCTGCCGACATGCTACGACTTCGAAATCGCTGATTCCATGGAAGAGCAGTAAAACTTTGTCACTATTAAAATCACAACGCATGTATTTATTTGCATCGATTGTATTCAAAATGTATCGTTATTCTAAAAAACGAAGACTTAAAAATGAAAATTATGTAGTAACCTTGTAAAAGACTTCATCAGGAATCGAGCAAACATGCAGTTGTAGTCTTACGATCTACATGGGAAACGAAAATATTGGGCCGAATCTATCCATTTCAAAGTAAAAAGGTGCACTGATTGCAGCTGGAAGCATTGATAAGAAGCAAGTATGATGTTAACATACCCACTTCATAACTAATAGGGGAATTGATGAGATCCTCAATGACAAATGAAGTGCATCAGAACTGAATACCTAATTTACGCAAAGTTAGGAAATTTGAAGATTTACCATTCACTAATAGCTATTACTAAGCATTGGTGCCTCAGTTAAGATCATTATCAGTTACCGAAATCATAAACGCACCTCATTAACCCTCGCCTATCATGGAATTAGCTACCAGTGGTAAAATTAAACAGGTCACGATAGTAAGGCGATACGATTGAGGATTCATCGCGCTAATCACCTAACATCCAAATATCTGCAGGCCATCTCTCTGAGCAGCAGTCGTTTACAATAGGCTGCATATGCCAGAAGTACGACCACAAACAAGAACAATTCTACAAGAACATATAACTTAGTCTACACGAATGGCTTCCAGTGTATTTCAAGCGGTGTTTATGCAAACGGGGTAAAGACACCATATCCGATCTTAGCCAATAAGTCGTTCAATAACATCATTTAGTCTTTGGAAAAGAAAGGACAGCATTTGCCTTCTACAATTTCCATCCGTTATGAAGTTTAAACGTGCACAGCATCCATGAGAATAAATGTCTCGTAAAATGAAAGGTATTGAAAAGAATAATGGTCTTGGTAAGAGGGGAGTTTATTTAGAAGTGGCCTTCTTTCTGAATATGAACAATCTCTGCTCGAACACTGGGGCACTTAATACCACCCCCACTCACCCCTATACCGCCATAACCTCCTTCCAGAAGTCCTTAATCTCATTCTTTGACTTCCACTAAACTGAATTACAAGGGTTTGCTATTTGAATTTTATATCCTTGCTCATTTTTTTCTTCCTCCCTCATTTCTTTTTTGCGCAATTCATCCCTCAGTCCGCCAGACCTCTTGCCTGCCATAGAGGCCACCCTCTTTACAAACAAGGCTTTCAGTTTTACAAACACAATTACATCCCTTGTCAGACCAGCCTTAAAATCTCAAACCATCATTCAAAAGAGGCTCACATCTGCAACACTAAAGTACACGTCAAATATGAGTCAGCATAAACACAGCAAAACATTATGTACAACGGAAAGGGTCGCAAATATATTAAGTTATTATTTCCATGCCTCGTTATGTTATTGCTGCTGTTCCCGTTGCCGACTTTATTAAAACCCAGTGTCTTATATTGACGACAATGTTTTAATCCTATATTAAAAATAATTTCATGATAGTGAATTTGTACCTGAAACATAGGCCCTGGAATCGTGTAAACTGAAATGTTTTGGTGTCTGTTGGCACAATCAATGTGTTTATTTATCAATAATAAGCATGTATTTATTCATCGCTAACTCATCAACATTTGATAGATAGATAGATAGATAGATAGATAGATAGATAGATAGATAGATAGATAGATAGATAGATAGATAGATAGATAGATAGATAGATAGATAAGGCCTTTACTGTTCGCGGCGAAGTTGGGGTTCCTGGTCCTCCCTTTTCACAATACCGTATAGATAAATTTAAAAAATATTCATCCTATACTGTTAAACGAGCAACTGTTGTATATGTCCTTTCTCGAAAATGGCTCTAACGATTTCGATTAAAATCACAGACTAGGAGCTTTATAGGTCTAGATACCAATCTGTTAGGGACTCATTTTCTGGAAAAAAATTATTTTCGGGAGTATACGCGCGTTTTACAGCGTAACAGCGACATCTATATTTTTATTAGGATGTCAGCTAGACAGCAGCATTTCAAAAATATAAACTAGCGAGAAACAGATGGCGATAAACTGTAGTATTAAACAAGCAATTCTTGTATAGATCATATACTACTTTCTCGCATTAAACGAGCGATTCTTGTATATACTAGTTATCTCAGAAACGGCTTTAGAGATTTCAATGAAAATTACAGACTAGGAAATTTTTAGGTCTAGAAATCGATCTGCCAGGGCCTGCTTTCAGGGAATTTATTTTCAGTTGTTTACTTGCGTTTATTACAGCGTAATAGCGACATCTATCTTTTTATTAGGAAAGTCAGCAAGACAGTAGCGTTTCAAGAAGTTTGACTACCAAGCAACAGATGGCGGTTTTGTAACCAATCTTAGCGACATCTATGTACTGGCTTTCTCAAAAACGGTTCTAATGATGATTCACTGCCGACTGGATCCCTCGCTTCGTTAGAGCTAGCTAGAGCGACGCATCAAGTCACCCGTGGATGATTTCAAGAAATGTAAGTACCGAGCGACAGATGGCGGTTTTCTAATGTAAACAGTTATTAGAAAGTCAATATTAGACTGTATCGTTTCGCTGTAACAGATGGCAGTCTTCTAATGGAATAATAAAAAAATGGTTTATATGAATTACTGTAGTGTATTTTGTTTTTATGATATTTTATCAGTGTTCAAGTGTAAATGCAAGTTCATAGTGATTCCGACCGAAGTTCGGTCAACCAGCCACTACCTTTTTATGAACAATGCAAGCAAAACCATTCCTTCTACGGCTTCCGTCCCTATACCCTAGCATATCATCTGAAGACATCGTCCAGGGACTCCGTCAAGCAGGATTACCAGTGCGCCGAGCGTTCCGGATCTTCAACGCAGATGGACTCACGTATTTAATGAGACTCCACCTTCCTACACTCGACGACGCTCAGCGACTTCTCCACCATGGTATACAGCTCAACGGCCGCCACCACCGGGTTGAACAGTCTCGTTCTCCTCCTCAACCTTTAACCCGTCCTGCCACACCTCGTCGCCGTCCCCGAACTACCCCTCCCCCTCAACCACCTAGTTCACATATCCGACCTTATCCACAACCACCACCCTACTTTTCGCCACCATCGCCAACCTCTCACCTCCTCAGCCTCCTACTCACTTCTGTTGTTAATTTCTCCTCCTTCTATCACATCCTTGCACTTCACCTTTTGCCTTACAACCTTGGTTAAATCTTCCTTTATTTGCATCTCTGTTATACATGTCTTTGTAATTGTAAATCTGTCAATAAAGCGCTGAATACCCTACACGTCCTTATTTTCATCTCCTTTACTTATTCAAACCGCTATTACCCATCTCCCACTTCTCTCAATTCTTCCCAACCCCGTCTAATCTCCTGGCCAGAGAGAGGGCGTTACCCTTTAGGTGGCCCGCCCCACCCCTTCAGGGTGGGGAATAAAAACGAGAAAACGTAACCGTCCCTATTATGAATGGTGTGAAAGTGTCAGTAATAGGACAGTTGGGTTTGGCAGACTGTTAGGGAGTAGTACGTTCTCGGTGCTCAGTTGGGAAAGTAGGAAACTACACAACTACACTTAACTTTCTCAGTGCCGTCTATGACAGCAAATATTGGAACAGGAGGGGATCAACCAGCCTAAGGCCTGATGACACAACATGTAAGGGTCCTCAAGTTGGATCTTTTGTTATTAATAGAAATGACGATATTGAAGGTAACGTAAAACTGCAAGCTTGCATTTTAATAATAATAATAATAATAATAATAATAATAATAATAATAATAATAATAATAATAATAATAATATCAAAAATTAACAATAAAATAACTAGAGCATCCGTGCTACTCCGAAGCATTTGGTATAAAATAGGTCAGATAACTCCTCTTGATATGCCTTTCGTAGTCATATTGTTTTTCCTGCCCTTTTCAATGGTTTTATGAACAATTAATAAGAAGAGCAATGTGGTATGCTGCAGTGTGTAGTCAGAATTAATCCATTTTGACGTCATCATGCCGTCTGTTTGGTAAAAAAAAACTATACATATATTCGCTTTTTAATCGCGCAGTTCTTGATGTAAAACTTGGTATTGTGTGGTAGAAAGAAATGGTATTTTTAACCGCAGTTCTTGTACTATATAGAACGGTTGTCTTGTGAGATTGTAGATTAGTCTCAAAGGAGCGTTTATTCTTTCCCAGACAGAGAACATTTTAAAGATACATAGTCTTCACTCTTTCTAGTGTATCTAGGTTATCCTTCGATAGGTGTTCCCAGTTAATGTCAAAGGTGTATGCCATGATGGGGGTCTGTTTGTACGTTTTTTTTTCTTAGCAGCTTGTAAGTTTAGGAACGCACCGCCATCTGTTGAAAATATTTGTAAGCAGGGAAATGAGAATCAAAGAGTATCTAGCAGAGAATCGTATTCATCCGTGATCAGAGGAAATGCATAATCTCTGGCTTGACAGATAGTAATCAAACATGGCTGCATGCAATGACATTACTAACGACAAAAATCACATATCTATATAATAAAATCGTAACGACCGTGTGTCTGTACATTGACTATTTTGGCCAAATTTCCCTACAGTTATCCATTTCAGGTGTAATAATGACCATCTGCATATTTTTTAGCATTTGTGTCTGTTCGTCGGTTTGTCTGTCTGTTTGTTTGTTTGTTTGTTTGTTTGTTTGTTTGTTTGTTTGTTTGTCTGAGTTCTTATAACTTGAAAACTACTGGATATATTTCTACCAAACGTGATATTTATAATCCACCTGTCCTTGGGTAAGTTTTAGGGCCAATATTATTTCTGAGTATCTAAATTTACTGGGGGGATATCCGAAACCGAAACCATGATTTTTCACTCCCGCAAAATATTCACATCCAAAATTAATGGAAATCTACCATCCTTAATGGAAATCAATTTCTTAAAACGTTTTTTTCATGTGCATCATTTCGATAGGAGGATATCATGAACGATCGGTTTTCAGGTAAGTCCAGCGGTCATAGCTCAAAAGGTGTTGTAAGTGGAGCAGATTCCTTATCTATCTATATAAATAAAATCGTAACGACCGTGTGTCTGTACAATGAGTATTGTTGCGAAATTTTCCAAGATTTTAAAATTTTTCACTTTTTCCCCCGAAGAATATCGAAATATCGAGGCAATTTTAATGACGGTGCAAACCTTCGTTTCGAGGTATTTCGTAGCTAATCGGTAAGTCCTATCAAAAAAACGGATGGCACACTCTCGGTTCAAATTGGAGCGATGTACAACTTTGGTCCTATGCCTATTTGCCATATCTCTGTTTTTTATATAGGCCTATTTCTTTTGTCTCTATTACTCAAAAAACCAAACCAAACCCCATGACACTACAGCCCTTGAAGGGCCTTGACCTACCAAGCGACCGCTGCTTCGCCCGAAGGCCTGCAGATTACGAGGTGTCGTGTGGTCAGCACGACGAATGTTCTCGGCCGTTATTCTTGGCTTTCTAGACCAGGGCCGCTATCTCACCGTCAGATAGCTCCTCAATTCTAATCACGTAGGTTGAGTGGACCTCGAACCAGCCCTGACCTGGCCGGGAATCGAACCCGGGGCCTCCGTGTAAGAGGCAGGCACGCTACCGCTACACAACGGGGCCGGCCTCTACTACTCAATTGTAAGTAAATGCTGCACTTTCTACACGCATAATTCATACTTTGAATCACTTGCAGGAAAGACATCAAATTCTACACGATAATTGACCCACACAGTGGCCATATGTGAGCCAAATGCTATGTTTGTTGCAATAATGCACTGTGAGACAATCTTACCCAAATTTCACCCTATTCAACGTTTCTAACTCAATCTGACCCATGAATAGATGAGATACGAGAAGATATCATAGGACCATCCCTTTAGACTGCTAAATACGGTGTCTTATGGTACAATCCGTATGTCGATATGACGTACCGTTTAGCAGCAGTTAATCTGTAAATGAAGGTCTTCGGTATTTTAAACATGCATATAGACCTACTTTTGTATGTCGATCTATATATAGTCCTTGATGTCGATTTTTAGCGATCGTGAAAGGGTGCGTCTGCTATTGTAATCAGTACTCCCCACATCGACTTTGACTGGTAGTAGGAATGGAGTCCTTCTTCAACTCCTGTGTAAGTGGTATTAGTATGGAGGGACAACCATTGTAATGAATAATTCCCTTCTCGATTTCACATACAGAAGGAAAAGGAGCATGCGATTTTGTTCAAAACTCCCTTATCCGATTGGGTTTGGCTGTATTCAAGGGTGCCCGCCATTATGAAGAAATGTACCCTTCTAAAATGTGACTGGCATTAGGCATAGTGGCCTGCTATTTTAATGGAAACTCACCAACTCGGTGTGACTGTCAGTAATCTGGCTGACATTAGGAAACTGGGCACGTCATTATAGTGATAACAGCACAACTCAATTTTGACTGGAAGTAGGGAGGTTGCCTGCCGTTATAATAAAAACTCAACTGTAATCTGCCTGGAAGTAAGAACGGGGGCTTGCGATTGTAATGAAAATTTCCCAAATCGATTGTGACCCCGCATTAGGCAATGGGGCCTGCCATTATAATGTAAACTTCCCAACTCTATTGTAAATGGCAGTAGGCAAGCAAGCCTGCCGTTATCATCACAGTTCCGCATTTTACACTTTGCATTGGAAAAAAGGTATGTGGACCTGCTTGTTTCTCGGATAACGCTAAGAGACATGCTATTAAAAGAACATCTCATTCACTGCATGTACAGTAATTTACCTCGATATCCGTATACAATGTAGAATACCGTAGCGAAGCACGGGTATGTTTATTAGTATCAGAATATTAATGAAAGTGTTGGTCGCTTAGCAACCTGCTAAGTACAGAACGTATTGCAGATGAGGGTAAGCTTTCACCTGCAATTATTGGAGTGATCATTTAATGATTTGATTTTTAAGATTGCTCAAAATTGACTGAATTTAGAAACCTATCAATGTCTCATGATTCACCGACAGATAATTCAGGATAGAACAAAACAAAAATGAATCAAATCGGTCCAGTAGAACGGACGAACGGATTTGCTAAAGCTGTTTTTAGTACTGTATACGCATATATGCGACCTGCATGTCTGTGAAGACGACACACACACACTCTCAGTCCCCGAATCATGCGAATTAACCAATTTACGTTAAAATCTCCGACCCAGCCAGCCGACGCTAACCATTTGACCAAGGTGCCAGACAACTAAACTCGAATCCTAGTCCAGAGATGGTCCAGCTCTATTCAGGCATAACCCCAATAGAGGTGAGCTGCATGCACCGTTCTAATTACATACAACAATGCTAGCCGTTATGCTACGGAGGCGGACTGTTTTTTTAATATTCATATTGATTACAAATACATTTACGTTCCCACAAGTTCTAGGTTTCTAATTTTGAAGATAGACCTTTTGAACTCTTTATATTCTTCTGCAGCTTTTCAGGTAAGAAATCTGTCGCGTATGTGAACTTAGCCCTACTTCAAGGCAAGCTGTCCTTCCTCACACCAATTCTATTCATTATGTGAACTGCAAGCTATTCGCTGTTGCGCGTTTCTGTGGTGGTTTTTATTGTGATGTGTTGTATGCATGGATACGAACATAAACTCTAGCCCCTGAACCAGAGAAATTAGCCAGACGAGACAATAATCCCTGACTTAGCCGGATTTTGACCCCAGAAAACTCTGAAGATCGCGACGCTGATATTCAGCCAAGGAGCCACACAATACATATTACTTATTATTTTACAAAATTTATCATATTTTCGTATTCGCAGTGGTATTGATTTGCTGTCACTGAAAGTAAAAAGAAAGAGCCAGGTCTAAAGACACTGCGGACTTCGTGAACACGACATGAGAGTGATATACGGTATATCATGTCGGTAAGGTTTTTACATCTATAATAATCTAAGCAAGGACCAATCGGACATAAGGTATTATCCGATCAATATTTGAGCATCAATGTCCAAATAGAGGCCCAGGAAAAACTATCAGGGGTAGTTGCCACAAATGTTTAGTCAACAGTGAAGTACAGAAATTTAATTTTCAAATCCTTTTCTATACTCGATTTGAAATAGCAAATTTTATTAGAAATTGAACACTATTATCATTATTGATGTAAACGGTTCAATTTCCTCTTTTATTCTTATCTCACCAAACAGGATATTGCTAACAGGGAATTTTTTTTATTTGTTTCAAAATATGATGTCGAGTCGAATCTGAAACAACACTTCTGCAAGTTGTAAATAATAATAAACTAATAATAATTTCGCGTGGCTATTTCTAGCCGGCCAACGGCCGTAGCCGTGTTGAAACACCGGATCCCGTGAGATCTCCGAAGTTAAGCAACATTGGGGCGTGGTCAGGAGTTGGATGGGTTGCCACGCGCTGTTGGTGGGGGGTAAGGGAATGGAGGAGCTGAAAGGAACTGGCCACCCTACCGTACGTAAACTCCGGCTCAGGAACATCTCTGCGGAGGTTCGGACCTGCCTTCGGGCAGAATAACCCTTACCCTATCTCTAGCCGAGTGCAGCCCTTGTAAGGCAGACCCTCCGATGAGGATGGGCGGCATCTGCCATGTGTAGGTAACTGCGTGTTATTGTTGTGGAGGATAGTGTAATGTGTGGTGTGTGAGTTGCAGGGATGTTGTGGACAGCACAAACACCGAATCCCCGAGCCAAGGGAATTAACCATTTAAGGTTAAAATCTCCGACCCGGTCGGAAATCGTACCCGCGACCCTCTGGACCAAAGGCCAGCCGCTAACCATTTAGCCATGGAGCCGGACAACCTGTAGATAAGAGCACATTTCGTTCTAACATTCATTACGTACTTCATAACGCACATGAATTATTCTGAATGTTTTTCCATGGTGAATGTAACGAACATATAGTTTATACCCATTCAATAATTCAATTTTAACGACTGACCACGATGTTCAGTTCTTTTTGAGAGTAAGTAATGCTGGCAATAAATGTAGACTAATAATAATAATAATAATTGTACCAGGCGGTACACCTCCACGCCGCTAATTCAAACTTTGCGCCAGTAGAAACTCCTCTACTGGAGGAAGCCTGAACTTTAACTACAGTGTTACTTCTCAAGTTTCTCAGAAGATGTCCCTACTTGTAAATTTTGAAGTGTTCTGAACTGTGTCGTTTTCGATGTATTTTTGTTTTGCCTGTAGTAAGAAGTGTGAACATTCTCTTCTAGATGGCACTACTGAAGGACTACAATTATGCACCCTAGTGCGAAGTGAAAGAACTGTGTTTTTGGAGAAATTTTGTGTTCATAAGTTTGTTCTTTGTTAAATTTCTTTCTGTCATTGTTTAGGTTGGCTGTATAACCCTTCTCTTTCCGCCAGTTTTGAATTCGACCAATGAGTAATTTTTGTAATTAATTTCCCACCAATCCTGGTTTTCTTCTTTTTTTTTTTTTGCTAGGGGCTTTACGTCGCACCGACACAGATAGGTCTTATGGCGACGATGGGATGGGAAAGGCCTAGGAGTTGGAAGGAAGCGGCCGTGGCCTTAATTAAGGTACAGCCCCAGCATTTGCCTGGTGTGAAAATGGGAAACCACGGAAAACCATTTTCAGGGCTGCCGATAGTGGGATTCGAACCTACTATCTCCCGGATGCAAGCCCACAGCCGCCCGCCTCTACGCGCACGGCCAACTCGCCCGGTGGTTTTCTTCTTCTGTTTTGACATGTAATCTTTTGGCCGTCCAATAAAAGGCTTGTGGCGGGTGTTCTCATTCATGAAAGGTCTCGAATGTTCCGCGAGGGTATATAAACTGCTGATTTTCGGGTCTCTGGGCCACTTCAGTAACATCTATCAGTGTGTAAATTATGTAGCAGGGGGCGGGTAGCGCCTCTTTCTTCGGGTAGCGGTTCATCAATAAGGTAATGGCCTTTTAATAACTTCTTTCTTGCTAGATCAGCAGTTTAACCCTCGGGGCGGGTTCGAAACCTTTTCCATGTAACTTTCCTCTAAAATGTAAAAGACTCTTGATTTAAATTCTGTCTTTTTAAACTACAAATGGGGATAGAGAGTGCCTAACCCTCTCGAGCTCCCACTCATGTTGTTTTGCGGAGACTACGTTTTCATAACTGTTTCCCTTCTACTCGTAACGTCATAAAGTTTTCTATCGTGTCACCTCCGTAGAATGGGATTAGCCCTTGCATAAGTGGCCTAGGGCCAAATTAGGTTTTAATAAAATGTATTAGGAGTGCAGTTTCGCCTCCTCTCAAGTTGGTATTTTGGAGGCCATGTAATTGACCTGGTTCTGTACTTAATAGGCCTCAGTAGGTTGGGTATTTTTATCCCTGTCTTAATGTACTTGGAGGACAGCTTGAAAGTAGAGTTTGGTGTGGCCTTTGATAGGCTTGAACTTTGAGAGCGAGTTGCTCTTTCTTAAAATTTGGTTTCTGTATGCCTCGAGGAGGCTTTACCGTGTAAAGGGGAGCAAGTGCTCCTAGGCATGATTGGGGTTTTCTGCCCCTTTGTTGAACGTTGTATATAAGTAAATTTGGGCTTATTGCTCAAGAATTGTGTGTCTGGCCCTCGGAGCCCAAATCCTGTAACAACTGTAATTGTACATTCTCGATTTGTTGCTAGGCTACTGAATACCTGTTATATTTGTTATTTCTTGATTTTGAAAAAGAAAATATAACCTTGTTAAATTTTAAATATACTTTAATTTCGTAAGTGGAGACCTGTTCATCCCTGCACCTTCTTTCACCTCTAACTACCACGGAGAACTCCGTAACAACAACAACAATAATAATAATAATAATAATAATAATAATAATAATAATAATAATAATAATAATAATAATAATAATAATAAACTAAAATAAATTAAACTAAAAATTAAGTGAATGTTATCGATGAGTATCCAATAATAATAAAAAAATATCCTTTAACAAATTATGTACCCATAATGTTATTTATTACGATGACTCAAGTTACTCGTTTTCCGTACGTATTCCAGTAAAGAAAAAGAAGAAGATGTAGAAGAAGAAGGTGGAGGAGAAGATACATAGATACTTCCGAAATTGTCTCTTTAGTTTGCACGAAGCATGGATGAGAGAATATAATCACCAGCTTCGTTTGGGCTGAGAAATATTGATTCTTGACACTAGTGGCTCCAGGGAATGGGAGGCGTCATGCTGAGTGCCTGCCGAACGGACCGCACTCTCCATCTTCTTCTCATTTTTGCTTCCTTTCTTTAAATCTTCTCCTTCCCACTCTTCACCCCAAATCTCCCTAATGGACTCTAAATGGAGGAGAGTCAAATGACATCCCCTTGTTGAGGGTGGAGGATTGTTGGATGCTCTGCTATGAACGGGGGTTATCTCCTCACACCACTCAAGTTATTGAATGAAAGATTACAGTACGGTACACTTAGTTGGACTTCAATTTACTGGGCATTTCTCATCAATCTCGCGTCATCAAATTTGAGATTCGTGATAGGAAATAGTTTCCTTTTACAGGTACGAGGAGGTAATCCCTCCTTCATTCCCGTGTGCATCAGGATACTATGGGACATACTCGAATGGTTTATTCTCGACTTCCAGTGGTAATATCATTATTATTAATTATTGCATTCATTCATTCATTGGTATTAACAAACAATAAAAATAATAATAAAAATAAGGAAACTGGGCCAACAGAAAATGTCAAAGTACCAAGAAGAAAGCAGTAGTCAAATATACAATTAAGAAGCGGCAACCATCGAAAACAACAACACAGCTAAACCCAAGCACCCATAGTCCTCAGGTGGCGCAAACGAACTCAACAAAATTCGTATGTTGTCAGTTAAGCTCTTTAGGAATTTTGAATTGACGCGTTTTACTCTGCCAACGTGTTAATTTCACTGACTATATTGCCAGGGATCTTCCAAATGTCCACACTGAACGACATAGATAGTCCGAACGTGGATTTCATTCCACCCTTCAAATATTCCACTACCTTTACCAGATTTACATTAACGATTTTGAGATCCAGAAGCCAACATTCCGCAACTGATCTATAGAGGATCAATAGAGGATACTTCCACGTTATCCCATGTCTGTCGTAGGATGCGACTGACATTGCTTCCACTTTCTACTATTCTACTACTTTTATTTACTATTTGTTTTACGTCGCACCGACACAGGCAAGTCTTGCGGCGACGATGGGATAGGAAAGGACTAATATTGGGAAGGAAGCGATCGTAGCCTTTATTAAGATCCTGATGTGAAGGGGGAAATACAGAAAACCATTTTCAGGGCTGCTAATGAGGCTCGAACACACCATCTCCCGAAAACAAGCTCACAGCTACGTGACCGAAACCGCGTGGCCAATTTGCTCGACTCACGTACACCTGGCTCCTCAGTTTCACCTTTCCTATTTTTCCTCCTTCGGTTAACTCTTGCCATGTTTCGACCCCGACGGTATTAGGTTTGGTGGCCTTTCACTGTCCTTCCCTTGTTTTTGTCGACACCTTCCCTCTTCGAAGGATTGGACATCTTCCATTTTTTCTCTGGTAAGTGTTGATAAAGGATGATTTCCTAGTTGTACCTCCTCCTAAAACAGTAATCACCACCGTCTCCATCCATAGAGGGAGCTTCTCCTGGGCTGAACTGTATCCACAAGAAAGGAATGGATTTCTTCCTGTGCATGTCACCAAGTTTTATAACTTTGAGACAGCAAAAGGAAAAATAATTGCAAACTTTAGGCTGGATTCCACAGGATTGGTTTGTAGAAAGCTTTCAAACTTTGTATCACAAAACTCATATGAAACAACAAACAACTTCTGACATATATAACCCAGTTGACGACAATGGCTATTAACTCTATTAGCGGAGAAGTCTGTAACACTGTATCGAAAAGTTTTCTATCGTTTTTGGAACCACCCACATTTCCTTCGTTAGTTAAGAGTCTCCAAGGCTCTATGGATCAAGATATATTTCGTCTGCGAAAACAAATTAAGGTGTTCACAATGATACTACAGTATAAATATATTTCGCTCTCATTCATTTCACTATTCAATTTACAAGATGTTTCTGTTATATACAATACAATACAATGGATTTATTTTGTCTGGCGAGATTAAGGCCATTAGGCCCTCTCTTCAATCTAACAATAAAACACAATATCTGCGTGTGCAGAATTAAGGTAAATAGTCTACAATTGAAATATCTTACAGCTAAACAACACAATATTATAATAAAGAAGAACAGTAATTAAAAAATAAGAAAAAATCTATGATGATTATGGTGATGAACTGAAGAAATTACTTTTTGACAATTTCAACACTTGAACTGCCTTTGATATTTTCAGAAAGTATGTTGAGTTATGTATTTCATGTCCTACGCAAGGATTGCATAATATGTACCGATTCGATTAATCTAGATTTGAATATAATTGTTCCATTACCTGACATTTCAAGTCCGGTGTTCCTTTCTTCAATGTAACAAATTACACTTTCCTCTGCAAACGTTACTCACATGATTAAAGCTTTGCGCTTGGTATCACTGAGAGCCCAACCATAATTATTCCTCGAGATATCATATGTGCATGATTAACACTAACATTACAGAAAATACAGCGAGTTCATCACTCTGATTCGTTTCCTCGAAACGAAACATTTTTCTCTCCCATTCTGATTGCGCCATCGTTCTTTACATAATACCTCTGACTTTATCCGGTATAATTACGTTACACTCTGCATAGTATAAATAGAGAGAGATAAGAAATATCTAAACGCACCATTTTCAGAACTTATGGCACTGGCAACCCTATTTGTGGTTACACTGGCGAACATTTCACCGAACTCATTAACTAGGCCTAACTATTTATCTGCCAAGATAAACAACACCATCAAACATCCTTGATAAAAATGATCAGCAACCACAAAGAGCTGAAAATCTTTCAAAAGAAAGATATTGCGGTAATTATGGGACCAGTGGAAGAAAACTGAATATCGGAATCAAAGGACAAATTATGAGATGTACAGAGACATAAAAGGACAGAATGCAGATGGATTTGTTGGACCAGTCACACCGCTAGAATGCGAGAAAGGTCAACAGCGAAGGCAGAAATGGAAGGAATTCCAGAGAGAATGCGACTCACAGAAAGGACATAACAGCTTAAGTTTTCAAGGCCAGTGTCATCATACTGAACATGCCGTGCTTGCAGGCCGGGGTCCAGTTAGGTTCCTTGCTCGCTACCGACCTTCTGAGAGAGCCGACCTTTGAAAATGTCGGGTAAATTCTCTGGTCAATCGTTGCGAAATAGATATCCAATTTTAGTACGGCCTAGAATCACGGAAAATTTCGTCTATATTTAACTCCTAGGAAGAACTAGAACGCTACGAAGAAAGAATTTTGAGAAGAATACGGTTGATCTAACAGACTGGCGACGATAAAGAAGCAGCTCAGTGGACGGAGAGCAGCTCGTGATGTATGATCTACATGTTCGGGGAGCACTGGTGATGTAGATATGTTTGTATATATATATTCTTTCTTGTCGCTATACGTCGCATCGATTCAGGTCTCAAATGGCGACAATGGGACAGAATAGGGCTAGGAATTGGACGGACGCGACTGTGAACTCATTTAACTCCCTAAGGACCGAATTTCAAACGTGGCCCCTCTCCTGAGATATTTTTCACATATTGTGAAACTCATTTCTTTAAGCCTAAACATCTTGCAATATATTTAATCACAATGTGCCTATTCTGCAAAAGAACAAAAATATATTTCCCGTGTCACCGTACAAAATTACTTTTTGCTCACAATGAGTCATTTTCATCGATATTATCTGACTTGGAACTAATAGTCTAAAAACCGGGCGAGTTGGCCGTGCGGTTAGAGGCGCGCGGCTGTGAACTCGCATCCGGGAGATAGTGGGTTCGAATCCCACTGTCGGCAGCCCTGAAGATGGGACTGTACCTTAATTAAGGACACGGCCGCTTCCTTCCAACTCCCAGGCCTTTCCTATCCCACCGTCGCCATAAGACCTATCTGTGTCGGTGCGACGTAAAGCCACTAGCAAAAATTAGTCTAAAAAAAATATTGATTCTTCATTGAGCGAACGAGTTGACCCAGCCAGTACTGTTTACAAAACACGATACTTGAAATCAGTACCTGACACAGCCATAGAGATACAAGTAATTTGTTCCGTGTGTGTCGAAGAATAACGCCAATTCGGGACATAATTCAAAAGTAGAAGGATGGATGTCACCAGATATCATATCGTAGAAGAGGTCTGCGTGATGTGCACAATAACGCAGACAAAAAATCTCCGAAACGTACTGGTACATTCACAGGCCATGAGCCACATGCGGTAGCGACTGTACCGGCACGTGCGTAGTACTTAAAATGTTAGGGTTCTTTCCCAGCATTTCCCTGGTGTGAAAATTGAAAACCACGGAAAAATATCTTCAGATCTGCCGACAGTGGGATGCGAACGCACTATCTCCCGAACGCAAGCTAGAGACCGTGTAGCTAACTCACTCCGTAAGTCTGTATGTATGTATGCATGAATGGAGATATAATATCTCTTGACAATAACTAAATTATTCTCAGTAGATAACAATAATAATAATAATAATAATAATAATAATAATAATAATAATAATAATAATAATAATAAGATTGCAATATAAACATCTTTAATGTAAGAAGTCTTTATATTATCGATTTCACTCAACTCACTTGCTATCTGTCCATCACCCGCAATGTAAGCAAATGAACCAGAAACTACGCAATGCCAGAGTACGCATACCTCAAATTGGTAACCGTCTGTTCAAACGATAGATCATTCCAAACATATCGACAAACATTCCCCTTTTAATTACTAACCTTAAGTGAGCATGCTATTGGTTAACCAATTCCAAAGTGAGACAGAGGTAGAGAGAACGTATTCAATGTAGCGTTTGGAACACAAACCATACCTTCCATTAACTGTACGCAAAGTAAAATTTTACAATTATTTTTTACGTCACGTAGCTGTGAGCTTGCAATCGGGAGACGGTTAATTCGATCAACACTGTTGAAAGCCCTGAAGATGGTAGACACTGGTTGCCCATTTTCACATTAGACAAATGCTGGAACTGTACTTTAATTAAGGTCACGGCCACATGTTTTCCAGATCTAGCCCTATCTTCTCCCATCGTCGCCGTAAGATCCGTCCGTGTTAGAATGACGCAAAGCCAATAGCGAAAAAGAAATCGGTATTATAACCTTTCAATGATATCGAGGTCAAGAGCGTAGGATTCATTGAAAGTTATAAAATAAACAGATCAATGAGAGCGGCACATAAGCACATAAATCGCCGGAATACGTCCAGTTTATACGTCCAACCACGTATTAAATAAAAAGATAAAAAACCGATACAACTCGCACATTAATAGAGAATCTTATGGAATGAGGTAGGAAAATCAAGCTCAGAACCCCGCGGTATATTGAGGATTGAGTTAAGAATAGTTGAAATACAGACAGAGACCAGTAAGGAGAAATTGTGTCAACAGCTGTGAAGAGGAAAGGTCATACATAACATTTAGTCCGGGAAACGTCACAGCGGAGGCCATGGAATAACTTAAAGCAATGCAAGGTCAACCATCAAGAAGGCGTGTGCGAAGTGACGTATCATATGTGTTTGAAAAAATAAATAAATGGTAGAATGTTTTCCTTTGCGAAACTCTGTGAGTGAAGGGAGTGACTGTAATGTCAAAGTTCCTCAAATGTCAGAAACATGTGTAATGGAGATTATAATATAGCAGTTTTTTATATGAACCATGAAATGCGAACCAATTATTGTTGTGAGATAATTTAAATGGAATTTTGTTTTTTCTTGACAATGTACGAAGGAAAGCAAATAGAAGGTCGATATTTAGAATAGATTTGACGTATTCTGAAGAATTGAGGAAATCAGTAGAATTTTAAGACATTTTATAGCTTAAAGGAGGGTAATAATTGATTGTACGGCGCCGATACATGCAGGCGAGTGTCAATAAATGAAAGTGTGGATGTAAAGCTTGTTTAAACTCTGTCTAATATAATGTGTACAAGTTTCAGGGTTTGGAGAAAGACAAGATTGTTAATAATTATGATCCAGGACATCAATGACGGAGATGGACGTTTAAGCTAAACTGGGATCCTGATGGATCCGAGCTCTGCTGGGATGACCGAAATAACATAAAAACAGATGTCCAGAAATATTACAGCCTGAAGGATGGGCTGAACGTCAGTGTCTCCAAACGTTAAGTACCCAAGTATTGTCTTGCCCTGTTCTAGTTGTAGTAGCTTATTGTAGTTAGATTTGTCATCACATGCAGGTGACTTTTAAGAAAACGACTTGAATAACCTAACGTGCCGGTCGTTGTTTATTTTGTGAAGTGTTGGTCTGACAGTTAACGAGATAGGATTTCGGTTTATCGTCAGCGTTTAATAGGGATAGGCGCGATTATGTTTCATCCGTTGCTCTTATACTATTTGAAGAATTGTGGAAGTTAATCATGGTAAGGTAATATCGAGTGTTTGCAGGTAAGTCTGTGAATGAGTGTATGTATGTATGTGATGTTGTTAATATTGTGATCCTCCCAAATAATTCGCTCAGCAGAATGAGTTAATGAAGCGCTTGTTTATTGTGAGTTGTGCGATGTTCATATGCGTGGTGTTAAGGATCTTCGATACCTTTGCTTGTATATTCGAGTAATAATGCAGATGTGTTGCACATTTTGATGAAGTATGGCGAGTATAGAGTCGTCGAATGTTATGATAATTGGTTGAATTGCATGATCTGGTAGCGTGATTAATCTTCGAGAAGGTTAATGAGTTAAGGATAATGATGTCAAATGAAATGTTCACCGCGTATTTTAAAGAGTTGGATAGGCAAGCAATGTAATGTAATGCTGGAATTTGAAGGTATTTCGAAGAAATTAATGTCGAGCGCATAGGATTAATCATAATATAAGATTGTGATACAGCGTAGAGTAAATAAATAGATCAGCGGGCGAACAGTTAGGATCCTCGATAATTAACACATCCGAACAGTAGACAAGGAAGTATTTGAAATTAATGTCACCTGTTACTGTGTATTAGCACTCGAAGTATTGCTTGATGTAGTTATTTGGGCAGTAGAATTATTTTTCAGCAGATATGGAGAAGAAGCTGATGCGGCGCAGACCTTCTAATATTGTTCTATTTGTATATGTCAGTAGTGAGCAGTTGTTAATTTCCAGGTGCGGCGATGCTGAAAATCCTGATGAGTGTATCGGCCCTGTGATTATTTATCTATGGAATTACTTGTGTCTTGGTCAATTAGCAGATGTGATTCTATACTACGTTATGGAATTAACCGCCACGGGAATTCAAGTTGTTTATTAGCTACATAGACAGTTAAATGACAGAATAGATAGAACAGGGAGGGCAAACTATGGGCAAAAGTGATCCAAATGAATGAACAAAAGTGAAAGGCTTGATGATTGGCAGATTTTCTTGAGTGGTTAATAATTTCATTATGATAAGAGCATTTTAAAGACTGTCACGAATTATCCAAAAATTTGACTTTAATGTTGAGTAAAGTATTAAAGATGAATGTTCGGAACCAACAGAGTGTGATAGATTTTGTATTAAACATATTTCTCCGTCATGTTGCCTATTCAGATATTTATTATTATATTTTCTTATAATTATTTAATTAAACTGAATGTCCTTCCAAACTCTTATTATGATTTTCATTTCTTGAGTGATAATTTAAGAGCCTATATATATAATTAGGTAGGACGTAGATTTATTTTCTCTCAGCTGATGTATGATGAGATATGACCGGTACTCGTCGAAGGGCCATGCCCTTGAGTGGATTTTCATGCGAACCGTTGAATTCTAGCCGAGGTCTAACTGAAGAAAGTTATCATTTTCCGAACCACTCATGTCCACGAACGGTCACAGTATGGAGCACAAAGAAGAATTCACTCGAATATCATGATGGTAAAAAACTGCAAGGTTATTCCTAATATTTTGTAGGTAAAGAGGCAAAGTTATGTCATCACTCCTTTGTTTTTCGACGTAATCATCAAAGCTATTAAAGCATTGAACGTAGCGCAAAAAGATAGAAGGCAGAAACTGCCGGGCTGAGTGGCTCAAGCGGTTGAGGCGCTGGCCTTCTAACCCCAACTTGGCAGGTTCAATCCTGGCTCAGTCCGGTGGTATTTGAAGGTACCCAAATACGTCAGCCACGTGTCGGTAGATATACTGGCTTGCAAAAGAACTCCTACGGGACTAAATTCTGCCACCTCGGCGTCTCCAAAAACCGTAAAAGTAGTTAGTGGGACCTAAAGCACATAACATTATTACTAAGATATAAACTAATATCATGTTCATTCATCACATTGAAATGATTCAGCGTTACACCTACCTCTATTCTGCACTATTTCATTAATAGATGCGTCTGACGTTGATCAACGGCCTCACAGTCGTTCGATCCTCTACAAATTCACGCTATCACTTCCGACACCTGTTGGTTAGACATCAGTCTCTCTCCGTATACAAACAAAACCCTCCTGTGAATGATGGCAGGTTCCGTAATTCTGTGCGGGGGTTAACTGAATAAAGTGACCCAATTCAAATGCCTAAGGTCACGCATCACTTCGGACTACAGGACGATTCCCGATGTCAAGACCAGAGTCGGGGCCACATGGAAGAAATGGCGCTAAGTTACTGCAGTCCTGTGCGATAAGAAGATTCCATTGCATTAAAATCTAGATTCTACCGCACAGTGGTCAGACCGGTGTTCCTTAATGAAGATGAATACTGACCTGTAACATCAAAGCATGGAAAGGCACTTCATGCAATTGAAATGAAGATGCTCAGACGGTCCATTAGTTTGGCTTGACTAAACCATATCAGGAACGACAATGTGCGGAGAATTGTCAAGGTTACCCCAATCACAGAGAAAATGCGTGAATAAACGCCTGCGATATTATGGACATATACTTCGTAGCAGTGAAACCTCAATTGCAGAGACTGCCCTTCCATTGAAAGTGGAAGGTCGCCGACTTCACGGACGACCTCAGAAACGCTGGCTGGACCGGGTGAGAGATGACATGCGGTTCACAAAACTCAACCCCCGGGGCGCTATGCATCGAATGAAGTGGATGAAACATTGGAAGAGGGCAGACCCCACAGAAATTGGAAAATGCAAAGAGAAGGAGGTTGTTACTGTTATTATTATTATTATTATTATTATTATTATTATTATTATTATTATTATTATTATGCGTGAATAAACGCCTGCGATACTATGGACATATACTTCGTAGCAGTGAAACCTCAATTGCAGAGACTGCCCTTCCATTGAAAGTGGAAGGTCGCCGACTTCACGGACGACCTCAGAAACGCTGGCTGGACCGGGTGAGAGATGACATGCGGTTCACAAAACTCAACCCCCGGGGCGCTATGCATCGAATGAAGTGGATGAAACATTGGAAGAGGGCAGACCCCACAGAAATTGGAAAATGCAAAGAGAAGGAGGTTGTTACTGTTATTATTATTATTATTATTATTATTATTATTATTATTATTATTATTATTATTATTATTATTATTATTATTATTATTATTATTATTATTATTATTATTTTTATTTACTTATTTATTTAACGAATGCACTGTGGTGCCGGAAGTGTCTGAGGACACATACGGCTCGCCTGGTGCAAGTCTAGTATACGCCAATGGCTGACGTGCGCGTCCGGGTGTGAGATGATGATGATGATGATGATGATGATGATGATGATGATGATGATGATGAGGTAGATAGATGATGAAACTTGGCGTCGGTATGTAGCCCACTCCTATCAAAAAGCCGGACTGAGTGGCTCAGACAGTTGAGGCGCTGGCCTTCTGACTCCAACTTGCCAGGTTCGATCCTGGCTCAGTCCGGTGGTATTTGAAGGTGCTCAAATATGTCAGCCTCGTGTCAGTATATTTACTGGCACGTAAAAGAACTCCTGAGGGACAAAATTCCAGCACCTCGCCGTCTTCGAAAACCCTAAAAAGTAGTTAGTACGATGTAAAGCAAATAAAATTCTTGTTCTTATCAAATAACACCCACCAAGGTTTAACGTCTCCATCCGACGGTCAAATCATCCTCAACTGCATGCCCTCACTTCATATGAACACTGCGGAGAGGTTCGAATTGAATCAAGGCTTTGATCACGCAATCTAGTGACCAGAAATTGTATACCACCACCTCTGCTACTCTTTCGATCACAACTGTGATGGTGCAATACTTTTGCAGCAACGAGACTCGAACCGGCTAACAACGGTGTCAGACCATAAAGACTTGACGCCTTAACGATCATGGACACCAGGTGGGCTATATCATACTACTACTACTACTACTACTACTACTAATAATAATAATAATAATAATAATAATAATAATAATTTTATTTAGAATGCACTCTTTTTTCCCCTTGTACACTAGGTGTTTAGGTCCCATTTTGTGATCATGGGGCCACAGCCGAGCCTAGCATTGCTTTAATTTGGTCTGGAACCTCTCTTTCATATTTTCTGTCCAATCTCTTCTGAGCACAGTTGTTCTAGGTTTTCGAGCCCAATAGACTGGGCCCTTATTCAGATCACTTCATTTTTTATGTAAGGAACGAGACTCTCATTAAGTTACTAGAGAGGCACATTAACCTAGGGTCTGCTCAGCCTGCGATCAAAATGAGCACTACTCTATTCCACTTGCTGCCGCAGTTACAAATGACGAACAACTTTATTTTCCACTCCCCTATAGGTCTTCGCGACCTGTCTTTTATGTCTTTAAAAAACAGAACTCTTCTTTCTCATATGGATATTGTTGAGAGCAAATTATAAACCTCGATGTTTTGCCCCTTAAACCGCTAGCCTCACTGTATATCATAGTCAGAACATTCGAAACCTACTGTCTAAGACGGCTGTGAGATATATAGAGCAAAGCCATTACATAGGAGAGTGTGCAGCCCGCTACTTCCACTGTATCTAAACGCTTCTCAAGTGGGATAAAGCGTGTTTTAAGGCAGAAGCTCGCGCACATCCACGTTCAGAATATCGTCTTTCCGTTCACAAGTGGCCTCGCACTAGACGGGATTCCGAGATCTTTTACATGTTGCATGTCCACTGCGTGCTATATCGAGCCCAAGTTGTATTGATTCCTAGAAGTACTTCAGGCCTTCTGTTACTCTACTTATTCACTCGCTGAATCCTACGGAAATGTTAACCAACCCAGTCTGGCCATTGACGGCCCCTCAGATGATTAGCAATCAGACGGCAACCTTTCTAATTGAACTTGTGCTGGAGAAATCAGAGGCGATAAATAATTATGATATTAATACAGTAATAATAATAATAATAATAATAATAATAATAATAATAATAATAATAATAATAATAATAATTCCGAAATGGAAATCTGTTTAGCAAACGTCACTTGGGCTATAAGGATACCAATTAGCCGTACTGATTTGCTCCATCGGTAGAAACGCTGGCTTTCTGAGCTAAAGTTGGTGGATTCGATCTCCGTTCAGTCCGATGATAATTGAATGTGCTAAAATACGCCAGTCTTGTTTCATCAGGTTTACTGGCACGTAAAACCGTAAAATTGGGTGGTGACACGTAAAATTAATAACATTATTAATATCAATTTGGACGCTATATTCACGCTAATATTTATATCCGGCTCATTGGCTGAATGGTCAGCGTCGAAGCGTTCGGTTCAGAGGTACCGGTTTCCATTACTGGCATAGTTGGAGATTTTAGCCGTGTCAAGATAATTCCTCTGACTCTTGGAATACGAGTTTGTGTTTATTATAGTTCATCACTGTTCATCTACACACAAATCACATAATTGCTGTACATTACGAAGCATCAGAGAAACAAGCAATAGCCAACACACCGGATGGGCGTCAAGAAGGGCATCCAGCCGTGATACCTGGTCAAATCCACATTTGTTACACAGTTTGCACCAGCGACCCTACCAGAGTAAGGGAAAAGCGGCATCAGACAAAAAAATAAGAAGGAAGGTTTCACTATCCTTCAGACAAATAGTGCATTAAGTGCAATTTTCATTTATTTATTTATTTATTTATTTATTTATTTAATTTTATTTTCATTATATTCTCCTCAAAAACCGTGTCTGTAAAATTTAGGAACTCTGCAGACTAACTATATAAACGTCAAATCTTGGAATTTTAGACAGGCATATTTTCACCCAACGCTTATTTAATAGGAATTTTAAAAAAAGAAATAGGGACTACCTGGCTGAGGCGGTAGAAGCGTGTTCGGTTCACCCGGAAGGACGTAGGTTCGATTCCCCGCCAAGAAGTCGAAAAATTTAAGAAAGGAGTATTCCACTTCCGGAGGTGCCTACACCAAAAATGAGTGGCTACCACGTTTGGTGGCAATTGCTGGTGGCAAAGGTGGCCGGGCGTATAACTGACCATTCTTCCCCATCCAGAGCCGTGGTACGGATAGTGGAAGCCTTGACCTTCCATCCCCTCCAAGGGCCTTCATGGCCTGTACGGAGATAAAATGAAAGACTTTTTCATTATTTATTATTTTTTTTTTTTTTTTTTACAATTTGCTTTTCGTCGCACAGGCACAGATAGGTCTTACGGCGACGGTGGGAGAGGAAAAGCCTTGGAGTGGGAAGGAAGCGACCGTGGCCTTAATTAAGGTACAGCTGCAGCATTTGCCTGGTGTGAAAATGGGAAACTATTTTCAGGGCTGCCTACAGTGGGGTTCGAACCCACTATCTCCCGGATGCAAGCTCACAGCTGTGCACCCATAAGCACACGGCCAACTCGCCCGATCAAATGAAAAACAAACTCAATAAAGTATATCGCGTATAAGAAATAAACTATACAATCTCCAGGAAGTCAACTGGGAGATTAAATTTTGTTTCATACGGCAAAATTCTGACAGCCTTGCGTACTAAAGGGACTCTGGATAAAAACTTAAATAACGTATAGGACATTAATGAGCTCGTACTGCATTCTTGCATTATCTCATTATCTTGGTTACGAGAGAAACTGATAGGTACATCTCCACAGCGGCGTAGCTCCGTGCGAGCAGCAAAATTAAATAGGTCACACATTGCGGTGTGAAACGTGGAAAACACTCCGACAGCAATATCTACAAAATAAGAAAAGGCAGACTAATTTTATCCAAGTTTATACAACCCATGAGTAGCATAAAAACTGATAATGCACTGAAGGCTGTAACGTACAGAATGAAAGTTTAGTGGTTCGATACAAGCCAATGAAAATTTCTGGTGTGACTTGTGATGTTTCTCGCCTCAGCTATGGGGATTCCACGATGTGCAGCGTTAGTAATAGGCTGTTGTTGTTTGAGTCATCAGTCCATAAACTGGCTTGATGCAGCTCTCCATGCCACTCTATCCTGTCCTAACCTTTTCTTTTTTACGAAACTATTGAATCCTACATCTGCTCTAATCTGTTGGTAATATTTATACCTTAGTTTACCCCTACCGTTCTTACCACCTACACTTCCTTCAAAAATCAACTGAACAAGTCCTGGATGTCTTAAGATGTGTCCTATAATTCTCTCTCTTCTTCTCGTCACATTTAGCCAAATCGATCTCCTCTCACCAATTCGATTCAGTATCTCTTCATTCGTGATTCGATCTATCCATCTCACCTTCAGCATTCTTCTGTAACACCACATTTCAAACGCTTCTATTCTCTTTCCTTCTGAGCTAGTTATCGTCCATGTTTCACTTCCATATAATGCCATGCTCCAAATGAAAGTCTTCAGGGACATCTTTCTAATTCCCATATCAATGTTTGAAGTGAGCAAATTTATTTTCTTAAGAAAGTTCTTCCTTGCTTATGCTAATCTGTATTTTATGTCCTCCTTACTTCTGCCATCGTTAGTTATTTTACTACCCAAGTAACAATATTCATCTACTTCCTTTAAGAATTCATTTCCTAATCTAATATTTCCTGCATCGCCTGCCTTTGTTCGACTACACTCCATTACTTTTGTTTTGGACTTATTTATTTTCATATTGTGTTCCTTACCCAAGACTTCGTCCATACCATTCAGCAACGTCTCGAGATCTTCTGCAGTCTCAGATAAAATAACAACATCATGGGCATATCTCAAGGTTTTGATTCCCTCTCCTTGGATTGTGATTCCCTTTCCAAATTCCTCTTTGATTTTCTTTACTGCCTGTTCTATGTAAATACTGAAAAGGAGGGGGGACAAACTGCAGCCTTGCATCACTCCTTTCTGGATTGCTGCTTCTCATTCAAAGACCTTGATTCTTATCACTTCAGACTGAGTTTTATAAAGATTGTAGATAATTCTTCGTTCTCGGTATCTGATCCCAATCACCTTCAGAATATTAATTAGCTTGGTTCAATCAACTTTATCGAATGCCTTTTCTAGATCTACAAACGCCATGTACGTGGGGTTGTCCTTCTTAATTCGATCCTCTAAGATCAGACGTAAATTCAGGATTGCTTGACGTGTTCCTACATTTTTTCTGAAGCCAAACTGATCTTCTCCCAACTCAGCTTCAACTTGTTTTTCCATTCTTCTGTAAATAATGCGTGTTAAAATTTTGCAGGCATGAGATACTAGGCTATTATTAGGTTATAAATTATATACACTCATGAACATATGGGCTGCGTCTGCCGTGTGTAGAAAATTGCGTGAGGGTGTGGATGAGGATAATATTGTGTGCGGTGTATGAGTTTCAGGAATTTGAGGGCAGAGAAAACACCTAGTCCTAGAGCCAAGATAATACATTTTTTACATTGGTTTTTACATGTTAACACAGTTGGGAGTCGAATTAGGAGCCCTAAGGACCGAAGGCCAAGTTAAAGTCGCTGACCACTCAGTCATGGAGCCGGACAACCTAATCAAGAAAGCCAAGAAATACCACTGAGCATGTCGTCACTCTGACCACGGGACATTCCAATATCAACAGACCTTCTAGTTGCGCCGAGTCAGCTTGTCAGGGCAAGATCCTTAATGGGCTATTTATTACACACATTGATTTTGTGAATGTTTGTGTGTTTTTCAGTACATCGAGAAAACAAATGATTCGGTAAAACGACGATACCTGAATTCTGGTATACAAAATATTCGTTTTCTTCAGATGGTACAATAATGTAATTTACCATCAAACAGTGACGTATAACATTTATACCACCACCAAGAAGCAGTAGAAGAAGAAGAATTAAAGTTACGAAGGAAGGTAAACTAAAACATCTCTCTAAGTACTTTGCATAATTCTGAATCGGCTCATTCGCAAATAATAATAATAATAATAATAATAATAATAATAATAATAATAATAATAATAATAATAATAATAATAATAATAATAATAAGATCGCTTTTACATGTCACTAACTACTTTCACAATTTTTGGAGACATCGATGTGTTAGAAATTTTGTCACACACGAGTTATTTTACTCACGAATAAATATACTGACACGGGGCAAATGAATTTGAGCACCTACGTATGACATCGGACTTAACCATGATCGAACACGCTCTGCCATCTATGACAATCTGCTAAGAGAGAGGAAAGAAAGGGGTGTATATTAATGAGCTAAGAAACTGTAAGAGAAGATAACATAAACTACACTACAACCATAAGTTAACACGTCAGCAAATGTTATCTCTCATAATGTTGAGAAAGTGACTTCCAATTCTGAACAAAGACGCGGTCCTCAGCTTACAACATAAATGATAACCAGGCTAGTTCAGGAGCTAAAGTGGCAACTCTCTCCTTCTTAAAATACCGCCAGGTTTATGTACTGTGAAAACCTTTACCTTGCACTCGTCTGGAAGTCTGAATGAGATGTGTAGTTTCCATTGTAAAAAAAATCTTTCCAGTAATTTAATTTAACTTCTCGCTTAAAGTAACTGGGAATTGTATGACACATTGACAGACTGAAAAATATCAACTACTCAACACTGGGAATTATGGGTTCCAAACAAACAATTGAATGTCGTTATACCAAATCTCAAGGACCCATTGATTCACGCAATAATTCTTCATTCATGTGTTAAGAATAATTCGTCGCATTTGAACACTATAGAGTTTGTACTAGCTAAGAATGAAATGTTACGGTGAACATAGCAAAGTACAACAATACTGGTGCATCCCAGTGAAGTTTCCCTTATTAAGAGAGAATTAACTAGGACTACCGTTAATTATGACTGCACCACGTATAAGCAGCGTAGGCACTTGTCGCCCAGCAGAATTAGAATACATACCACCTTTACTTGCCTGTTTCATCTCTCTCCCAAGCAAAGCCTTCATTAAATACTAAACTGCAATCAAGCCTATTCTGCTCGAGTGAGGTGTCTCCAGGAAACTGTAATCCTCTAACACAATTACCGGAACTTGTCTTCAAAGAAGATCGCAGCACTAATGAGCATATAATAGAAACGGCAGGCAGCCGGAGGAGAACAGTTATTGGTAGATTAAATAATATTCTCGCTAAGCCGACAGACACGTGGAGATTCTCCCCGGAGACACAAGACGAAGTTCACTCTCCAGCCTCAACGTGCGTAAACAAGGCCGATCACGGAAGAGAAAGATTTTCTCATGATGAAAGGCACTTTAACTGAATACGAAACTTTATATTATTATATAGGACTACTTCTGAATTTATAACATTATTTACTCAATGACTGATTCAATGGACAAACAAGGTAGCGTAGGGAAGAATTAACTACCGGCGTAATAAACGATATCCATTTTCGCTACCGCTTTTACGTCGCACCGACATTACTTGAAAATGACGATAAACATAATTATTTTGATGAAAGCAGAAATGACTAGCTAAACAACTGACAAGGAATATGCCATATGTCCGACGATCCTAAATGCAGATCAATGATGACATTGATTGATTGATTGATTGATTGATTGATTGATTGATTGATTGATTGATTGATTGATTGATTGATTGTCAGAGAGGTCTTATGGGGACGATGGAATAGGACAGTGCTAATACTAGGAAGGAAGCGACAGTGGCTTTTACTTAAGGAGCAGCCCTTGCATTTGAGTGGTGTGAAAATGGGAAACCCATCTCCTGAACTGCCGACAGTGCGGTTCAAACCTACTATCTTCCGAATGTAAGCCAACAGCGGCATTGATCAAACTGCACAGCCAACTCACTCGGTCATGTTTATTTCCTTTTAAGTGTCCAGCTCCTTGGCGTAGTGCCCTTCGGTACAGGAGTCCAGGATTCGATTGCTGGCCAGGCCGGGGATTTAAGCCGCGTGTGGTTAATTCCCATCGCTCGGCGGCTGGATGTTTGCGTTCGTTTTAATATTCATTTTCATTTATATACAACACACATATATAATATAGGTAATTCAGAGTAAGGGTGTTCAGCTGGAGGGTAGGATTGATATCATTCTCACTACCAACCAACCACCACAGAAAGAGAAAGTCATTCAGATTGGATTAGATTTTGAACCCCTGCATCCAATCGTCCTCAAATTTAGATGTTTGCGTCGAGATGTAAACAAGGGTTCCTTGAGAAAATGTACGAGTAGTAATAGAATAGTGTGAACATTTTGAAACCTGGAGTGATTATTTCTATGGATGCTACCTTCCCCGTCCTAATCCATTCCTTTCACAGCTTTACCCAATACATACCTGCTTAATACGTTATTTTCTACGAACACGTAGAAATAGTCATTGGTTCGCGAAATGCCCTCCAGCAAGTCAACTTGCTTACCTCTGTAGCCAGCAAGCTACACTATGCCCATATAAGGGTTACGACTTCAAAACCTTATCACCTATGTAAATAAGTATACAGCGTTCAACAGACTTTCATAAACCCATAATTTGTATTATTTCATACTTTTAAAGATTCGTCTTCGGCAGTTTTAGACGTATGGTAGAGCCAGAAATAAATTTTTAGGACTTCTAAAAATGTTTCGTGAGAAATCTGAAGAATCAACGTGAGGTCCCTGTGATTTAGACAGCGGTTGACGTCACCGTCAACGTTTCGCGCCGATTAAAATATGGACGACTTAATGCGACATTTAAGCCGGACTCAGTTCAGGTGCGAGAAGTTCCTTCCCAACACACCAGTTTCCTTTCTCGTTTTCACTCATTCATTTATATTCACACATGAGGCATGCATCGCCAAAAGTCACTAGGTGAGAACTTTGCTCTCCAGCATTAGATTGTAATTAGGTTTGCTAAAATCCATCTACAGAAACTTCCAAAAACACATGAAGAATTTTGAAGATGTCTGTAACTAACAGAGAAACGAATGCCAGATCTGCACCTGGTACAATCATCTCAACCAGACAGTGACAGAATTATGAAGTTTTTGAGGAAGTCATCTGTATTGCTGATAAGGGGAGGCCAAGAAGTGTGGTCATTAATGCAATCGACAAGAAAAAAATTCGGGTTTCATCATCGATCTAATCAAAAGATTTGAAACTGTCTCTGAGCAGCCACAAGACTTTGACCGTGAGGAAAAAATATGAACGATAGCAGCATATTTCAAAACGATATACGTACGCAATGGAGAATGTGTCTTTGGCTTAATGATCGGCAGCCGTGGAACTGTTCCAAAGACATTTCTAAATTTTTGCAAGTTAATATCAATGTCAAAGCAACTAAGCGAAGAAGTGGCTGTTCTCGCTCTAAAAAGTTCAGTACAAATTCTGCGGAATCATTTAAATGGTTAATTCTAAAGAACCAAGGAGCAGAAGTAGATTTACAGTATCAAGCAGCTTAGCTTGTATACATTATATTGTAGTTTTTTTGATGGCACTCTTTGTCATATGACAATCTGCACTGGCAGAATAAATAAATATCAGAAACTAGTATTAATTACACAGGTTTAATATTGATTTGACTAACAATAGAGCATCACGTGAATGATTATTGACCTTAATATTTCTTGTTCATCGTTTTTGAATACACAACTATGGATTGTGCTCCAACATTTAATCAAATACAAGTGGTTTGAAGTCGGTAAGCTTGATACTGAGCCCTTGAAATAAAACCTAACGGATACAAATTTCGGATACTACAACAATTGAAATTTCTCTAAACATGCACATGACTACAACAGAGTTATCAGGACCATTGTAAACTATTCTGAAGCATCGAGGATAAAAATGTTTCATGTAGGTGGCTCGAAACATCCTGAATACTTTAAATTTCGTTTTTTAGGAAAAGTCAATATCAATATACATGAAAGTTGTCCGGCTCCATGGCTAAATGGTTAGCGTGCTAGCCTTTGTTCACAGGGGTCCCGGGTTCGATTCCCCATGTCGTGTTCATTATCATTTCATCCTCATCACGACGCGCAGGTCGCGTATGGGAGTCAAATCAAAAGACCTGCACCTGGTGAGCCAAACATGTCCTCGGACTCTCCCGGCACTAAATGCCAGACGCCATTTCATTTTTACATGAAAGTTAGGTCAGTTTGGACAGCTGAAAGAAGTTTCCATGGCCAGAGTTTGAATAACTACGACTTCTGCACCCATTCTTGAAAGCTGAATTGCAGTAAGACGGTCTTATACTAGTAATGTTGAATATAACTTACTATGCCAAAAACTCACTTCGAACGATTTTTGCTCCTACCTGGTTCAGTTCAATAAATTTTCCGGAGAGACGTTCAGGCATTCACAACAATTTTAGGATGACTCATTTCTTATTCAGTGATGCGAAAGTAAGTTCTCACTGGTTTCCAGTTTCAAAAATCATAGAGCATAGGATTCATTTCTAGTATTGCTGTTGTTCTTGTTGATGTTGTTTGGGTCATCAGTCCATAGTCTGGTTTGATGCACATTTGCATGACATCCTATCATCTGCTAACGTTTCATTTCTATGTTATTATTACATCCTGCAACTACTCTAATGTGTCCATCATATGCATGCCTCAGTCTCCCCCTACCGTTCTTATCTACTACACTTCCCTGAAAGAAAAAAAAACTGAACAAGTCCTAGGACCCTTACGATGGTTCCTGCTATCCTATCTTTTCTTCTGGTCAAATTTCGCCCGGCCGATGACCTTAGATGTTAGGCTCCTTTAAACAAAAAGCAACAAGCACATTTCGCCAGTAGTTTTCTTCTCACCAATTCGATTCGGGTATCTTCATTCATGATTCAATCCATCCATCCCATCTTCAGCGTCCTTCTGTAACACCACATTTCAAAAGCTTCTATTATTTTTAATTTTCAGCTAGCGATCGTCCACGTTTCGCTTCCACATAATGCTACACTCCAGACGAAAGCACTGTCTCACTCCTCTATAGATTTCTGCTTGCTCCTTTCTCGTAGCCCTCGATTCTAATAACTTTTTAGGTAGATTGTAGATAATCCTTCTCGGTACCTGATCCAGAACACCTTCAGAATCTCAAATAACTCGGTCCAATCAACATTATCGGATGCCTTTTCTAGATCTACCAATGTCATGTACGAGGGCGTGTCTTTCTTAATTCGGTAAGACCTAAAGTGAGGACTGATTCAGGTGCTCCTAAATTTATTCTGAATCCAAGGTGATCTTCTTCCGGTTCAACCTGTATTTCCATTCTTCTCTAAATAATACGAGTTAAAACGTTGCGAGCGTGAGGTACTGAACTAATGGTGCGATAGTTTTCCCACTTATTAGCCCTTGCTATCTTGGGAATAGGTATGACAACTTTCTGTCTAAAATCTGATAGCACTTCTCTTGTATAAATCATCTTACACACTAAATGGTATAATCTCGCCATGCCAGATTGCTAGAGTATCAAACAATAATTCATATGTGTAAGATATTCTTCTAATGTATACTATTTTTTCGACTTAATCTAACTCCACCTGATATCTATGCTAAGAAGGAATTCTAGTAAGAAATGTATGAATTCATATTCATTCCCATCGCTGTGATCAACGAAATTCTGCGCACCTACTTACTACTGTAGGCTACTATATGCCTGCCTCGTGGTGCAGTTGTAGTGTGTCCGTCTCTCACCCGAAAACCCCGGCTTACATTCCTGGTCATTCCAGGGATTTTAAGTCCGGAATGAGGGCAAAAACGGGTTTCACTCAGCCTCGAGAGAAAAACTGAGGAGATATTGGTATGAGAGACAGCGAACTCAGTCAAGAAAGCCAAGCAATATAGCTGAGGTTGCCGTCACGTTAACTTCATGCAACTCCGGTATCGGTAGGCCATTTGGTTCCCCGGCTCCCATTCTGAGTCTCGATAATCAATTCCGGCATATTTTGGTGAAATTTTCAATAAGACAAATGCCTGGCAGCCTCCAAGGCTGGCGTAGAATATCAAAATCGGCATCTAGTATTACCAAGTAATGTATTCAGGGAAAGATCACGAGTTGACAAAATATTCCCACAAAATTCACGTGTCTTAATTAAACTTGAAATTTGATAAAATGAAAATTTAGAGATAATATGAACTGCATGAATGTTGTTGCTGTGGCTGTTATTTAAATGTCGTAATTAACATTCCGAGGATCTGCAGAGGCAGTGAAAACACAGTATGTGTAATATGGTTTATTGTATTTAAAGGATGCACACGCTTGGAACCCAAATGATAGAAATTTGCTGTAAGAATTGTTTTCTTAACAATATGCTTTACGTCGGACCGACACAGATAAGTCTTAGAGCGACGATAGGATTGGAACGGGCTAGAAGTGTGAAGTAAGCGGCCATGGCCTTAATTAAGGTACATCCTCAACATTTTCCTGCTGTGAACGAAACCACGGAAAACAATCTCCAGGGCTGCCGACGGTAGAGTTCGAACCCACTATCTCCCGAATGCAAGCTCACAGCTGCGCACCTCTAACCGCATAGACGACTCGCTCGGACTATACGAGTTCCCTGTTTATTTTTAACGTAATTGCATAACCAAACTTTATTCCTGAAGCTATTGAGATGAAACTGTACAAGAAGATTTGGTCGACGATGACATGTTCTTTACATCCGAGAACACCGTGCTCTTCACCCAATATTACTGGCCTTCTCTCAGTTTAGCTTGAAAAGAGCGACCAACTCAAGTGAACATTCTTTATCGCCTCTCCATGCCTCCTTTATTGCTGCGCGCGCCTTCCATCCGTAATCTCGCCATTACAATGGGATCGCACAAGGTTGCCCCCCTTATCTCCTGGGCACCACCCTGCGTCTCAAATCTTGCTTAGCCTTTGTTCTCTTATAAATGTCTTAATGATCACAGGTTTCTAATTTCTCCCTCTCACTTTCTTTTTTCAATTTCAACTCTTCTCTCCTGGTCTCAGAGCAACGGAGAACTACTTCTTTCAGTGTATATTTCTCTTCCAGCTCCCACCAACGCTACTCTTCGCTAATCTTCTTCACGTCCATTACAGATGCGAAATAAAAATGGTTTTCCCAATCTTTCTTTCATTCACTGAGGACTTCTTTTAGATGCACCATCTGTCATTATATTTTTCCTTTCTTATTTAAGGGAAGGGATCATTTATTCCACCTAATGAATGGTTCTTTGATGTCTGCGAGGAAACAATTTACCATCTCAACATGGAGGACTTCCGACTTGTCGAAACAATTTTGTCTTCCTAGAATACTTTAATGACAATACCCGGTGAGGTATTTTAAGTTTCCAACAGAGAAACATAAATGTTCACTTCTTTATCGGCTAAAACGGTGACCTCGATTTAAAGGCTCAATGATACAAAGTTATTATTAGAATGTGCATAGTTATTTTCAAGTGGGAATTAATTAGTGTATTCAGATTGTGATCTAATTAGAAATACTTTTAAGTAATGACGGAACATATGGAAATGTGTATAAGTGCTAGTAATAAAGTGCATTATCCAAGAACTTGGTAGTTCAGTTTCTATAATCGGGCAACCTTGAACAGATTCGGCAAATTTCATATTTTATGACAAAATATCTTTCTCAATAGGTTGCCAATGAGTAAACTGCAATAAATCCAGTTTTCTTTTCCTTTACAGGGGGTGATTTTTCTCGGCTATAAAAGGCCTTCCAAAACACTGCTTGTTAAACGACATAAGGGATTGGCTTTAAGTAGTTCAATGATGAAATTATAATTTAAAAGTATTACAGGTGAGGTGGTAAGCAAACTAAAATGTGTTTTTTGTTTTTGTTTGTTTTTTTGTTTTTTTCAGCTGGATGTGTTTAGGTAGAGCTACCGGACGTCTTCCTTTTCCGCATATTGTTACACGATTTCATAACGTGTCAGAAGGTCCAGACGCAGATGAAAATATTTTTCATGAGTTCTCGATTTTCCTTGTCAATCTGTATTCTTCTATGTATATATTTTTTTACAATTTGTGAACTAAGGGTATTTCAAGTGAAATGTTTGGACTTCGTCCCAATAAAACAGTACTTCATATACGGAAACTTGGATAGGACAAACGTTTTCTGCCACAATCCAATTCAATTAGATAACATGGCCAAACAGTTTATTGTGATTAACGTCAATTCAAAAGTTCATACTATTGTAAAAAAAAACTATGTAGACTTGTTTTTCGATTAAGTGTCCCTAGTAAGTAAAATATGACCAATGTTTGGCCTCTTTAAATTGCCACAGAAATTGGTCAGAATTTTCTGTTTACAGAAGGACTGTGATAGGCTCTTAATACTACAACTCTGCTCACAAGTGTGGAATACATAATGTGTTTGCCGTGTTACCATTTGATGTGTAATAAAAGTCTTCTCACTGATAAACTGTTGGAGAGCAGAAAGTAACAGCATGACGGCAGAATGTTGAAATTATAGGTAAAAATTAAATGTAACTATGACTACAGCTGTTACGACTTTCATGAACCAATAAAATGTGATGAAGATATCTTAAAAAAGCTGCATCCTAAGAAATATAAGTTACGCATGGTACATGGAGGAGCCTATAGCTGGACCATCTTCATCTACAATCTAGCGATTCACATTTCTGAGGTAAAGCTACTTTTTACTAAAAGATAGTTTAGGGCTTTCGATGAACGTCATTGTTAGCGAACGACGACATGTTCTTACTTCTGAGGAAGGGGCGTAACGCTTGTGATATGGGCCCGTCTGCCAAAATAACGTTCGGACCCCCTCAAATAAAAATTTGGGTTCCCTCAAATAAAATTCTGAGCCTACGAATAATTTGATATAAATGTAATTACATCAGGTAGAAATAATGCAATATGTTGTTGTCTGAGTCATCAGTCCATAGACTGGTTTGATGCAGCTTTCCATGCCACCCTATCCTGTGCTAATCTTTTCATTTCTACGCAACTATCGCATCATACGTCTGATTTAATCTGCTTGTCATACCCATACCTTGGTCTACCCCTACCGCTCTTACCACCTACACTTCCTTCAAAAACCAACTGAACAAGTCCTGGGTGTCTTAAGATGTGTCCTATCATTCTATCCCTTCTACTCGTCAAATTTAGCCAAATCGATCTCCTCTCACCAATTCGATTCAGTATCTCTTCATTCGTGATTCGATCTATCCATCCCACCTTCAGCATTCTCCTGTAACACCACATTTCAAAAGCTTCTATTTTCTTTCTTTCTGGGCTAGTGATCGTCCATGTTTCACTTCCATATAATGCCACATTCCAGATGAAAGTCTTCAGAAACATCTTCCTAGTTCCTATATAAATTATATAAATGTTTGAAGTGAGCAAATTTCTTTTCTTAAGAAAGCTCTTCCTTGCTTGTGCTACTCTGCATTTTATGTCCCCCTTACTTCTGCCATTGTTGGTTATTTACTACCCAAGTAACAATATTTTTGCTAGTTGCTTTACGTCGAACCGACACAGATAGGTCTTATGGCAACGATGGGACAGGGAAGGGCTAGGAGTGGGAAGGAAGCGGCCGTGGCCTTAATTAAGGTACAGCCCCAGCATTTGCCTGGTGTGAAAATGGGAAACCATGGCAAACCATTTTCAGGGCTGCCGACAGTGGGGTTCGAACCCACTATCTCCCGAATACTGCATACTGGCCGCACCTAACTGACTGCAGCTATCGAGCTCGGCAGTAACAATATTAATTTACTTCCTCTAAGACTTCGTTTGCTAATTTAATATTTCCTGGATCACCTGCCTCCGTTCGATTGCACTCCATTACTTTGGTTTTGGACTTACTTACTTTCATCTTGTACTCCTTACCCAAGGCTTCGTCCATACCATTCAGCAACTTCTCGAGATCTTCTGCAGTCTCAGATAAAATAACAATATTATCGGTAAATCTCAAGGTTTTGATATCCTCTCCTTGGATTGTGATTCCCTTTCCAAATTCCTCTTTGATTTCCTTTACTGCCTGTTCTTTGTAAACATTGAAAAGGAGGGGGGACATACTGCATCCTTGCCTCACTACTTTCTGGATTGCAATATATCGGCAAGTTTTATGAACAACGGAGTATTTGTTGTTGTATGATTATGTCAAATAATGTTAATAGATGTTATTTGACTTCCTCCGTGGTTTAACGGCTAAGCAGCTGAACTGCCAACCATGCACCACTTAGATGTTCGTACTAATTCATATTGCTTTAGTTTTTCACAGTCGCTAGCGAGCTTCAGCCGAAGCAAGTCACTCCGAGCTCTTACCTCTCGCTTGTGTTGACAGTGTAGCATAACGTGTATTGTGTTCGTTCTTCAGTGTGTTTGTGTAATTACACGTCGTGTGCTTTCACGCTACGAACTTACACTTCTCTCAACATGGCTAATGGAATAAACCCTGATACGGGGACTATATTAAAAGAAAGTTTATTAACATATTATTCGTCGTCAGCGGACATGGATTCAACGCAACCAATTCAATCCAGTCAACAAGTCAACACAAACCAGCCTTTAGTGAAAGTTTCCTCAAATCTACAGCAACAGGCAGCTTCACAGCAGCAGCATTCACAACGACGGGAACAACATCATGTAAGTCCAGAACTTATTAATCAACGTTCTATGTCTTCAACCTCATCCCGACCTCTTTTACAACCAAGTAAACTTGCGGAACTTAAACGTGCGCACGAAGCACTTGCTTCTCCCGATCCCCCGTTACAACAGGACGATGGTTTTCAGACTCCCAGTAAAACGTTAACTGTATCCGCTGCAAGATTAAACAATAAGTACATGGTAGATCTCACAGCCGTTCATAATAAGTATGCTCCTCTTGAACGTATGGATGATAACACTGCAGGCGACAATGTTGCCCCATTAACACCTAAAGTTAACGTGCCACCAATCTTTCTCCACGAAGTAAATAATTATCAGCAAATTATTAGAGACTTGGATACTGTAATCAGCAGTGATTACACTACACAACAGCGCGGCAAAGTTCTCAAGATAAATACTACCACTATCAGCGATTATCGTTCCGTCACCAAATTTCTAGAAGAATCCGAACTTCAATTTCATACCTTCCAAGACCCTACCACCAAAAAACTTGAAGTTATCATTCGTGATGTCCCATACTCTGTTACTGACTCGGAACTCCACTCAGAGTTACAAGAGCTTAACTTGCCAGTACGCAAAGTTACTCGGCTTCTTTTCAAAGATAAGCAGCCCATGCCCCTCTGCGCCGTTGAACTGGACAACACGGAAGATGCAAAAAGAATTTTTGACTTGACACACATTCAGCGTGCCATTATTTCGGTCGAACTTCGTTGCAAACCACAAGACATCTCACAGTGTACCCGATGTCAACGGTTCGGTCACACTAAAAACTTCTGCAAGTCCACGCTGCGTCAAATGCCCTAATAATCATCACTATTCAGCATGCAATAAACCACGACAAGTACCTCCAACGTGTGTCAACTGCGTCCAAGATCACGCTGCAAATTACAAAGGCTGCTCATATTATCTCAATATGAAGAACAAGCTCAGGCGTGCAAGTACTTCCCCTCCAACACCGATGTTCACCAGCACCCAGCCCAACATTATCGCCCCCACACCACCAGCTAATAATGCTACAAACTTTCCTCCGCTACCATCTCGACCTTCGCTCGTTCGAACCCCTAACCCCTCAGCATGGCAACGTCCGCTTTCTCAACCTTCTCCGCAAAACCCAGTATATTCAGCTCAGAATCCACCGCAAAATTCTTCTCAACCTGCATCGTCTTCCAGCCTTGTCCAACAGATTATAGCCTTTCTTACGCCTTTCATCCCCCAAATCAAATCATTTATCATGAAATTACTCTCAGAACTCCTTAACAATGGTTGTTAGTGCCAATCCTCTGTTTTCCCATCTCATGTTTCCCAACTGGAATTCTAACGATTTGAAGGTCAAATGTGCCTCCTTCTTGGAGTTCATGCCCCGCCATAATATAGATGTAGCATGCATTTCTGAAACTCATCTCGTTGAACATGAACGTTTTACAGCACCTGGTTTCAACATCTACCGATGTGATCGCCAAGCTCCTGTTGCCTCTAGTGGAGTGGCAGTCATCATAAAGAAAAGACTTAAATATTATCCGATATTCTTACCACAGTTAACTACTATCGAAGCTTGTGCTGTTAAAATTGAATTACGCAATGGAACGCCTTTGACAGTCATAGCAGCCTATAAACCCCCTTCAGCTCGACTCCACGTTGAAGATATAAGATTATTGTTTCAAGACCAGTTACCAATCATCCTAATGGGAGATCTTAACAGCAAGAACGAGATTTGGGGCTGTCGTGTAACAACTCCCAATGGTAGACAGCTGTTAGCAGCAACTGAACTTCATGCCATCCACGTCTCTGCTCCAGACGAACCGACTCATTACCCATCTAACTTCAATCACCAGCCCTAATCAAAAACGTCGCCTTCCCCATTTATATGAGACCAGTGGCTGAAATGGATTCGAATCATTGTCCAGTAATTAAATCCTTTTCTGCTGAAACTTTCGTTCAACAACCACGTACTCTTACTCATGGTTATATTAATTGGGACATTTATCACCACCAGCTTTATTCCTGTCTTCAACCAAATATGCCCCTCAAGACTAGAGAAGATCTTGACAATGCCATTTGCCACTTCACCACCACTATAACTACTACACTCAAAGCAGCTACTGTGCTTCAAAGGAGGCCGCAACAGCCACCTCTTCACTCAACATTTCCCCTCAGAATTTTAAGACTCATCAAGGCTAAACATAAAATGCGACGTCTGTGGCAGGCTCAGTGCCTACCTTGGCAACATCATAGATTAAACCAGCTTATCAGATTAGTACGCACAACTTTAGATAATCACCGTTGTGCTTCGTACCAGCATCATCTCTCTGGTCTGTCGCCTGATGATTGTACAATCTGGAAGGAAACCAAACGAATACTGCATGAACCAAGCCTTATTCCTCCTCTGAAAGCATCTGATACCCATTATTTGAGTGATTCTGAAAAATGTGATATACTTGCAGATGTTTTTGAAGCTTCCTTCACTCCAAACCCACCAATCAATCACGAGTATAACAGTGAAATAGAAGCGTTTCCAACATTCTGCCCTACAGTTCCAGAAAGAATCAAATTTACCTCACCGGGAGAAATACGCAATCTGATCAAGAACCTGCCCGTCAAGAAAGCTGCTGGACATGATCTCATCCCTAACATAGCCTTGAAGCACTTCACTCGAAAAGCACTATCATTCCTTGCATCTATATTCAATGCTCTTCTTCGTCTTGGGTACTTTCCCGACACATGGAAGCATGCAGAAATAATTGCAATATACAAACCTGGGAAACCTTCGACACTACCCACGAGTTACCAACCAATAAGTTTACTTCCAACATTATCCAAATTATTTGAGAAAATCATCCTTAAACGTCTAAATAATTTCTTAGAGGACACATCTCTCTTTCCACATCACCAGTTTGGCTTCCGTCAACGGCATTCGACAACTCATCAGCTACTACGTCTTATGGAACACATTGCGCAAGGTTTCGAGCTCAAACATCACACTCTTGCAGCGTCCTTAGATTTTACAAAAGGCATTTGATAAAGTTTGGCATAAAGGCCTATTATACAAATTGCACACATTCGGAATTCCACATTATATATACAGCATCATCTACAGCTTCTTGAGTCAGCGTATCTTTCGCGTACGTATCAATTCCACGTATTCAACACCTCGGGTCATTAACGCCGGAGTCCCACAAGGTTCTATTCTTGGTCCAACCCTCTTCAACATTTATACCCATGATATTCCATCGCCTCCATTCGTCAACGTCGCAATGTATGCAGATGATACTGCTGTCTTCACATGCCACCATGACATTTTAACTGCCACTCGTAGACTGCAAGCCTCTCTGCAAACTATATCAACGTGGTTAGATGACTGGAGAATTTCACTGAATGTACCAAAATGTGAAACCTTGATCTTTACTCTTCGACGTCCACCTCTCCCACCACCAATCTTCCTAAATGGAACAGCCATCCAATGGACGCCTAACGACAAGGCCGTGAAGTACCTGGGAGTACTCCTTGACCGTCGCTTATCATGGAAATACCACATAAATCAGAAATTAAATCTAAGTTATGCACGACTAAGAAGACTATATCCTCTCCTAGACAGGAAATCTTCCCTCAAATTTGAATGTGGATTACTTCTCTACAAATCACTGCTCCGTCCTTTATTCACCTACGCCTGTCCAGTCTCTGGAGAGGCGGCTCGAACCACTATCAGACGTCTGCAATCATTCCAAAACAAAGTTCTCCGTATCATCACCAACGCTCCTTGGTACGTCCGAAACAAACAGTTACATCGTGAACTTCAGTTAGACACTTTGGAACACGTGATTTCAATGCACACCAAGACGTTCTTCAAGAAACTCCAAAATGTGCCTGGTGCTGTGTTCTTCGCCCTTGGAAAACGATCCACACTTCCACGACGGATTAAAAGTAGACTTCCTCAAGATCTTTTACTTTCGCCAAGAGAAGACTCTGAAGATGAACAGTGAGTGTTTGTGTTTATCAAAAATAAAATACATCAACGTGAACGAATTTCCACTCGAGTGCTATTGTTGCTCAGTGCTTCTTTTATTCAACTGCCCATTTACTTCTCAATGAAATATTAGTATAACAAGCATTTCCAAGAAAATAAGAGTTAACTTGCATAGAAGAACTGGAACATCTCTTTGTGTTAGTGACCGATTGCTTTTTATTTTTTCTAAATTTTATTATCCGTGTGTGTATCTCTTCCAGCACTTTATTACAAACTCTCCTCACTTATTCTAGTTACAGAAGGGCCTACAGGAGGTCGACTTCAAATCTCGTCCTTAGTAAATGATTATTTTTGCCTTGTTTTGTTATGTACTAAGATTTTTGTTTGTTGTTTGTTTGGTTGTTTTTATTTTATCTCTTGTCAACAGTAATCTGATATAGCATGTATTTATGCTGAACGATTAAATACTACATTTAAAAAAAATATTCTTGCCGAATAAACGTGTGACAAAAGTGAAATGTTCTGCAAAATTCGTGCATAATACGATCTCAGGTACAGTACATGTCAAGGAAGTACCATTTTCCTACTAAAATACGATGTTTTTCTAGCAACTGTAATTATTTTTTAATAACTTGGTGCATGTCTTGTGCTGTGCTACATCCAACTCAATAAACTGCTGCTAGATGAACCAAGTGGCAATTCCTCTCCAAGTACAAAGTCCGGCTTCATGACTAAATGATTAGCGTGCTGGCCTTTGGTCACAGAGGTCCCGGGTTCGATTCTCGGCAGGGTCGGGAATTTTAACCACAATTGGTTAATTTCGCTGGCACGGGGGCTGGGTGTATGTGTCGTCTTCATCATCATTTCATCCTCATCACGACGGTCGCCTACGGGCGTCAAATCAAATGTCCCTTACCCGGCAAGCCGATCATGTCCACGGACACTTCCGGCACTAAAAGCCATACGCCATTTCATTTTTCTATGTACAAATTGTAAATTTAAAAAATTTAAAAAACACACTGATTCTACAAATCCGCCTGATCATTTCTGATCATTTCACGCAGAGTGGCTATAACTTTTGCTACTTTTCGAAGTGCCTGAAGAACTCAGCGTTACGCCCCTGTTCTGAGAAAACCGTGATCTTCATCTAATTCCTTGTCTCAGTTCGCTTGAAAACAGCGACCAACTCAAATGAACATTCTTTGTTGCCTCTCCATGCTCCTTTATTGCTGCGCGCGTTTTCCATCCGTAATCTCGCCATAACAATGAGATTGCACAAGGTTGGCCCCCTTACCACCGCCTTTGTTAGTTAATTCATAGTGTTCGCAGTACCCTACGACTAGAACAAGTTTTCTACTTTGATTTGATCGACTCATCTCTGACCCATATATTGACTGAGATATGACCGATGCTGGAAGCAGAGTGATTAATGGTGTGAAATGTGACTTGTACGGTCGGCTGGTTTATACATCAATTTGGTATGTAGCCTAATAGCACCTTCTGGTTTAGTCCAAAGAAAGAAACGGGAAACTACCTTCTTGTTTCCCAAGTCCGTTTCTTCAATGGTAACAGAACTTCCTCAGACAATTGCTTGCGTTCATTTCGGGATCCAACCAGCTTTCGAGTTAAGGACTTCACATAGGCCTATAATCAATCAATCATGGGCGTGATACCTTTGAAATGATATCGTCAAGTTTTCATATAGGCGGTCCCGTTTCGAATCCCAACTAGTGTATGTGGGAATTCTGAAGTGAAAAACCACATCCCTGTGGCAGTTGGGTAGATGGCATCTGAGCTGCCTTTAATATAGCGAATGTGATCAGAGGTCGCCCTACAGTATCGGGAAGGAACCTCATTATTACTAGGCAGATAAATGACGAGAGTGTAACGTAGGTAAGCGTTAATTAAATCTGGTTCCACTCTTGATCATAAGCTGAGTTAATAATAATAATAATAATAATAATAATAATAATAATAATAATAATAATAATAATAATAATAATAGACTAATAACAGTCCGACTCCTTGGCTGAACGGTCAGTGTTGAGGCCTTCGGTTCAGACGATCCCGGGTTCGATTTCCGGCTGGGTCGGGGATTTTTGAACGCGCCTGATTGATTATTATGGCTCAGGGACTGGGTGTTTTTGTTCGTCCCAACACTCTCCTCTTCATATTCAAACAACACACCACACTGCCAACCACCACAGAACCGCAATAGTGAGTGATCACATCCTTCCACTTGCGGTTGGCGACAGGAAGGGCTTTCGGCCGTAAAACAGGGCCAAATCCATATGTGCGACACAGTTCCCACCTACGACCCCACAGGTGAGGGAAAAGCTGTATAATAATAACATTAATAATTTTACGTCTCATGAACTCTTTTTACGGTTCTCTGAGACTCCAAGGTGCTGGAATTTTGTCCCACAGGAGTTCTTGTATGTGCCAGAAAATCTACCGACACGAGGTTGACGCACTTAAACACGTTCGAATACCACTGGACTGAGACGTGATAGAACCCGCCAATGTGAGCTCAGAAGGCTAGCGCTCCATTCTACCATCAGACCTATCAGCCCGGCACTGTGTTTACGGTTTGTAAGACAGCTTTGTCATAACCAGATGCTATCAAAGATGTTCTGTGAGACACGATGGTATCAAAGCGTTGGCCATCCAGGGAGCAGATTATACACTTCTACCTTATTTAGTCTTGGGATGACGGACCTACTTACAACATACACTAACTCATCGTTGTACAACACAATTATTTTATTTTTTCATCGTGGTTATATTGCGCTTGTAGCTCGTTCGAAGTTTGAATTGATTCGTGGACCTACCAAGGAAACCTTCTACGTTACCAGTGCACGATCCCGCTAATCAGCTGCCATTTGTGCTATCTTGACAGAACTGCATTACAGTAATCATAAATAGCAGCTGATATAATAGTTGTGTAGCATGCCCGATACCATTGATTTCCTCAGTAACAGCAAACCAATATCTCTCGTGATATTGAACTCGAAGTTGTTGTACGCTTCGTGACATTCTATACGGAGTACTAAACAGAAGATGTTGTTGTTGTTGTTGTTGTTTCTGCTGCTGTTTAGACGTTTGTGGCCGTGATGAAGAGCTCACTGCATTCGTGATTTCTATCCGATAACGGTTTTTTTTTTTTTTTTTTTTTTTTTTGCTAGTTGCTTTACGTCGCACCGACACAGATAGGTCTTATGGTGACGATGGGACAGGGAAGGCCTAGGAATAGGAAGGAAGCGGCCCTGGCCTTAATTAAGGTACAGCCCCAGTATTTGCCTGGTGTGAAAATGGGAACCACGGAAAACCATCTTCAGGGCTGCCGACAGTGCGGTTCGAACCAACTATCTCTCAGATGCGAGCTCACAGCTGCGCGCTCCTAACCGCACGGCCAACTCGCCCGGTGATAACCTGTGTTACCTTGCTAATGGAGAGAGTATAGTATTTGTACGGTAGGTAACTGTGACGTGAAAGGATCAGTGCAGTGACGGAAGAGGAATCTGGAATAGTGGCCGAACTGAAAATATTCGTCAGAGAAACATACTCTTTTGGTATTTTTGTCGAATAGATTTTAACACAGTGAAATGCAATGAAAGGAAACAAATATTAAACGCTGCAATTTATTAACCGCATTTAGGGTAATTAATTGCATACAATTCTGGACGACTATGCTAAGTATATAATTGATGCTAAGTTACGTGGAGGAGAGGAAAGGAATTATTCGGCAATGCTCAATATAATTCCGTTTATTGCAGTAGCTATATTAAAGGGAAAAGTAAAACAATCTCTATAGTCTAAAGGCATTACCAACTTTCAAGAAACAGGCAGATTCTGGCATGTCCGAAAGAAAACACGCCGGTATCGTAAAATGACTTCATACTAATCACACAGAGTGAGATGGCTACGCAGTACTGATGGTGAAGCTGAAAGCTTGCCTTCGGGATAGAGTGGATTTGAACCTCGCTTTCACATCAGGCTAATAGCAGTACAGTAAACTACGGCCGCTTGTGTAATCTAGTATTCTCCTGCTGCAGCATCACTGGAAACCTACCTGAGTTAATGCTACAGGTAGCAAAAATCAAGTAGTAGGCTTAATCCAGTTCTTACCCATTTGATCTCCAAGACAGCCAATTCATCACCAAAGAGCTAAGTGTTCTTCCCTCGTGTGTTGACAATGGTAGTGGAATCTGTTACGTACCCGTCCGAATAGCGGGAGGTTCGGGTTCCAGTCCCAACTGCGGTCACATTTTCAGCTCCTTATGTTTCGAATGGTATATACAAAGGTGCTCAAATACGCTAGCTTATGTAAACACATTTACCGGCAGGTAAAAGATCTGCAGGACAAAGTATCCAGTATCTTGGCGTCTCCGAAGACCGCAAAAGTAAGTAGTTAATGGGAAGTATAACTAATACTAATCCTACGCCCCACTGGGAATTTCAAGGCATGTAATAAACTGGTGATCGTTAATAATTATTGGCGACCCACGTTAGCCATTGTCGAATTCCGGTATGAACACTACAGAGAAAAGAGGTGATGAGGCACGAGCCATGCTGTCATTGTACACACACATGTCCCGACATAACAACTATTCAATTAGACGTCAGCCATTATCTCCCATGACAGGATATAAACTACGAATTATAAATCTATTGAATCATTATCTCGTTCTTTAATTTCCTTTAACTTCTTGAAAGATTCCTTTCAGTACGACTCCTCACAGTAGACACACTAAATTAACTTCTGTATAACAGACGTTAGCTATAATTGCTAGTAGGCATGTCACTTCAACCATCTGTATATTCTTGGCCATGACCCAAAAATATACAGGAGAAGCCAAGCAGAACAAGTGTTAAGACTGAGAGAAATATTCCAGCCAGCGAAACCTAAAACAAGAGAAGCATTCATTTACAAAGCAGTAAACATAACATGAAGACCGAAGTTGGGTAAAAGGAAGAGAAATTCAAAATTTGCATACATTTCATGCTCGGATGCGCAGCAAGATACATGGACAGCGTTATGGATTATAGAGTCAACTTTTCAATCGTGTATCTGTCACAGGAAGTTACGCTAGATATCTTTAGAATTAAACGAGGTTCTGGTTATTCAGTTTCACTTCTACCTTGAAGCAGTACTTAATAAAGAGGAAAGTGGAGATAAACTTGGAATTGTACCTGCTGTTTTATTTTCCTCTAAAAATCTATCTAATGTACTTCTGGCAACTCGTCGATAACCAACGTTTTTGTAGTGGATGCTGTAATATCTGTACCTCACATTATTTAGGTATAGGACTAGTGTAGTATAAATAAAGTATCACTCATATACCTGTAATGTGTATACAGGAAAGTGATCAGAGTAGTCCGTGTCACCGATAGGGCAGAAATGCAGGTTCTCAGAGCAGTCGATGCCTTTATTGCAGAGGTTGTCAAAGGGTGTGCCCCGACATTGCCTGGCTGTGCTGCGAAGAAAATAACTCATTGTGTTCAGTACTCGACCAATCAGGTCGCTATTTTAATGATATGTCTCACCTTATAACAACATTGTAAGGTTCTTCTTCTTTTGATATTTGTTAGTGGCGTCGATCTCTGTGGATCTCTTGTCATACATTGTAAGGTTAATACGTATTGTTTTCACACTCTTATACTTGTTCTTTCTTTTTCTTATCTTACACTCGATCTCAACAAGTCTCCATTTTAACTTATTTTAATTCATTTTAGAGACACACTCGTGTGGACTTAAATGTTGTAAATAATTGATGGACCTCGGTCCGAAAACCGGTTATGGATTAAAATAGTGTGCTGATACGACTGTTTATGGTTAATAATAATAATAATAATAATAATAATAATAATAATAATAATAATAATAATAATAATAATAATAATAAATAATATCATCAGCACTGCTTACTAAGACGGCTATAATATTTTATAATGATTATATATGATTCGTAACACCATGCAAGACAATAAAATCCAAAAGGAAAATATTTAAATTTAAATCTTGGTGTGTTAGATCTCCACTTGCATGAACTTGCTGATATTATGTCGTGTGGACTCTGGATATGCTTCATGCAGGTTTTTCTAACTCATGCTAATTGGTGACCTGTGCGTCTGGGTATCTGATGACATGATGATGATGATCATATCATCATCATCATCATCATCATCGGAACAAGGACACAGATTTACATTTATGAACTTGCTTAAAAACTCTTTTATTCAATTCAATTGTTGTGTAGAGAGCCGTCTGAGCAGGCATTCATGATTCAATAAGTTAGTCTTTCGATAAACTTCAAACAAAATGCGTAGTAATTGTCGTCATCTGGAAAGGTGCCAAGCAAGGATAATCAATAACCATATTACAATTTCGACCTGGGAGGAATTGCAAAAGATACCAATAAAACAGAGTCCCTTGTGGTGTGAAGTGAATGTTTTTAAGGATAACGGAATCTTTAGTCCGCTTCAGAACCGCCTTGAACTGCACATCCAGTGGCCAAATGCATTCTATGCATCTTGGAAGGATGATCCTGACCGTAGGTCGAATATCATCTATATAGTAAGATGATGATGATGATGATGATGATGATGATGATGATGATGATGAAAAGGAGGATGAGTAACGACAAGAGGAACTCTTCGCTACAGGTGGGAGGAAAATATTGCGCAATGATTCGTTTCATGATTAGGCCGAAATCTGAGAGCACTTGAACCAGGTATCTTAGCTTAAACATGCGAAACATCTACGCTTCTTATACAGTACCAGTGCCCCTAGTGTTGCTTCGGTAATTTCGTCACATAATCTTGGATGTGATCAATATCGGCCATAACAGATATATCCTGAACGAGCTCGTATCGACGTGTTTACAGCGGCTAACAGACTGCAATAATGATAGGCAGGGTCACTTGTGAGTAAAATGTCAAAAGGTTGTAACTTACTATTTAACTGACAACGACACGTATACTATATGTATTTGCAATCTACACCTCAATCCCATTTACATAAACCACCACTTACTTGTAACTACGATCGCAACTTATGCTAATTGTCCCACGTGAGTAATATTCTGAGTTCTGTTTATAGGAATAATTTTGTTAGCAGGATGGTTAAATCTGCTTCATAACAAGCCGACAAAAAGGTATCAGCTGAAGATTCGATGGCTAAATTACGACAATGATTGTGTCTATCTTGAACGTGGTTTCCCTCTATCACCATGTATCTAACGTGCCAGGTTACCAAAATCCAGTGCTGTGCTACGTCCACAATAACACAGCTTATATCAGACAATACTTACAAAGAGGTGCTAATAACCTCGATGTTCTTCCAACCAAAAACACATAGAAGATGTCTAAAGAAGTCCTCAGTCTCTAGAATAAATCACCGACTTGATATTAGTATAGGTCTCTCACTTTCCCATCCATCAACTGGACTAATCGTTCAATATGTTCTCGGGTCCATTTGCCAATGCATACAGCGTCCCCTCGACCTAGGGCCACAAAGAAATGACGAACGATCTAAGAATGCCACGTGACCTCGCATTTGTACTTCCGCCCCACGGCCAAGCTTTGACAGGAGAGGAAATATCGCTTGAAAGATTGAGCTGTACGGTCGGAACGGTCCTAAGACCAAATTGATTCTCATCGGAACATCGGGATGCAAGCTGAGTGTAAGTGAAGATTGCAGCTCTTTCCTCAATGCTGAGAGGATGGAAAGGAAATATGCCCATCCTGTACAGCACTCACAGTCCTAATGCATTGGAAGTTTCCATTCTGACATCACTGTACTTGTCACAATGCAGTCAGTATCTCTGGTGAGAAGTCCGCAATAATATCTTCCATAACCTTAGAAATGACTTCAGAGTATAGCTTAAGGGGAGTCGGAAACCAAAAAAGAAATTAAAATTACTTTTTCCAAAATGTAGCCTCATTCAATTATTTGAACTCTGCTGATTAAAATGGTGTATAATTTATTTTAATACGCCACATGGAAGCATTTTAAAGAAATATTTTAAAATATCAATGCACAAGTGTCAAATTGGGCAACTTAGACATGTTTCTTTTTGAAAATATAAATATCTGGAACCATTTGATATTGAAGGCTGTGGTTTTCACTGTTCTATTCCTGAATGTTATGCGGAGAGGTTTCCGGCACTGTCATAACAAACATTTCAATAGTTTCGATTATAGAGTTGGATTTTAGGCACGCTTGTGAGTGAACATTCTGTTTTACTTCGAACTCATATTCTGAAAAATGATTTATTTTTCACATGTTTGAGCCATTATCTCAAAAACTACACTGGATAGGCAGTTCATTGTTTGTGCCATGATACAGCTACCGAACCAGATAAAAGCACTTCACATGTATAGTTTATGATTTACATACATTTTTAATGACATTTTTCTTAAAATTTGGAACTTATTAAAGAAATTCATAACTTTACAATCGTTTGCTCTGACCTTCCATCCTGGTTCAGTACGTATGAAAAGGGTGTAAATACAAGTAGTAAAAATATTCAGAACTCTAAACTTCCTGACATAACGCGGCATATTTTCTGTCAAATTAACATTATCACGATAGGGCTTTCCGACTCCCTTAAAACGGTCATTGTTTGTCCCTTTCTGGCTCTTAAGGTACCTTCAAGAGGTCAAAGTAATCCAGTCCTTGGCCGGAAGAGTTATCCAAAGCCAGTTATTTCAACATCAAAGACAATGTTAACAATGCTATCGTTTTTTTGTCCCACTATCATCTTTCACAATTTTCGGAGATGCCGAGGTACTGGAATGTTGTTTCACGGAAGTTCTATTGCGGACATCAGAAATGAGTTATTTCTGGGGGCAATGGCGGTCGGGCATAGGGCTAATGACCTTATTCCACCTAGTGCCGAAGTTACAGATTGTGGCCATCTTTACCTCCCACTCATCCAGAGTCCAATGTGACCTGTACGAAGATAGCTTTGTTTTCTTTAAATTAGAAAATAATAATATTACTTGTTTTACGTAAATTACCATTAACTACTTTTTTACAGATTCTGGAGACGAAAAAGTGTCGGAAATTGTATCCCTAAGGAGTTCATTCAAGATCCGATAAATATACCACCTTCGAATAGCACCTTGAAATTCCACCGGACTGATCCTCGATCGTACCTGATACCTTGGACTAGGAAAGCCACTTTTCTACTATTTGAGCCATTCAGCCTCCCCAACATAACAGAATTGTATCTGGCATCTACGTGTAATGACCGTCTTAGTGGAATTTGTTAACACACCAGAATTCAGTCTGAGTCCCGAGGACGGTCACGTTGCCGAATCAGTAACTTAATTATTTAACAACTACAATCCTACCATTTCTGACTGATATGCTGGTGACTTCGTACTACATTTCCGGCTCTGTTAAATGATTTATTTTCGTATGAGGAATTGGAAGTGGATCTACCACCAATCTAGAGGAAAAATCAAGAATTGTATGATGCGAAAAATAACAAGCATAGTTGCGAAAACTAACTTCAAGAGAGGTGAACTTTTTCACGTTAATCTCTTGAGCAAAGTATTTCGTCAAGTATGTACCTTGGTCAACATGTGACAGTTACGAGGTTCTTTTGCTTGCCTCATGTCATTATTCCTCTTCGAACTCCCTAGGCCAATACAAAAATGTGTCATCCGGGAAGTACCTTTCTTATCCTCCTGCCATCTTCCTCCCGTCTTTCATTTTTTTTTTCAAATACATTTTTCTCAACTGTATGCCCGAGGCAAATCAAGAAACTGAACTCAAGCCAACCGCGTGGGATGTTCCTATGTACACTAAACCCTCACAGTACGACATATCAATTTTGAATCTGCTCAAATATATCATCTTTGTAATATTATGACACATAGCCTACACATGATGAAGACAAGGAAGTGAATATCGATCTGATCCCTGGCCAGATTAAACTTCGAAAGTAATCCTTAATAAATATTTCATTAGTGTTCCCTCCCCAGTCGTTCTATGAAATTGTTAAAACAGTTTAAGTTATACATCACATATACATCACAAACAACAGACATGTTTTAACATGTTATGACACTAATAACTACGATCTCTTTAACCTCTAGAGGAAACTACAATAAAAATACTCCTTTTTATCCATTGTAGGGTGACGAATTGTTTGTCACTACAAAGAACTTTGGGTAATCTATATGTTACGTGACTGTACCTGGTGACAGTAAAGATATACAGTAAGTTAGAATTTAAACGTGTATGGAAAGTGCTACACCTCGAAAACGGACGGCCCGTCTATGACCAGGAGCGGAGGCAGGTCAAGTATAATATTATCATCTTAAAGGGAAATAACTTAGCTGAATGTCCCTCATGCATGGGTCGAAGACTGAGTCAGCATAATTTTATAAGGTGCTTGACTTGCATGTGTAAGAGTGGCCCACCCTTTGTTCAGATTGATTGAGACTTGGATGGCAGAACGTGACAAATTTGCATGCGCAGTCCAAGCTACGGTCCAGTCGACAGTCGACTCAAGCTGAAGTTAAAAAGAAAAAAAAAAGCTGGAAACTGTTGCGCTTGTTAAGACGTTGAAGGAAATACAAAAGAACTCGAGGAGAGTCGTAGCTTCAAACAGTTATTACTTTGAATATGGAAGAGTTGTTGACGTGGACAATTCACTTTCAAGAAATATATCAGATTCAGTAGTGAATATCAACCAGCATGTATTAACTTCTACGTTTTCTGGGCAACATGAGTATGCTGTTTATTTTCGAAATACTATGGTAGGGCAGTGATGGAAAAAATATAATATAATTTATTCAGTCATTATCTAAAATCGTCTTTCAGTCTATACTTTTGGAACATCAATTTTTACACTGGATAGGAGAAAAAATAATGTCCTAAGACGGCTTCAGTTTAATGTTTGTACAACGGGTATAACAGCAATAGGCATTACGAACGAAAATAAAACTATTAGTCAGAATAATACGTAATTTCAATGTAGAGCAAATTCGATAAGTTTCCAACTTTTCCTCTACCGAGTAAAATGGATCCTTACCGGGCGAGTTGGCCGTGCGGTTAGGGGCGCACAGCTGTGAACTTGCATCCGGAAGATAGTGGGTTCGAGCCCCACTGCCGGCAGCCCTGAAGATGTTTTTCCGTGGTTTCCCATTTTAACACCATGCAAATGCTGGGGCTGTACCTTAATAAAAAGGCCACGGCCGCTTCCTTCCCATTTCTAGACCATCCCTATCCCATCGTCGCCGTAAGAACTATCTGTGTCGGTGCGACGTAAAGCCAATTCTAAAATGGGTGCTTAACCACTTTTTAAAGCTTGAAGTACATCTGAATGTATAGAATGCGATTATTTCAGATCTCTAGGAGTCTTTTTTATATTTTAAACTGAACAATGATATAGCATGAACCTATCTTGTGTGAGACCCATTAATAACGAGGCACATACTTGGTTTACTGACCTGGTAATTTAATCGTGAACATCACTCCTAAGTTTCACTGAATCGGTTTCCCCATATTCTTTAAGTGCATTTTACCTGAGAGAGAGAGAGAGAGAGAGAGAGAGTGTGAGCGCGCTCACAACAGCCATGCGAGGCAGCTTGCAGAACAGAGGACTGCAGTAGGCAATTGTAGACGATTCTATTGCAACACGTAATGCACTTTCTGGAGAAGTAAAACTTCAGAAATCTAGCTGCAGTTTCCCCACAGTAGTGGTCCCAGGCAGGGAGGCTCAATTATCCACCAGGAAGATGAAAGATTACGAAGGAGACTTCCACTTCTGGTAATGCACACAGTCCCGGGATTCACTCGTTCTACGCTAGGCTAAGACGGCCGGGCATAGAATTAATTACGTCATTTCACCTAGTTATCAGGTTACAGGCTGTGGAAACCTTTACCCGCCACTTCTCCAGGACCTTCATGATCTGTACGGAGATGTCTTTGTTTATCAAATATGGAAATTATTATTATTATTATTATTATTATTATTATTATTATTATTATTATTATTATTATTATTATTATTATTTTCGTGGCGATATATTTTCCGGCTGGGATATTTGAACACCTTCAAATACCATCGGACCGAAACGAGTTCGCATTCGCACCTTGAGCTACGAAAGCCGGTGCTGAAGTCTACTATCTGAGCAACTCAACCTGGGTGTTAAAATTAGAGAAGTACTCTACAGTACTAGATTACATAATTCTAATAATATCCATATGTTAAATCAAAATCAAAATACGTCTACAAATATAATTAAACATTCGTACTGAACTTCCATTTCAGGGACGTGATAGCTTCTTGCCAAGGTCATCTTTGTCCGTAGGAATTATCCTGGTTCTCATTTCTCGTGTAGGCTGAGCGAACCCGAGACCAATTGTTTCTCCAGAAGTTAACGTCTCGTTCCTAAATTTCCCAATTTCCTGTTGGGGAAACCAACCCACGTCCTTCCATGTCAAATTAGTACGTCTTTACCGCCTCGGGTAGGCAGCCGACATCTGTAAAATTTACAGTATTTTAATTTCACGAATTTAAATAACTAATTTGTCATCCGACGTCTGACTCTTTGGCTGAATGGTTAGTGTGATGATCTTCCGTTCATAGAACCCTGAGTTGGATTCCAGGCCGGGCTGTGTGTCTGAGTTTGTCCTAACACATTTCTCTACATACTCACACAAGACACCACACTACTAAGCACCACAGGAATATGGAATAGTGAATACAACCCTCCAGATATGGTTGGTGTTAGGAAAGGCATCCGGCCGTAAAACCGGGCCATATGTGCGACACAATTCGCACCACTGATCCCATTATCGTGTGGAAAGTGGTAGAAGAAGAGAAGAAGACTTCGTTATCCCAATAAGACAGCTGAAGGTGCCAAATAGGGATAATACAACATTAGAGAACTTACAGCAGTAATAGTTCGGACCAGTACTTTAGAAACTCAACCCGCACCTTCGTGTACTTAGACATTCACTTGCTATGCTCACGATTATGGTATCGAATCCTAACCCGGTCGGTTTTCATTTAAGAATTCCCATATACCACAGAGTGTTTCCAGTAAATTAATGAACGACAGAGTCAAAGGAGTGTTGAACTTTTGAATGATGATTAAGGCTGTGCTAAGAGTCTGCAGTTCAATATATTGGAGCTTGAAAAGTGATTCAGCTAGTACGGTATGATAATGACTTAGAATTTTCAAGACTAACGTGATGTCAGTAGGGAAAAATATCGTGGCAGATACAATGTTATGTAGGAGGAATAAAACTGGAATACATGGATCTTTTCAATTATTTAGGATTCTCCGAGGATGGAACTGTAGTAAGTGAAATCGAATCAAGGTGTAACAAGGTAAATAAACCAAGCGAGTTGGCCGCTTGGTTAGGGCCGCGTAGCTGTGAGCTTTCATTCGGGAGATGGTGGAGATGAATTCCACCGTCGGCAGTCCTGAAGATGGTTTTCCGTGTTTTCCCCATTTTCACACCAGTCAAATGCTGGGGTTGTACCTTAATGGCCAAGACCTATTCCTTCCAAATCCCAGCTCTTTCCCATCCTTGCGTCGCCGAAAACCTTCCATGTGTTATTGCGTCGTTAAACCACTACAAAAAAATACCAAAAGAACGTAAATGCAGTCGTGATCAATGGTATTCTTTAAGAATGAAGTGATTTCTAGAAAAAAAATTCTTTACATCGGCATGTTTCTGTATTGTAGTGAAGTTAGGTGAACTCAAGATATTTCATACATAACTTGAAAGTAAGAGACATGGAAGTAGCAAGAGATAATGCTGGTACAAACAGGTGGGAACTATGGCAGGAGGGCATTTGGAATGAGATAAAGTTAAAGTTAGGAATGAAATGATACATCAAATTGTGCGTATAAACCAGCTGCAGTATGGTCATGTGAGGCGGATGGAGGACGATAGGTTGTCTAGGAGAATAATGAATTTCACCATGGAGGGTAAGGGAAGCAGGGAAAGGCCAAGACGACAATGGTTAGGCTCAGTTTTTAACGATTTAATGGTAAAAGATGAGTAACTAGACGAGGCCACATAGCTAGTTGCAAGTAGGTGGTTTAGGAACAGCATAGTTTTGTCACAGAGGCTTGCAGACTGAACTTTGAATGGCACAGTCTATAATGAAGATGTGTGCATACATACATATTATTAAAAGCACTATTTTCGAAGTGCCCTTCATTTTATATTTCCACATAATTTTATTTTTTATTACTTTGCTTTACGTCACACCGAACCGGGCGAGTTGGCCGTGCGCGTAGAGGCGTGCGGCTGTGAGCTTGCATCCGGGAGATCGTGGGTTCGAATCCCACTGTCGGCAGCCCTGAAGATGGTTTTCCGTGGTTTCTCATTTTCACACCAGGCAAATACTGGGGCTGTACCTTAATTAAGGCCACGGCCGCTTCCTTCCAACTCCTAGGCCCTTCCTATCCCATCGTCGCCATAAGACCTATCTGTGTCGGTGCGACGTAAAGCCCGTAGCAAAAAAAAAAAAAAAAACGTCACACCGGCGCAGATAGATCTCATGGTAACTATGGGATAGGAATGGCCTAGGAGTGGAAAGGAAGCGGTATGGCCTTAATTAAGGTACAGCTCCAGCATCTACCTGGTGTGAAAAAGTGGAAACCACGTAAAACCATCTTCAGGGCTGTCGACAGTGGGGTTCAAACTCACTATCTCCCGAATGCAAGCTCATAGCTGCGCGCCCTTAACCGCACGGCCAACTCGCCCAGTGAGTTATCTTTAAAACGGTGGTGACAGAAGATAGGGCAATTAATAACTCTGTGGGTACTAGTCACCTCCTCCTGCGCCGCCGGCACGCCGAGGTCGTGATCCGTTCGTTTAGACAACATCTACTGTAGATATCTCACTTAGTAAACAACCTCGACACTTGTCGAGTGAGCTCTGGAAAGAAAAAAGAGCATTGCATGCAGAAGATCAACGTTGCTTTACACATCACATGTAAAAGTAAACAAGAAGAGTGCTTCGAAACCTTTTTAAACAAATCTGTCCCTTTTATCTTCAGCAGCAGCAAGCAAAAATAAACCATGATAGCTCAGGCAAAGACTAGATATATCATCACGCTGAGGGCTTGTGAAGTTTATACTCTGTTTGCTATACAAGAATATCCACGTTCCCACTTAATCCGAGCAGTGTTACTGTACCACGGTTAAGGATTACCAGCTCCCTATGCAGAGCGGCGTGTTTATGAAGCACTGCTCTAGACTTGTCGACGAAACAGGCACGAATGACCTTCTTCCGAGAAAAAGCAACTCTGGCATTATTTGAAAAGTTGAAATACATAAAACCTGTGTATTGGCTTATGTGTCCAGTAACGACAAAACATCCTGTCTATCTAGTTTCCAGGTGGATCTTGATACTAAATAATAATAATCGTATGGCCTCAGCTACCGTGTGCAGACATTTCGATTTGACGCCATCTGGCTATCTGCTCGTCAATTTCGACGTTCCGTTTTACTCTAGGTCCGCTAGATGGCAGACAGAGTAAACCGGATCTCTCTTGCGCGTCTATGGCTGAGATTTAATTAATTTTGTCGGGTAAATACCAAATGTATCAACAGAGATCTTTTACATGCCGACATCGTACGACGTGGAGTGTCGAATGGACTTTTTTACGCCCTTCAAAAATCTTGATACTTATCAGGGCTATACAAAGCATAATTCCAACACAGCAGTTATCGCCGTTCTAGGGTCCACCATGATGATTCGCCTAATCACACCAGAATACAACCTCATTCATCAAGAAGGTAACATCCTTAAAGTCATCTAATCTTGAGAGTTCGGTGATTTACATCATGCCCTCACCCCAACGCTGCAGCTATAAGTTCTATTTTTGGTCTGTCTCCCTGGTCGAGTAGATATTGTAAGAGAGTAATGGTCGAGAAGAACTCAGGTTTGATTTCTGGTTTTGCCAAGTATTTAAATGTCTCGCATGGAGTTGCCAGTCTCATGGTTACATTTTTTTTTTTTGCTAGGGGCTTTACGTCGCACCGACACAGATAGGTCTTATGGCGACGATGGGATAGGAAAGGCCTAGGAGTTGGAAGGAAGCGGCCGTGGCCTTAATTAAGGTACAGCCCCAGCATTTGCCTGGTGTGAGTCTCATGGTTACAAAAGAGAAACTCCTTAATGCTCTAGTTAATGAAAGAAATTCACCTTTCTATCACGCGTGTACGCATTACTTACTATATGGAAGAAGTAAAAAGGGGCGTACATAATTATAATCTAACGATTTCATTATGGATATACATACCCGCTCGGGCTGCTGATTCATTCACGAGACGCTTCTGTAGCATCAAAGAAGTCGCTATGACCGGAATTATAAGCTTTGAGCTTACAGTAATTCACAACTTTTGAAACTCATTCTCACAATCACACCATGGTGGGAAGGTATTTTACAAGTATTATTTTGTAGTGCGCTTAACGGGTCCGCAGCTATGAGCTTGAAATTCTGGAGATAATGGGTTCGAACCCCCATTATCGGCAGCCCTGAACACGGTTTTCCGTGATTTCCTATTTTCACACCAGGCAAATATTGGGGCTGTACCTTAATTAAGGCCACGGCTGCTTCCTTCACACTCTTAGCCGTTTCCTATCTCATCGTCGCCGTAAGACCTATCTGTGTCGGTGTGACGTAAAACGAAAAAGAATATTCGTATGTAGTTAAAATACTAACAAATTTACTTTGGCATAAAAGTGAGAAACCAGGCGAACTTTTCTCTGTGAAGATAATTAAAGGAAATTCTCGTACGGGAGGTAACAATTTCTAGTCTAGGATTTCACTCCTACCGTCAAATCTACGGGGACTACTGCACAAAGCGGGTTTGTTTCTGATCCTAATTAGGCATTCGACATTTTATACTGTACGCGTTTCTGACTTGAAATTGACTTTACAACAAATGATGAAAATCCTATGGACCCACAGTTATAGCTCACAAGAGAGAAGTGGAATGTGCCGTTGAGCAATTCTATTTCCGATGCAGTGCATTGGGTCGATTACATCAAAACATATATACTAGAATATTTATAGCTGATAGGGACACTAGGTACACGAGTTTCTGGTAAAGCACAGAGTGTCCAATAAATGCAGATCGCGATACAGACAATAAAAATATAAAATTAGGATAACTCTCTATTTCCATCTCAGATGAATTGCGACAGTTTGTGAAGATCAAACATAATAAGCCTGAACCTCAAAGATGACGATACAAAACTGATTTACGATGAATAATGCTATAACGCATTATATCGGAAATATTGCTCAAGGGCAAATTGCATTTCTCTATCGTGAGGTACATACGTGGGTCCATTTCACGTGAGAAATACATACAGTATGTGCGTTGAGTACACAGCCCGGAGGCTAGTTGTATATCCAAGAGCTCCAACATCAGCTGTGATAGATGGCCTAGGTGTCAATGAAGAGGCATACAAGGACAAGGGAAATGAGGAGTGAGGTAATTTCCCATTGCTTTCTCCACCGAGTCAGTAGTTGTCGTTGTTATTATACATCAGTCCGCCAAGTGCACTGAAATGCATACACAAACAGATCCTATGAACGACATTATTTAATTTATTTTCCGGGTTGAACCGTGTTGTACTTGTACGCATATCACGTACAGTTTGCCGACGTTTCGAATACATTGCAGTATTCTTTGTTAAGGCGACTGAAATACCCCTACTCGATCCGAGGTAATCAGTCTCCCAGGCAGAAATTACACTACTAGAGTGGCCTTGATCTTGGCCTTTTATATCCTAGCCTATCTGGCTGACGTAAGCCCTGGCTGTCTCGCGAGGCTTCTGGAAAGTGTATGTCACAGCCAGGTAGTGGGGGCTTTGCCCGCGCTGTTATGTAATGGGGTTGCGGCCCGTGTGTTTATGTTGTGGTCTGTATGTCTTAAACTATGAATGATGGGCATCCAAGAATTACTGATTTTGTATCCTTCTTCTAAATTTATGTTATTCGGATGTTTCTTGATTTCGATAGCCTCGCGGATTTTCCTTTCCAGGTTCCAAGGGATAGCTGCTAGGATCTTGGTCTTGTCAAATGATATTCCGTGCCTAGTTTCGTAGGAATGCTTGGCTACTGCTGAAATATCTGTGTTTTGGTTCTTGGTATGACGGATATATCTTGACGTAGTGTTTTTAGGGTATGAATTTCTTCTTTAGTCAGACATGTTCACACCATTCACAAGAGGAACTGACTGCACAAGGAATGCAATTACTAGTTCCATTCATACTTCAGACACTTTTATATGTCCAAATCCGAGGCTAAAACTGAGGTAGGACAATGAAAGTAAAAACTTGCTAGACTACACCAGAAGACAAACTGTACTGCATAAAATTATATTATTTTTATTGTTATTATGATTAAGATATGTCTAGAGGCATGATTTTTTCGCATTAATTTATGTTCGACTTCGCGAAAGGAAAACAATTTTTCGCGTTATTTCGCGAAATAGGGCTGACCTCATCGCTTTAATTTCGCTTTAATCATTTCGTAAAATTATTCATAAAATGTTGAATTCATGAGATTTGTGAATTATTTATGTGAAAGATAGATAAATAAATACAGAGAAACAAAATTGATAATAATTCAGTATGCCTTATGTAATCTTGATTAGAACTATAATATAGGTCTAATCAAGATTAATAACAAATTGCCCTAACACTATATATGGCCGCAGCTGTCACTCTACTGTATAATGCCATACCACTAAGGGATTTTACAATTTTAATTAATACGAAGAGAGACTTCTGTCGAATTGAGAAGTCGTTATTCTGTCATCTGTTTCTCTTCATACACGAGATATTGGCATACAATTTCAAGATCGTTATTTTCAATGAATTTCGCTGCATTTTCGCACTTATCGCAAAATAAATGCATTTCGCTTTAAACTGGCATTGTCGCTTTAATTCGCAGTAATTCGCGAAAAAAAGTCACTGATTTCGTAACCAGATTTCTTTAAGATATCTCAAAATCACTTCAAAATATTTTTTGTCGCGCTTTCCGTTAAAGCGAAAAAATCATACCTCTAGATATGTCCAGCGTCCTTTTCAGTTGTTACAAGTTTCAAAAGATACCAGAGTGTCAAAATATTTCCCTGAGAATGTGTTCTATAATATACCATAATCTACCATGTCCCAAAACATTAGGGTACAGTAATAAAATTCGTCCACTCAGTAGCTCATTAATGGGTCGTGCCAGCTTACTGTGTTGGGAATCAATTTCACAATCGCCGGGCTGAGTGGCTCAAACAGAACACAATGAACTCATATTACAACGAACTTGAAATCTTGCATACAGAATGTACACCGTATAGAAAGGCTGTACGCAGAAAATCAGCTGCTGTTTACAACTAGAAGGTCCCGAGTGGAAGCCGGAATCTCAAACGAAATAATGCACGATATTGGACAGCCCTAGCTTCACGTTGTTTCACACCACCACACTCCTGTGAACTATGATGCAGCCTCCAGCTTGTCAACCGTACTTCGGCAGCTCGACTCGTCACAACGAGCGCCCCTGAGCTTTCAACTGCTGTTTCTGGCTGTATTTTGATGATGATGCTCGTTGCTTAAAGGGGCCTTTCTGGCTACTTTCGCTTGCAAAGTTTATATATGTATATTTTGCAACCTGGCAGTTGTAAACAGCAGCTGATTTTTTTTTTCCATATAGGCGGATGGTATTTAAAGGTATTTAAATTTGTTAGCCTCGTGTCGGTAGGTTTACTGGCTAGTAGAGGAACTTTGTAGAACAAAATCTCAGAACCTCCGCATTCTCGAAAATTGTAAAAGTAGTTCATGGGCCGGTAACCAACTGTAATACCAGACCTCTTCGAAGAGATTCTTCCAGTGATGCTGTAATGATTGCATGCAAGAATGTTACGTTTGTCGCTACATTAGTCATGGAGTCAAATCTATTTGTTCACTGGTCGGTTCCAACCCTAGTTCTTTATGTCCGTATTCGTTTATGGCAGCCAAAGTTCACTGAATCGCGTTTCTGTACACACTCTGTGGAATCTATTAATAATCACAACGTAAACTGGATGTCATTGTATAATCTATGTACAACTGGATGCCAATGACTGAATTTTAAAATTAATGTTCACAGAATAAAAGGCAACATATTATTCGTCCGTTCTACCTTATAAAGTAACAGCGATCGTCTTCTTCCTGACTCTTTCCCAGTTTATTGGGTTCGGCACATGATGTAGATCCTAGCCTAGTATTGTGGCCGGATGTTTTCCCAAAGTGGATGAATGTATTCACTATTACATGTTTTCATGGCGGTTTGTAGTGTGGTTTGTTGTATGTAAATGAATAGAAGTGTATAAAGACGAACACATACACCCAGTCCCCGGGTCAGAGGAGTTATTCATACGGCGTTAAAATTCCCAACCCGGCCGGGAATCAATGCCGGGATCGTCTGTACCGAATACCAGTAGGCTGACCATTCAGCTAAGGAGCCGGACAGAGACAAACTGATGAGTCGTCAAAACTTGTATTTCTAGTACTTAGATCATCATATGAAAGTAAGATCATTTCAGTAGGTCTACTTTCGTAGGCAGTATGAAGGCCTTCTATATTCAATTGTATTATTACATGTAAAGAGAGAAAATGGGTCAGAGCTTTGAATGTGATAATCGTGATTATACCACCCTTCAACACTGGGCTACATCGTTATCGTAGATGTGATGAACTGAGTATTTGAATATCATGTGATCACTGTAACGACTTTTTCACACGTAGTGTTTGACTATCATCACCAGGTTCGCTACCCCCCGACAGGTCTCAGGAGGCTAAACGAACCTTGCCTCGAGCCTGAGACAAGAATAAAAGTCCTTGAACGCCCTAGGAATTAAACCCAGATCCTCCAAATATGAGACAAAGACGTATCTCATATTTGAGAAGAAATATTTGTTCCTGGATGAACAGCTCAGACGGCTCAAATTGGCGAGTTCAAACTCGGATCAGTGATACATTAAGTGCTCAAATACGCCAGCCTTCTGTTGGTAGATTTACTAGCACGTAAAAGAAGTTCGTGGAAAAATGTCAGCTACTCGGCGTCTCCGTAAACATAAAAGTAATTAGTGGGAAGTGGAAGCAATAAAATTCATTTCCTAGAGTTGAAGGTCGCATTAATATAAGTAGGTTTTTCCGCGACAACGGGATAGGAAAGGCCTACGAATGGGAAGGAAGTGATTGTTGCCTTCAGGTACAGCCCCAGCATTTGTCTGTTGTGAAAATGGAAAACCACGGAAAACCATCTTCAGGGCTGCCGTGATTGGGTTTGAATCTGCAATCACCAGAATGTAAGCTAATAGCTACACGACTCATACAGCGCAGCCAATTCGCTCATTATTATTATTACTATTATTATTATTATTATTATTATTATTATTATTATTATTATTATTATTATTATTATTATTATTATTATTACTGCCAAGAACGAGATTTTACAATATTTCTTATCTCAACTGTGTTTTCGAAAGTGTTCACGCACTTTTTCAGGCTTCCCTCGTCACTTGCGGCTGACTCAGGAATCAAATCCCAACCAACTAGGCGGGAATTCTATGCTGCCTTCAGGGCAACGGAAGAAACAGGGGGTTAGGGGGGGGGGGGGGCGGGGATGGGGAGTGGCATCGAAAAAGATAACAGTTGCTAACTTCGATCACCCACGTGTAGTACACAGATGTGTCATTAACATCTAGCTTACTGTAGTATTGCAATCTTGACAGGTGATTTACTTCCTTAATAAATGTTTCTTCTTCAGCGCTCCCCTAACTGACTCACACATTTCGACTTCGAATGTTAATAACTCGTGCTCACAACCTACCAATTTAATCAAACCATTCAGGATGAAATTTGGATCCAGAACGACATTCATTGCAGAGCCCGCCTGTACCAGTAGTTTACCCAAGAAATGGAAATTATAATTTTCCGAAAGACTTAAATAGGTAATCGTAAATAAGCTACAAATTAGGAACATAATTCTGCTTGTGACAGTGAAGGGAGCGGAATTACGTGCTTTGAGGGTAAACCGTGTGGGAAAGGGAGGGAGCTACGAATGTACTAAACCATGGTAAGAGTTTCGGAAGAATGGAAAGAATACAAATATAAAGTATAGCAGCTAGTGCTCTTGCGGTAAAGATGTACTGGTGCAATGCCAACTTTACAATCGTCGAAGACTAAAATTCTAACAGCAGTTCTGTTCTTACGGTTTATAACAACCACACCAAGTTTCCCCCAGGACAAAACCATCCGACCTAAGGTGGAAAAAAAGCACACACACACAAAACGGGGTTTCCGCATTTAAGGCGAGTTGGAATGGCCAGTCTTGTGAATGTTAAAATCGCCTTGTGTCATTCTACTGCAGCTAGAACTTTTAAAATTAGTAGAGCTGTTTTTAGTATCTCTTATAATATGTTCATTGTGCCAGATGTCCGGCTCCATGACTGAGTAGAGAGTGCAGTGTCCTTCAGTTTCCGGGTTGGATTCTCGGCTGGCTCGAGGGAATTCAGCCTTAAAATCTGTTAATTCTCTTGGCTAGGGAAATGGGCGTCTGTACTGTCCCCAGCATTCCTGCACACGGCACTATCCTCCACCACAGCGATGCACAGCTTTCCATACAAAGCAGACGCCTCCACATTCTTCGGAGGATCTGCTTTCCAATAACTGCACCCGGCTAGAAATAGCCACACGAAATTATTACTGTACCAGAATTACGTCACTATTTTACTAGTTCTTTTACGCCCCACCGGCAAAGACAGGCATGGGCTGGGAAAGGACTAGGACTGAAAAGGAAGGGACTGTGGCACAGCCTGATGTGAAAAGGACAAACCATGGAAAACCATCTTCAGGGCTGCCAACAGTGTTTCCGTTTACTTAAAACACTTTTTGAAGCGAAGAAATCTTCCTCATTCAGTCAATGATGCTATGATTCTGGCTCGGTGGATCCTAATGATAGTTTTAAGAAGGTAGAGGTACATATTATACTGTATTTAAACTGTAGGATGTAAGACGCTACGATCAAAGTAATTCGCTAAGAATTTCTAACCAAGAACAACATATTCGTTATGACATTACTACCAATATAAAGAGTGAAATTATCTCTAAAAATTCGGACAAGCATAAGATGATTTAGAAAATGCAGAGGTTTCATCACAGCCACTTAAAAGTTGAATTTGTAAATATTAGTAGGTAAAAGTCAAAAGCTTATTTCTCAACAGCTAGACTGAGTGGCTCAGATGTTATAGCACTGGATTTTGAGCCGAAGTTGGCGGGTTCGATCCTGACTCAGTCCAGTGGTATTTGAAAGTGCTGAAATACGAGAGTCTTGGTTGCTTGTTGTTTTAAGGGGCCTAACATCGAAGGTTATCGGCCCGATACGCGAGTCCCTTGCTGACAGATTAACCTAAAAGAACTCCTACGGGACAAACTCCCGGCACCTCGGTGTCACCAAAAACCGTAAAAGTAGTTAGTGGGGCGGAAAATCAATCTTATTATTATTATTATTATTATTATTATTATTATTATTATTATTATTATTATTATTTTAACAAATGTTACACCAACCTGAACACATTTAAAATAATTTAATAGGGTGAAAATCTGAAACTATTTTCTATTTTTGTGATTCAGAAACCTCTTTAAACAAATTGATACCCGGCGAAGTGAACTATAACATGCCGACGTCAGAATGGCAACGTATAATTCCTTACTGTTCCGGAGAATTTAATTATCTCTGCCAGAATCGAACCTGAACATCGAAAGCTAGCTCGTTAACCACTTCAACTACGTCGCCGTCATTCTATGTGTGCTCTCAGACCATCACAAATTACAGTGCGATGGCGAAGTGCACATTACTTTTGTGCGAAGATTTTTCTTAATATTGATGTTGCTTCACTAAATAATTATAAATTTCGAAGTAATCATCCTTCACAACTTATAGCTTGAAGGAATTCTGCCCAACAACCTGAAATGAAGTGGAGTTTGTACTAACACGTCCTGAAGTATCCTTTATAACGAGGCCTCAGGCCGTGAATCAATCTGCTGCACAAGGACAATGAGGAATAACACATACGAGCTGTAATTTCACGCTGCTTAACAATTATATTGCGGGAAGCATTAGCAGTGTGATTTTTTTAGGAGCAAAAGAGACTCAAGAAGAACATATCACCGGGCGTATCATTGAACCTTAGTAATGAATGAGCTGCGGACTGGGTTACAGGCAAACGTCGTGGCCGTTTACACTGTTTAGTTTATTTTGTGCATAGTTCATAGGTTAATTTAATTTAATTTTAAATTGTTTAACAATTCAAAATAGGTAAGTTGAAATGCGTTTCTCTAAAATGCTGAGTAGTGATAAGATATAGCTTTATTTCACAATCAGCAAAACGATTCACATAGTACGTGCCTTCGACGCCAGGTAATAGTGATGGAACCTCATCTATATCCTGGCCTTTGATTTTTTTTCTATTTGCTTTACGTCGCACCGACATAGATATGTCTTATGGCGACGATGGGATAGGAAAGGGCTAGGAGTTGGAAGGAAGCGGCCGTGGCCTTAATTAAGGTACAGACTCGGCATCTGCCTGGTGTGAAAATGGGAAACTACCCAAAACTATCTTCAGGGCTGCCGACAGTGGGGCTCGAACCACTATCTCCCGATTATTGGATACCGGCCGCACTTAAGCGACTGCAGCTATCGAGCTCGGTCCTGGCTTTTGATACACAACTTGAGATAAGTATGAATTTATTTAACTGATATATTAGAATATAGACTGGAGCGAGTTTCCTACTGAAATACACTTCGTCGAAACGACAAACAGAAGTAGAGGAATAAGAACATGCCACAATGGCTGATACAGACCTTCGTTAGAGGCTTCTCGAATAGGTAAACGATGGGTACAAGACCTAAGCAGTGAACGATAATGATAATCCTGTTTATTCTATGAACTTAATAGAAGAGACTATCGGATTTTGGCAAGAAATTAATGCTTGCTTGATCACACAGCCGATACTAAACGCCATAGATTTACTTGACGCTCTTCGGACGGTGGAGGTTGGCAAACAGCGTTACTTAGCGCAATTTGTATTCAAAGTACAGATCACAGGGACACAAACGCCTGTAGATGGTAGTCAGTGCTGACCCCCACCCAGATAATTAATCCATCCTTGGCCTCGGCACAATCCGATAGGAAAAGCTAGTAATGTTCTCGAAATCTTAATGGGTCAGGTACATTACAATAAAAATATTTGCTGCAAAGTTTAAACAGTGCGTGGGGAAGGAGGTATGATTGCTTTTACATTTCAAACGTGAAGGATAAAAGGGTTCAAAACGCATATATTATATGGCCATGTAAATAAGAGAATAATAGTGGAATTTCGACTGAAAAATTCGCAGTTATAGAAATTAATAACGTAAAAACACGACTTATTAGATTTTAAAGTACGGCATTCAATATCGCAAACGAAATTACGTATACGTTGTGCTAGCGGCAACCCTACAATTAGGGAAGTCGTAAAATAACATAAAGGACATTTCAAAGCTAATACCAAATACTATATTATTCAATAGTGTAATTCGAGTATAAACTTTTAACAAATAAATTATTCTAAATCCTACGAAATCCTGAGGACGTTAATAATAATAATAATAATAATAATAATAATAATAATAATAATAATAATACCGGAAAAGATTTAGAGTCAAAATAATAAACATATTCTAGAGTAGAACATCACCTGGAAACGAAGCCACATAACATTAGCACGTACCGCATCAGCTACTCTTGGAGACAGATCTATTGCTTCTAAGTACTAATCCCATGTATCTCTCTTTTATCTTTCCTTACGAATATTTCTTAAGCAACTCGTACTTTTCCGACCCCGATGGCATCAGGTTTTCGAGGTCTGGAGAGTTCTGACTTCATCGTCTCCCTTCCTTTCTTTAGTCGATATAAAGCGTGAATCTCTCCTCGGTGAAAAAACGCAGGGAGGTGACTGAGTCGATGACATGAAGGATAGTAATCCATGAAGTACGGTCCAATACGCTTCCATCGTTTATTAATTACAGTTTAGACCAAATTTTACATCGTGTTACGTTGGCTCTGACTTGCCGACGGAAGTCACTGCGAGCAACTGCTGCGACGTATACCATGTAAAAGAAAAAAATCCCGAGGCGCATCTGTCAACAGTCTGTCCGTAGATTACAGTACGAAAATGTCTCGTGGGCACCCTCTATTCACACTATACGCTTAAACTGCGTATGTTATGCGTTACTAAGTGCTGATAGTTCATATAATTATTATCCGATGGAGGCCTGGATGTGTCTTGCAGAATATAGTTGTAGTACATAAACGGCAGTGAACTCGAGTACATACAGTGAGTTTCTCTCATCAATTGGCCGGCAGGTGCGCCCAGATTATCTGCCAGTTGAGTCATAACTTCCCGTTACATAGCGCAGGGACAGCACGGGAATGCCCGCACTTCGCCAGTTCAAGTCCTTGCTTAGAACGTGTATTAAGTGGCTGTCTTTCCAACTGTTCTCGAGTTGTGAAGTGTTACTTCGAGGTATAACTCTCATAATGCCTCCACATGTGTACACGGTAGGGGAAAGGGTATTTATGTACACGATAACTATATGAAAACAAAGTCTTGCAGGGAAGTCGTTAGGCGATTTGTAACACAATTTCCAAGTGAACGTCCTCCACATAGGGAGACCGTGCGGCAAATCGTAAACAAATTGAGAGGAACTGGCTCTTTACTCGATCAGAAGCGAAGTGTTAAAAAAACGTGTACTTAACGAGGAAAAATAAACGAAATCGTAGACAGATCAGAATATACTCCTACAAAATCCCTAAGACGACTTGGACAAGAAGAGCTCAGCATGGCAGGCTACGGGAATGTTAACATTTAAAGAACATATCCGGAATAAATCAAGACGAACTTATGCGTGTGAATCGGAGTTTCCTAAGGCGATGCCAGAAATGTGTAGATACAGGAGGAGAACATTTCCAACATCTCCTGTCATGAAGTATGAGTTTCTTTTCTACTAATTTTATTAACTTTAATAGTTGTCTCATGTTATGCACGGATGTCCTTATTGCTATGCCGCGGAGTGGGTAGTGATGAGTCAACGGGAGGCAGGTAAGCTGGACCCACCTGCCGGCCAACCGATGAGAGCAACTCTCTGTATCCTAGCTTTGTTATCTTATTGTCTCCTTGTGTTTTGCCAGAGGTCTTCAAATGGCAGACTTCGGTCCGGATCCGGACCCAGATACCTTTTCTACCGGACCTCCATAGTTTATGCGATGGCAAGAGTAAGAAAGAAGGGAACATTTACAACTAAAAGCACTAAAAAATATTTTGGAGAACAATGTACGACTTATACGTTCCCTGGCCTAAAACAGTATTTGCTCCACAAATGTCAGCACCGAATTGAAGCGTCTATGTTACACCCGGCTTGTTTCGAGTTATGAGCTTGAGAAGGTCGCAGAGCTTCAGTATGCCTGGCGGCAGGCAAGTGCGCACTTAGACCCATATTCCGCACAAGCTAATTATCTAACATAACTTGTGGAAATCGTGTCCATAAATTTTACTCCGTCAAATACACCACACGGGTAAAAAATGTAACATAGACCCTTAATTCGGCCGCACGCTTCAATTCTGAAGGTATGAGAATGAACTGGTTTCCTATTTGTTCTACAGATTGCAGTGAATGTTTATTTTGATTTCTCTCTAGTCTGCGGCCTTTTGCCTACTTCACTCAGTAGTTAGCTGCTGTTCGCTTCGCACATGAATTCAAAAATAACCCGTTGCTTATACATCACTGCAAGCTTTCAATTATTTCAGTGAGCTTTTAGAGTCATGAGTGATTACAAGAGATGCAACGTGAATTCTGAAAGTCGCATCTTCAAGCCTGAACGGGAACTGCAATTCTTCTTCGTTTTGCCTAAACGTACAGACGCAAAACTGACATGTTTAATATGCTAACAGGCAGTTGCTTTGATTAAGAGAGGGAATTTTAAGCGGTATTTCAACAGTAAGCATTTCAGTTACGACCAATAATTTGCGATTAGCAGTGATGCAAGAAACCGGATGGTTAAACAGTTGAAAGATTCATTAGAGGCTGTGCAAAAATACATGAGACGATTTACCACAGAACAGAAGATGGTAACACAGGCGTCTTTAAAAGTATCATGGATTTTTTTTTTTTTTGCTAGGGGCTTTACGTCGCACCGACACAGATAGGTCTTATGGCGACGATGGGATGGGAAAGGCCTAGGAGTTGGAAGGAAGCGGCCGTGGCCTTAATTAAGGTACAGCCCCAGCATTTGCCTGGTGTGAAAATGGGAAACCACGGAAAACCATTTTCAGGGCTGCCGATAGTGGGATTCGAACCTACTATCTCCCGGATGCAAGCTCACAGCCGCGCGCCTCTACGCGCACGGCCAACTCGCCCGGTATCATGGATTTTAGCAAGGGCAAAAGTTATTCTGACAGCTCAGAAACTGTGGAAGAGTGTCTTGTTGAAATGGTCAGCACGTCATTTCTAAGCGATGCGAAAGCGTTTCAAGTCGTGAAAAGTATACCGCTGTCTACTGCTACTTGTCCAAATGTGCGCTGAGTTACGTAATGTTCGTACCAAACTCAAGCTGGGAATGAGTGATACTTCCGAGTACTCTGTAACTCTGGATGAGTCTTTAGATAGGACTGAATGTGTTCCGCTGTGGTATATTTTCTTTTCTGTAATGGTGTTCGATTTGTGGAACAATTTCTTAGCTTCAAATCAATTGGAAAAATCTGTTATCGCTAGCAACATATGGTGCTCGTAGCTTGGTGGGAGATAAAAGTGGCCTGGTGCATGATATTCGAAATCAGAATAGTAATGTTGTGTTTTGCACGAAACGACATTGTGAGGTAAGTTGTCTCCTGAGTTGCCTGACATTATGAGTAGAGCCCTGTGCGGATATACAGTACAAAATAATATCCACATCCGCTCCGCATCCGCACTTCCTTCATTCGCATCCGCGAATGTTTATCCGCAGCGAATTGTTATCCACGAATATTGTGAATATTTAACTACAGTATATTACACCCCAGGTATTGAAACTAATAGTTAACATAATTCAATAGGCCTGACACCTGTCCCCACAACCCCTACAGTCACAGGTTTATGAGAGATTTTATCATGCGACAACTACCGACGTACTGAACTTTGTTCCTTCCTTCCATTAATTGCTGGCAGGAGTCAGGTAGGCTCAAGTCAGATTTACGTTTTTATGGTCTCAGGGCTCTTCATATATCACCATTCTCCCATACCATTGTCAAGGGTCGCCTAATCATAAGCAAAAATAAGAGTATAACCTGAGTGAAAATCAATAAACGTCATTATTTTGAAATTATCAGCAAAATTATCCTCACTGTCATAGAGTTTGTATCCCCCAAGACACTAACTTGGCGGATATCCGTGTACGGCTCTAGTTATGAGTACAGCCAATCGCATGGTTGATGTTTTATTGAGAGATCATCATTGGCACACAAACCTCGAAGAACTAGGTGCCATGCACACAGATCATTTGCTCCAAAATAATGTTCGCTGGCTTAGCAAAGGAAACACGCGTTTCAGATTCTTTGAACCGAAGAAAGAAATCAGATTTTGTTCTCAGTGGGTGTGAACGACAGTAACCAGTTATGCCATCGAGGAGAGGTTCGTCCAGTATTCATTCTTCGAATTTTCGGATCTCTTCTTCTTTTTTGTTTTCCTTTCGCAATAATACACGGAAGGTTTTGGGCGACGCAAGGATGGGTAAGGGCTGGGATTTGTGTGAAAATGTGAAACCACTGAAAACCATCTTCAGGGCTGTCGACGGTGGGATTCGAACCCACCATTTCAGAATTTAAGATCTTCCTATTTCCCCTATGATTACTTTTAAAATGTGCTGATAGCCTCGATGTCCTGCCTCTGTAAACGATCAACCACGAACACTAGCAGAATAAGGAAGAAGACAAAGACACAAAAGAGATATTACAAGAGATAAGTACGAATAAATAACACAAAAAT